>NC_132970.1:15147500-15753750 GCF_047496725.1 Anoplolepis gracilipes | reverse complement strand
GATCAGCCACGATCGGACGCGGGGCCCCTCGCTTAATGAAGGTAATTAAGTTTTTCTGCATCTCAAAGTCGCCACCACCACCACGTGCATGATGGATGTTTTGTCCGATCTCGTACGAAAGTGGTAGCACACTTAGGGTAGGGGAAAGGGGAGCGGGGACAAAATAGAAGCCGCAGAAGGCGAATGAAAAATTAGTCCTTCGAGAGGGAGCGCGAGGTTTTTGCCGTCGTTCTCTCGCCATCGTTTCGTCTCCTCGGGCAACGATCTGATTGCCGTCTCAAGATGCGATGCATCGATGCGCCTGTTACGTTATTACGCGAATTAATTTGATTTATTACAGACAGGCCACGCGAGAGAGCGATACGAAAATTTTCCAGCGAGATTCTGTCGACTGAGACAAGGCCAAGGGACATTTCGAGGGGGGGACGAGAATTCTTCATGGCTGCGCCGAGAATCTATTTGCGCAAAAAGAAACCTGCGGAAAATATATCGCGTACACTCACTTAATCGATTTATAATGACGCGGCGAATATTTCGCCGTCTCTTACGATTGTCTTACTGCATGACGTGATATAAATCTTGGAGAAAAAGTTTTTTTTTATCTTAAATAAAAATAGCTATCGTTAAAAAAAATTTTTTAATTTAATAAATTTCTCAGCCTTTTATATAACACTTTTAAAATTTTATTACCAATATATAATCAAATATCAATCTCAATCTTTTCAATCTCGCAATCTTGTGACACTTGACTCTGTCAGTGTTAAAAATGCGTATAGTTTGAAAACACAGAGGTCGATGAGAGAGAAATGGAGAAGAGATGCAAAAGTAGCATCTAAGATCACGGTCCGGTCCGGACAGGGAGAATCGAAGGGTCATAAAAAAAGCAGATAAAAAGAGAAGAGGAAAGGGAAAAACACTGATGACGCGACGCGACCGCGGCGGGCAATGAGTTCTCAATTTAGCCTGAGTGCATCCCGGAGAGGGATTAAAACGATTACCGAGATTGAGGGAGCCGGGTAGAAAACGATATCGTTGCCCGGGTTGGAATTCTCGTTCGAGACGATTACGTCATTAGCAGGAACGGCGCGGTAACAAGGGAAGGAGGTATGCCCATATGTGCGATGTGTATTTACGCGCGCAAACTCCGTCCATTTCCATCTCTTGCCAACTTGCGTGGCACCAGCCAGGGATCATCAGGTAGGTTCTCTTACGTTCCTACGCGAATGTGCGTGCTGGCACGCGGGAGCGCTATCATTTTATCAATCATGCCGGGGATGGGAGTCAACCTGCGGCGGCGCCTCGCGAAATGCCGAGAATGCGGGATTAATTGAAATAATGACAATATTTTCAATCTTGGAAGTTGCGCAAGTGACGTCAAATCGCCAGAGGAAAAGGCAACTAGGTTGAAAAAAATCAATATATAATTACATATAAGTATATATAATTGAATAATTAAAAAATAATTAAGAGAATTTTTGGGTTTTTTTTTTTTTTTTTTTTTTGAAAAGTAGTTTGCAGTTAAATTATAAAAATCTATATATAATTATATATAAAATATTTTATAATTTAATCGCACTTTATGCTTTCTGGAAAGAATACAAAATACATTTTGATTATTTTTAATTATTTTTCTTACTATTTTTTTGTATAATAAAAAGAGAATATATATTCTATATGTAATTATATATTTTATATTTTATGGACAATTTCATATATGTATATAATTATATATAAATAACGTATTTTTTTACTTAAGAGACTAAATACGACTTTAAATTTGAAATATAAGAATAATGTGATTATCTAAAAATATTTCTCTTTCACATATCCATACAATTTAAATCTAAATTTATATCTAAAAATAATTTATATCGCTTATCGTAGCGTTTATATCTAAAAATAACGCATAGAAAATTTTATTTTTCCTCGCTTATATATTTATACTTGAACGCTAAACAAGCACATTATTTATCTACAAGTGCGTGATCCGGGCAACTTATCTTACACGTCACACTGACCTACGTGAACATTCCAGGGATCATAAAAATCGATCGGATTCATCGAATAAGATCGGGCAGAGCCGAGGCTGCTGCGGTGGGACCGGTCAAAGGCGGAATGCGGTCTTGCCGCAAGAGAGTGACTTTGTAAGCGATCGGCCAATCGACTCTCTCTCCGCCAGCTTGCGCAATGTAGTTCGTATATTCATGAAAGCAGCAGCAGCAGCAGCAGTAGCCCAGCAGCCCTCTTTCAAGCCCTCTCGTTCAACGCCGCGTACTCTGACCACACATCGTGAACTTCAAACCACGTAATTTAGCGCTCGTGTAGATGTTGTTGCGCGTATAAAATTAGAATCGTGCTTGGCAGGGTTTGTATTTCGACCACACAAGGAATGATCGAATACTCGGAAATGATTGAAGGAGGCAAATTACGGGGATGTTTGACTTTTTTTGTCTCGTAATATTTGAAGCTGCACCAGATTTGGAAGTTTTTTTTTTTTTTGTTAATTTTATTGCATGATATATAATGTTTATTCGTCATTTTGGCTGAAATTTTTCACCACAGTTTGAATTGCAATTAATAATTATTTATATATATTCATATACATGTAAATTATCGGGAAATCAGCTGATTATCTTGTCAAAATATATATTGTGTTGACATGTTACACATGTATGCGCTAATTGTCAGCATCTCATTTTATGGACGAGTTTTCATGACACTAAATCATCGTCTCACACACAAACACACAGTGTTTCGAGCAAATAAATCTCTTCAGCTGAATGAACCTTATTTGATCATTTGGTCGACATTTGGTAGTAATAGATGTTGAAAATCATTCGCTCTTATCTTCTCTCGCTCGCTCTTATCGTTGTCCCATTCTCGTTCTGAACGAAAAGATTTATGAGCTACCTCCTGTATAAAGAAAATAGATCCGCCGTTTTACCTGATGGCAGTAGTCGGCCTCAAACAAGGTGCATGAAGTGAAGTAATAGACTGCATTTGCCGATATAACGACAGTCTGTATGGCGTGTGATAGCCCGTGTCTCTCCCCTTCTTTGCTTATTCTCTCTGGTCGTCAACATCGTCAACGCGGCCACACGTTATGGGCTTCAAACCACAGAGCCTAAGATTCCCATATGTATCATATGTTGTGTTCTACGGTACGTTGACACGCACGCACACGCACGCACGCGCGCGCTGATTCTCACGACGGATGCACGCACGTCATCCGCTTAAAAGTCGATCGCGAAAATACTAAAGCATACTTAGATGCCTGACAATCTAAAGATTTAATTTAAGTAAAATTTCAAAATACTAAATAATTTTATAATTCTTTCAATTTCTTAATTATTAAATGTGAAAAAAATATTTTTGTAAAGAAGTCCCATCAGCCTTCGACTTAAAGACTGCATAATTTATTATTATTTATTATTATAAAATTATTATAAATAATTCCGCTATAAAAGAAGTACTTAAAAATAAAACAGATATTAATTTATATAGATTAAAATTTTATTTGATTTCTATAGAATCTATAAAATTATTCTTGTGTATCATTGAAAAAATTCAATATAAATACTTTCGTGATACATTTAACGTAAGAAATGCTTGTATGTATAATGGCACATTAGGCAAATGAGAAGCTACATGGCGATTTTTATGCATGAAATACTCGTATTTGTTTGCTGACTCATTCAGTATCCTATATTTAACTTGACAGCTTACATCTTCTGGTCGCTCGGTTAAAAAGAGATTGACACACTCGCTAACTTAACAGACGCATTTCGACCACACATCGTTCTATCAGTCTCTTATATAAATTAATATTTACATAATCACACATTCTGTATGCAATTTTTAAACATATATTCAACATTTAATTTTTTATAGATAAGTATTTCATAACAATTTCTCGATTACATACTTGAAAATTTTGTATTCTTGAAAAAGAAAGATTTTAATGTTAAATATACATTTTTTAAAATTTTGTATTAATTTTTATATATAATATATTTAATATTTTTAATATATAATATTTTTTCAATCGAGCCTTCTGGAAAAGCAAGAGAAAAAACACAAAGATGTTTAAAAATTATCCGTGAAAAATGATTGTTGAATATTTTTTTGATATTTTTTCATTCATGCATTTAATTTTTGTTTTTTCATGGAAAAATTTTTATATTAAAAATTACTATGATATATATATATATATATATATATATATATATATATATATATATATATATATATATATATATATATATATATAGTAACTGTAGACCATTAGGAATCATTTTAAAGTAAAGTGCAATGTAAAACCGTAAAAATTACGTTGTTTACGTAGTTTTTACAGTTTTACATAGCACTTTAACTTAGAATGATTCCTAGTGGTTCACAATCATTATATACACCGTAATAATTTGTAATATAAAATTTTCTCTGTGTAATATAATGCATAGTTTTTTGATTATATTTCCAAGTGTGCTTTTCAAAGCCTTTGTATACAAGAATCTCAAGATTTTAAGCGAGGTGACGATTAACGTGAAACTCAGTATTGTAATTGATACCACGCTCTCATGGACGTAGATGTGACAACGCGATAAAAGGCAGAGCGGTGTAAGTATACAGGAAACCATACCAGGATACTCGTTAACTGCTGTAGGACAGACTGCGGTATCTGCGGCGTTATATTCGTTTACCTTGCATTAATCATGGCGTTTTATGGTAATTCAATAGCGCCCTTCCCTCCCTCCGTCCGATCCAGCCCGTCTCGACGTGGGTTCTTGCCGTCTTTCGCTCCGTAATCGATCCCGTAACGTCGATATGATTCGCGATGCAGCGGGGATCGTGCGTGCCAGTAACCCGATCGATCGATCGATCGATCGATCGGTTATCGTCATTGCTCCAGATCGACTTACTATACAACGTCGATCAAACTGTCCTTTTATAAGGCAGTGTTGGCGATTTGTTTGTTAATATAATTCTACGTAATAGAGATTTAATTAATTAGTCAATCCAATTAATTTGTACATTTAGTAAAGCATAATCTGCCAGTCTATCTTTGGTTAATCGTTTCGTCGTCATTAATCGTTCTCCTGTTCTTTTAAAATTTCTTTTATCTATTAATTTATAAACTATTTGATATACAGTTAATAAACTTACATTATTTTAATTTCTTCTCTTATTTTTTTTTCTTTTTGTATTATTATACGAAACGATTCTCTCAGATGCTATTATTTTGAACGTTAATAATTAATTATAATATATGGGAAGATAACAACTTTGTTAACAATTTCGTTGTTATTAATTGCTCTCCTGTTCTTTTAAAATTTCTTTTATCTATTGTTATGAACTATTTGATATACAGTTAATAAACTTACATTATTTTAATTTCTTCTCTTATTCTACTTTTTTGTATTATTATACGAAGTGATTCTCTCAGATGCTATTATTTTGAACGTTAATAATTAATTATAATTTATGTGAAGATAACAATTTCATTAACAATTTCGTTATTAATTGCTCTTATGTTCTTCCAACGTTTTTTTCATCTTTTAATTTAAAAACTATTTGATACACAGTCAATACTTAATACATTATTTACTCAATACATTATCTCTTCTTTTCTTGACATTATTTTGATAAGTATTATTATACGAAGCAATTTTTAAATGTGTGATAATGTTATTATTCTGAATTATTCTGAATTGATGTTAATAATTAATCTAATATATCTAAAAATGGATAATTTTATTGTTCTTAACTTTAAATACACTTCTCGTACCAAACTTACTTTTCCACTAAAAAATCGCGAGGTGTTTGTATCCCTTTATCTTTCGCGGTACGAGTAGCTACAAAATGACGATCCATTAAGAATGATGACTTCTGACAGGAACGGACAAAAGTCATTGCTCTTCGAAGAACTGCTCTGAGAGAAAAAGAGGAGAACTGGGAAGGAGGATATTTTTCGATATATAATACTCCTTAGGCGGTTAGTTTCATGTGCGCTCCATCGGGTCCGATCAGATCCTACGAGCAGGATGTAGAAGAAGAGAGGATCTGATAATAATAAGCCCAGGCATCATCTTTGAATTGGCGAGGAAGAGGGGAAACGTTCGGTTAAAACGCGTTAAAGTGGCTTCGACATAATTCTAAAAGACAGTATCACAGTCAGATCCTCTGGCTGTTTGATTAAAGTAAAATTCTTTATTTTTTTTTAAATTAAATTTTCCTTGTTACAAAATAACGTTGCAAATGATAGCTGCGTGTAATGCAAATAACATATCTGACTTGCTGCAACAAGTATCCCTCTTTCTCCCAAACCAGAAAGTATCGAATTAGCCCAAAATTCCCTCTGTAAATCAAACTCTGAAGAAATAAAAAAAATCCCCGACACCACAGATAAAACGTGCACTTTTTTCCGCGATAAATTTTTTTCACCTAACACAATATTACAAATCGCACGCATGATGAAAAAAAAAAAAATATGTTACAGCGCGCTCTCACGAGGCTACCGTGTGGAGCCGGAGCTTCTCTTCGCGCGGGCTCGTTCCCAAGCCGAGAAGAAACCGAATAAGAGAAGGCGATGCGTCAGGAAGAAGGCGAGGAAGAAGATGAGGAAAGAGAAGCCAATGATATTTTTGCGGTGGCGCAAAGTTAAGGCCGTGGCCGCAGAGCAAACGTCGGTCGGCCGCAATCTTCGGTCAATTTCCGAGCAAGCAATCTCGCTGAGCAAACAAAAAGGTGGCCATCGTGGGGTTATCTTTCGGAAAAAAAAGAGAGAGGGCGGCGGGGAGGGAAAGGAGGGGAGGAGCGAGATGGGAGAGAATCGTTGATCGACCTTTGTCGGTGGCGTCCGTCGAACGGAGATGCTTCAGTGGCAATCGCATCGATAATTTCACTTCGTTTCTCGACTACCGTATTCGCGGCTCCCCTCGTACAAGATCCAACCAATCCCACCGCCATTGCATCGCATTCCTCCCACCGTCGAGGAATTTTTCGAAAATAGCAAACTGCATTCCCCGAGACTGCTCCTGCAAGATCGTATATTACAAGTGGATATATCTATGGGGTATCTTATTGCCATTGGAATTTTTGTACAACACTCTCTTCGCAGTATCAGTCTTCATTTAAGGCAATCGAGCTGTTCGATATGTTTTATTAGCTGGTTACTCTCACTCTCGTACATACACATCTCGCATCCATCATAATTTTGTTATATTCTCCATTTGCGCCGTTATAAAGTACCTCGCGCTCTGATCTCGGTAAGAAGAAAGGACAGGCTGAGTTAATCGCTGTTTAATGACTCCCTTATCTTCGACGCGGCTTAATTGCCGTCGGCCAATCTTCTTACGTGACAGCCATCGAGAAATAAAGGAGAGACGGAGACGACGCTCTCCGTCGCGACGGAGCAGTAAATTACGAGTCGGAGCGACTATCAGTTTTCCATCACGACTCAATTACCGGCCGTCCAATTAATGTCCTAGAATTTTTCTTATCGAAACCAGGCGATTTCGTAGGAGTCCGAGGTTAAGACACCGGTCGATCGATCTTTCTATGCCGTCAGCCTCTCGCGCCGAGCGGAAACAAATGAGCTCCGGACAGCCGCTTCGGAGCGGCCCTTTTGAGGCCCTTCGACCTTCGACGATCGGCAGCCTCCGCAGAACGGAACAGTTCCTTCACGGTAGCCGCGTTCTGACCCCCCCGACACTTTTCTTATTTTTCTCCGCCCCTCTACCCCTTCTCTTTTTTTTTTTTTTTTTTTTTTCTTTTATCCCCTGAACGCTGAACAGAACTCGCCGCCGACTAAGTCTCGTAATGAAGCTCGTGGACAATGGACGTCTGCGTGATAAAACCGAAAGGGTTAATAACCATCTTTTCCGATCATCGATAATTATCCGTTTCTAACTCGCGAGAGCCCGATGTGATATTCATTCCATTCAGTCAGATGATCAAAAAATTGGAGACAATGCGTGCTTGAAAAATCTTAGCACTACATTAATTTCTAGTCATTTTTAATCATATTCGTTAATGTATTCATATATAGGGGAATATACGGGAAATTTGGTTAAAAAATGATACTCGTTGATTGGATTGTAATAAATTTAATTATTATACTCTTATTATGCTATAACTAAATGAAAATCCAATAATACGGAAATTAAATAAAACCATAATATATTGTATTTATTTTATACCTAAAATTATAATGTAAGTAAAATCAGACGCAATTCACACTATACAGCAGAGTGTCTAGGAAGTAATCATCAACTCATAATGCTATCTGATTATCTTTTCATAAAATGTATAATATTGTATATAGAGGGTATTATATAAAGGAAATTAGTTGCCAAGGAATCGGAACGGTTCGCGAGGAAAATTATTGGCAAAATGAAAATTAAGTCGATAAGATCTTTGCAACACGCACACGTAAACTCGTAGACATTTGAAAATTAAAAAAAAAAACATAGAAGTTCGTTATAACATGCAATTAAAGTTGTAATCGTTTACCGATCTCGTTATAAACACAGAAAGAGAAAGTGCTACTAAATGGTAACAATAGCGCTCGATGTAATTAATTCCGATGATAATATTGATTAATTATAAACCAGGAAGTGATGCGGAGGAGTAGAATGTGTAGAAATTATCGTTGAATTTTTCAGGAAGTTGGAAACATTAAATACGTATATCATCGCAGGTACCCTATTAATAATGTTTAGAAAGTATCGTAAAAATTGTTTATTGACATAACACAGATGTTTTGACACGAGAGACGGATAATTTTTTGTTCGCGCAAAAGGAGCCTACAACAATGGAAGAAATTGCAAGAAATTTGTAAAATTTAATAGATACGACATTAGAGCAACAATGAAAAAAGGCGGCGCCGAGAGGCAGAATAATACGGCACACAGGGACTGTTCTGTGTCCTAAATCCCTTTTAGACGGATAATAGAAAAGTTATCGGCGACGGGGCACAATGGTAGGTGGGGTTTGTAATTAATAGCCTTTCCACAGAGTGACGTTTCGTCGTATTTCATTGGCGTAGGCGAAGGGGATCCCCCGATAATAAACTCGACGAGCGCTCTTTCAAAAGCGCTCGTCGAGAGTCGAGAAAGTGTGGCGTTGTTTCTCTTTTTGTTTCTTTTTTTTTTTTTTTTTTTTTTTTCGTTTTTTCTTAGCCGAGGCACACACAGATCACACGAGGAAAAAAGAATAATTTATACTCGCGCATTTTTTTATCGCGCGACCGATATCGATTGCGACGCGAAAAACGTCGCAGATATCTCGATTTATATAGGCCCCCCCCTTCCCCCTCCGACTTGTTCCCCGCCCCCTCTCCGTCTTTTCCTCGCTATCCGGACGGTAATTAATTAAGTTTGACTTACCGCATGAATTACAGGGGTTCGAGTTAATTAATTAATTGTAACTTAGCTCACCCTCGAGCAACGCGCTCTCCTAAGGGGATTTTGTCACCTTTTAAAAGCCGTTGCAAAGGCAGCGCGACTTGCTGCCCGGGAAATAATGAATGTTCTTGAATGAGAGAGAAAGAGAGAGAGAGAGAGAGAGAGAGAGAGAGAGAGAGAGAGAGAGACAGAGAGAGACAGAGAAGGGGGAAGGGCCTTTCGAAGAGCTCGCCATCAATTCATAAATCGTCGCAATAGAGCGCACTGTGTGTATTCATATATAATCGCAAGCGAAATGATGACAATACCTTCCCTTCAGACTTTGATGTGCGGGTAATTTTTTATTATTAATAGCGATTATACGACGCTGTAAGAAGAGAAGAAAAATCGCTTCGACAAATGGGAAGATTGTTATAATATAAAGAGCTAATGTCTTTCTTTCTCAACAACAGCTGTAACAGTACACACAGCTCAATATTGTCCAAGAAATAAAATAATATAATAGGAGTGTATCGAAACTTTAATACCGCGGAGAAACTTTGCGTTATCGTTCTCGTCGGAAGCTTTTGTCCCCGCTAAAATCTGATATATAACCCTCTTGAAGACCAATAAGTGTATTATAATGAAAAAAAGAGAGAGAGAAAGACAGAGAGAAAGAGAGAGAGAGAGAGAGAAATAAAGAGAGAAAGGTAGACAACGAAAGAGACAGTCGGGAGGAGAGGGGAGTAGAGGGATACCAGCGAATAAAAGAAATCCAGCACAAGAGTAATGCCTGGGGAAGCAGTTAAATTCGTTGCATGTGTGCCCTCAAGAGATCTCTACACTCGCCCCTGCACCCTTTGTTTCGGCGTTAGGTGAGCTTTTGTCTCAGTTATATGACCGAGGATTGCCCGGAGAGAGAAGCGGAGAAACCCCCGGGAGGCGGGGAGTAGCAAGGGAGAAGGGGGGAAGGAAGAGAAGGGGGGAATGACTCCGGGGACCCTCCCCCCCAATAAAACGAAAAACCGGATCCCCATTTACAATGCCCGGCATTTACATAATTTCGCGTAATCTCCGCCATTTTCGCCCGCGCGCGCACAGCGAAACGGGAGCGAAATTAATTTACGAGGGGTGGCGGGGGGGGGGGGGGAAGCGGGGGCCGGTCGCGCGTTTTTCCCGGACGCGCTCCCTTGTTCGCGCGCACGACCGAATCTTCCAAGGAGCGGCGGCTTTATGCGAGCGGAAAATCCGCGAGAGAGACAGAGAGAGAGAGAGAGAGAGAGAGAGAGAGAGAGAGAGAGAAGGGGAAAGAGAGAGAGAGAGAAAGAGAGGAAGATTAATCGGCCCGATGAGCTGATGCCGCGAGAGACCGGGTGCCACGGTTGCCGTTAATTACTAATAAAAAATGGATATCAAAATTAATTGCCTTTCTCGCGGTCTCGTTCTCGCGGAGAGACCGTCGCACGCACACACGATAAGAAGTTAATATCATTCCGATGAGATCATTTTTCAACGCAAACACACACATATACACATATATTTTTTATGTACTTCAATTATATCATTTCTATTCCATTTATGTATTCTATTATAATATATATTATATTATGTATAAAAAATGTAAAGATGTATATAATATATAAAACATATTAAGAAACTGAAGAATAATGTAATTAAAGTAGAGTACAAAAATAGTATTAGAATAAAAGTAAAAGAGAATAAGATACTTCTACTTTAATTATATTATTTATTTTTCAATTTCTAAAATATAAAAGAGATATATATATATAAAATAAAGATCTGTAAATATTTTTTGCGGTTAAAGAAAGAGAGAGAGAGAGAGAGAGAGAGATAAATAAGATAATAGAAAAATTTTAATCTTCTTTAAGATTTATGTATATATGTGTTTAAGATCATCAAAATTATATCTGTATCAATGAAGTTCGATTCCTCCCCCCTCCCCTCCTTTCTATCGCGCTATACGTGAAGATCGTTTTCCACGAGTCGTGGGGCGATAATGGCTGCCGCAGTTCGCTAGAAGAGCGATTGGATTGTAGGTGCTTGCCTCAATTATGAGCGAAGCACGCCATTCCCTCGTTATATTGCATCGTTCTCGACCGTAGCTCGCGCGTTCGCGAGCGGCGACGGCGCGGGGTTTTAATACGTGTGAACGCTCCTTTATTAGTAGCGTGACCAATGAGCGCCGACGCTATTAATCAAACGTCTAACGCTGCCGCACGTACACCATGGTGTACATACGTGCGGAGTGTCGTACTATATAGGCATTCAATTTTAATTTGGCCGCATTCTTCGACGAGAAATTGGGATAGATTTTACCTCGACGGAAATTTAATGAAAAAGAAGCTTAATGAAAAGACATTGAGACGATAATGAAAAAAACAATTCAGAATCCTTCCTTTTTGAGAGGAAAAAAAAATTGGATAAAAAAGGAAAATAATATATACGTATACAGACGAGAGACACGCGCATTGTACGCGGAAAGAAATGTAATTTACGTTTAGAGATACGAATCTTCATTACGAAATTAATTACTGCGGTTCCGCAGTTCCCTGCGGCGGGTGAAAGCGGAAGCAGGAAATCATTTCAAGAAAGCCGCCTCTCCGTGTGTATATAAAACGCGCGCCATGAAAGACGGACTCTCTGTTAATTATAATAATATATGACGCGTAATTCACGCGCAGCTGCAAAGATCATCGGCGGAGAGAAATCGAATATTTTCAGAAAATTAAAAAAAGTCCGAAATATCGCTCGTTCGCGATTTTCTATCGAGAGTCACGCCTATATCGTTGTTTGCAGCAAGGTTGCAAGGTCGACGATGCCGTCGGTTATGACCGGTAGCAAGTATTTCGACTCGATATACTCGGCACTTTAATCACGACCGCGATCATCCACCTCGTATCGATCAATTAATCAAGTCGATTCCAGCGAGTACTTAAGCTACGGGTACCTCTGCTTGTCGCCGCTCTAATTAACGACTCGCGGGATCTATAACGCGGCAACAAAAAGAAACGAGCACTCGTGTGTATGTAATTTCGACCGGCTTATTGTATACTTATAGGGTGCAAAGATATATTATTATGGCCCGAAGAGAGGAAAAAATGCCTGCTGCATAGAAGAATTTCTGATTTAATTGAAAGCTCGTCAGATTTTCCAAAAGAATCTCTCAAGTGGAATCAGTGTATTATTACTGATAAACAGTAGTTTCAATTATATAACAGTACAAACAGTGAAATCATATTGAGAGGAATTAATCAGTGATTGATTTTTCAGTGAAATCTTTCTATCATAATCAGCGAAACATACACATATATAAGACGGAAGAGTAAAGTATAAGTTTTTGCTAAAGATCTTAGTAAACAATTTATTGATCTTAGAATCACGTGCTTAAAAAATTTTATTTTATTATACTTTTGATCTAAATTTTTATAAACTTTCCAACCGAAATCAATTCTCTTAAATTGAATCAATGAAAATGTGACTTCTTTAATCAATGTATATTATTCTGCTTGAGAAATCTATAACAATTTAGATTAAAAGTTTAATGTTTTATAAATGCAATTTAACACAATTTGCTTTTTTGATGTTCTCTTTTTATTTTTACTTTTTTCCAGTCAACATTACAATTAAGCAGAATTTTTAAAACTTTGTCCTGAGAGAAATTTAGCATTAGACATTATCTAATTTTCTTTAAGTTTTGGATTAATAAAATATGATCAAGAAATAAGTTAAATATTCTGAAATTTGTGTAGATACTTTTTTTTTATTTTATTGAGAGATTCAATAGCGACATAAAAATGGAATTTTTTTATTCGATTTCACAAAAGTACATATCTTTTTTCTTTAATTTTTAACTTAACTTATCGAAAATATGCAAGTTTTTGCTTTCATTCCTGTTTTAATTCCGAGTCCGTTATTTGAGATAGAATTTTTAATTGACAATGCAATATATCTATTTGGGACTCTAGGCATTCTAATTTATGCTCTGGAAAAAATCTTGGGAAATTTCAATACGGAGTGTATATATTGTATATAATGCACACAATAATATTGAACCTCTTTACATGAAATCGTATAAAGGGATCGTGTAACGTTTATAAGTTGAACAGAATTCTCGCGTCTCAAAAAACTACATCGCATTTTCTCATGTCATGAGTCCCAAAATTGGCGATTTACCGATTACGACGGTTGTGAAACCTTAGATGATATCGAGCGATCAAATTTCGATATACATCGGATAACCGCAATGTAACAGCAAGGTTGCAGCTGCTTGAGTTCTCGAGCCTTGCAATAAAAATTATGGCTTAATAAGATGAGAAATTAAAAGCAATAAGAAATAAGAGTAAAGACATTAATAAGAAAAAAAAAAATAAAAGTAAGAAATTAAAAAGAATTAAAAATAATTTGAAAAGTCTAAAATAGGTTTTAAACGATCAGGTTTCTATACGTAAAGAGTTATATACATTATATTTGATATCGATAGAAAGATATTTCCGACGAAATATATAAGAGAATGTGTTTATAGCGTTTGTCTGTTCTCGAAGAGGTTCATCGCGTTCACCCGGCGCCACTTGAATACTCCGCAAACACGAAATCCGCGTTAAAGGCATCGTAAACGAGTCCCATGCTCGATGAATGGCCTCGTAATTCGTTTATCGCACACGTTCCGGGTAGTGGTATTCTCGAAACGTGCCTTGGAGGTATCGGCGATACTTTAGCGTACGCGAATTAGCGGTTAATTTGGTAGTCGGATGCGTTCGCCCGCCCTTTGATGATAATGACGGCGGTCCCGGGTATACACGGTGTCTCGCGCATGTCGAGCCACTTTCTCCAACGTATTTTCTCATCTGAATCTAAAAGCCGATTTTAACAAAAGTCTTAAAGGATCGATAATTTTTTTCAATACGACGTAAAACGTCGAAAATCAATTTTAAAACGACTTTCATTTTATACAAGTCACTCTTGATGATCGATAAATCTAGGTATGTTTGCTCCAACAGTGTCAACGTACAGATGGACACGCGACAAAAACAGTGATAAAAACGTGAACGATATCTCGTAGTTGTCAGCACCATGAATAAAACTAGCACAGCTATCAACCTATATAAAGGATCCGATGCGAAAATATGCTCGGAATGAAAAATGTCGATTCAAAGCAAGAAGGGGCTTCCGCCTCCGATACGCAAATTCATTAGGTTTCATCAATAATTGCGAAGCGAACGGTGAAATTCTTCGCGACGAGATTTCTTAATGGGGCCGCGTAGTCGCGGAATAATTCAACAGCCGAAACATCTTAATCACGAGCTCTTTCCCACCCTCCACTTCTCCGCAATGTTTTTCTCATCTCTACCGATCGATTTTTACGAATCCCCCGCCAACGGTAAAATCTCTCTCTACCCTTCCTCATTCGAGCGCGACGAGAAAGAGGAAAGGTAAAAAGGTGCAGGGGCAGGGGGGGAGAGGGGGGGGGCGGGGGTTGGAAAGGACTTAAAAAAAGAGGCTCAAAGCGACACGGCCGGGACAAATTACGGGGAAGTTTACCACCAATCCCAAGCACTTCCCCCTTTTCGCACTTTTAGCCCCCTCGTTCCTCCTCTCCTTCCTCCCCTTTCTTTTCTGCGTCGCTCCAACCCCCAAGCCCCCGGTTGGGACTCTTCTTTTTGTATTTTAATCCCGCCGCAACGAGGCGCTGATAATCTTGGAAGGGGCTTTTTTAAATTGGCTCCTTTGACGCGATACGCCGCGCGATGAGTTTCATATCGGAATAATTTTCGAGTTTCCTCCTCCCCAACTGAACCGTCGCGCGCGCGCGAAGCTTTCTTCCTTTTTCCACGATATCTCTTTTTTTTCCTACTTTGCTCGGCCGTTTTTACGGCGAAGCGTACGATAGAACTTGCGCGGTCGGTTCTTTAAACGTTTTGCGACTCAGTGCAGGTTAATAGCTATTTTAATATCTAACGTTCGGGTAAAAGATACATCGATAATTGCTTTTTATTTATGACAGTTCTTTTTTGTGTTTCACTAATTTGCAGGAGCTCTAATAAAATAGAGTGTAATCTACATTGTATTGTGTTTATCGTTGAATATCGAATAAATTTAAAAAAATATGTATTAAACTTGAATAAAATTATTTTTAAATATATATATATATGTATATATATAATTAAAATTAAATTTCAGGTCATATATTAACACATTTTCTTTCTTATTTAATAATTAGATATTTTTCAAATAACTAAGTGTTAATTCATCCATCAATCAAGTTTTCACAGCGAATAAATTTCAGTTTTTATAATGATGATATAAAATGCGACAAAGATATCTTTCGACGTAAGATATTAATTCGCTTAGAATTCGTATAGTCGGGCGCGAATCTGTGACGACGTTAGAACAGAGAGAATGAATAACAGTCGCTGAAACGATAAACCGACCGACCAGTAATGAATCTACGCGAGGATCGTTAAACTACTGCTAGTTGGCGTTAAAATGTCTCTCGGCGAGTAAGCAGAATAGTTGAAAATGAGAAAATGGACGTGAAAAACGACAATTAGCGTGACGTTATCGCGGCAGGAAACTGCTGTAAACCCCGTAATAACTAAATTGTTACATAAAATCCCGCGGACTATATATTTGTAACAATACGGAGTTTAATGAGTTCCCGTTAATTCGGTAAACTGGAAATAGCGCCTAACATAATCAAGAAAGAATAATAATTACTTTACTTGTTAAATTTTGAAAATGTCAGTCAAATAATATTTAAGAAAAATTTATTTCATAAATATATTCAAAACAAAAAGTATATGTAAAATGCAATACTTAAATGTATAATACTTTGATTAAAATTCTAACCTTTAGTTATTTTTTTAATTAATAGAGTTATATAAAAAATTCTTAGGAAAAAAATCTTGTTTTATTTATTATTAATTGAAATTGTTTTATTTGTTCAAAAGATCTATACATATAACGATTTCACCGGAAACTTTAAATTGTTTTTTACTCTCAAAGTATTTTTATAATATATCAGTTTTAAATAATATATCTTATTTTCTATTATAGTTTTATAAGACATTTTATGAGGAATTTAATAATAAAGTGTGTTTTCAGTAACCCTTCTTGAAATATTGTCACTTATTTTTAGATATAGTAATTATGTTTCGTTTAATTTAGTATTATTAAAATAATTGTTAGCACTAATGTGATTTAAATAAAAATTAATAATCGGTTTTTAAATAAAGGTATTTCATTTTTCTATACTCATACTTGAGAGTAATATAAGTGACAATAACTCGTGAACGTTATTGAAAACCACACTTTACTATGCATATTATTAAATTTATAAATTAAATATCTTACGAAACTAATAAAATAAATAACTAAGTATTATTTCAAATAAAAAAATAAACGAAAATTGACATTGAAAATATTCTGAAGAAGAAATAATTTAAAGTTTTCGTTTAAGTTATTATATGACTCTTTTGAAACAAAACAATTCTTATATATTTAAAGAATTTTTATCTTTGTTAAAAAATATAATATATATAACTGCTTAACATTGAAACCAAATACGCTACAGAATAGAATAATTAACATCTATTGTTTATTTCAAACCATTAACACACATATTCGTTATTATTAGCACTCAGCGATATTTATTTATCATAACGGATAATCTAGTTTTACATGTTCTCTTTCTTTCGAATGTGAAAATAAAAAAAGAGCACACACACATACACACATATAAAAAGAAAAAAAAGAGAAAATATATAAAATAATTGCAAACTTTTTTCCAGTATTATGAGAATCACTCCGGATTTGAACCGCTTCCGCTGTCACGCTACTTCTTCAATGCTCGACATAATTGCATTCGTGCACACGATGCGAGTTTCAAATTTCCCGTGGCACCTCGGCCGAGAATCAGTTTCGAGGAAAAACTAGCTCGCGACGAGCAACACGTAAATAACGACGAAGATATCGCGGATAAGCGACGCATTGTTTCGGGATAATAATTTCCATCTACCGCGGGATAATAAGAAATAAGGAGCTAAGTGTCCCGCACTGTTAGAGAGGAACGAGATAAAGAGAGACGGAGCGAAAGAACGGGCGCGGTTGGCAACGAGAAAGGAAAGTCGCCGGCAAAGTTTCCTCCGAGGCGGATAGAGGTATTTAAAATGCGGAATTCAACGCAAACACACCGCCTGTGGATGGGCTTTGGGAACCGGGAAGAAAGGATGGCGAAATAAAGTAATTGTCGCTATTACGGTCGCCTGCATGCTGCACGTTAGGTTGCGGGCTTCGGTGCATCACACCCACTCGTGTGAGAACCCGGGCAATTACCCGGGCTCCCCTTATTCAGGCCGGCTTATAACGAATTAATTTAGATGTCTTAATTGCCATCGGTTAATTGTTCTGGAACGCGATGCGCGGATTCCGGCGCGGCCGCCATCAAAGACGGAACCCGGAGCCCGGAATCGGTCGTCGCTTTCGCCGCGCTCGCTTCCGTTACGTATATACAGACGTTAAATCTCTCGCGAGTGCACAAACATGAATATTTAAAGCCGAGATACACGCATTTGCAAATGGAACGGGGCCACGTGGACGAAGAGTATTTAAGCGTTCCGCCGGAAGTACATCGTATGTATATTTTGCGCCGCGAGATTTACACGAGTTTTCACACGTAACTGTCGAAAAGTATGATACGCGAATTCGATTTTTGTACAACAGAAAAATTTATTGTTTTAAATCAAATCTCTCTCTCTCTACTACAGTTTTTTGTAAGACATTTTATGAAAAATTTATGTTTAATATTATATATAAAGTTTATTTCCAGTAACCGTTCATAAGATATTGTCATTTGTTCTTAAGTATAATACTTATGTTTTTTTAATAATCACTGTTTATCAGTTTTTAAATTTAAAAAATTAATAATAAATATTTATTAAATAGAAATATTTTGTTTTTCTACTTATACTTAAGAGTAGTAAAAGTGATAATGTTTCATGAACGACTACTAAAAGCTACGCTTTATCAAACACATTATTAAAATTGTTATAATATGCCTTACAAGAATGCAATAAAATAAATATATCTATTATTTCATTAAAAAATAAAATTGACATCGAAAATATAATATAAAATATATATTCTTCTCAGAGTAGAAAAATCGCCACGTGGACGAAGAGTATTTAAGCGTTCCACCGGAAGTACACCGTATGTATTTTGCGCCGCGAGATTTACACGAGTTTTCACACGTAACTGTCGAGAAGTATGATACGCGAATTCGATTTTTGCACAACAGAAAAATTTATTGTTTAAAATCAAATACATCTCTCTCTCTCTCTCTCTCTCTCTCTCTCTCTCTCTCTCTCTCTCTCTACTACAGTTTTTTGTAAGACATTTTATGAAGAATTTATAATGTGTAATATATAAAGTTTATTTCCAGTAATCGTTCACACGATATCGTCATTTGTTCTCAAGTATAATACTTATGTTTTTTTAATAATCACTGTTTATCAGTAATTTAAATTTAAAAAATTAATAATTCTTATTAAATAGAAATATTTTATTTTTCTACTAAGTGGCAATGTTTCATGAACGACTGTTAGAAGCTACGTTTTATCAAACACATTATTAAAATTGTTATAATATCCTTTACAAGATTGCAATAAAATAACTATATCTATTATTTCATTAAAAAAATAAAATTGACATCGAAAATATAATATAAAATATATATTTTTGTCAGAGTAGAAAAATCGCAGATTCCCCCCATCTTTAAGAGCATAATAAAAGGGAAAAAAAATTTTATTTTTCAGTTAACCTCATCAAGTTTATCTCATCTTATAAGGAGGGAATCTCTTTTGAGCATATATGTCGAAGGTTAAAAGCGTCTTGGTGGATTCTCTCCCTTCGACAAGATTTATATAATTTTCTGACGGTGATTAATAGCACGAGGAAGCGATAAAACTAAATGCTACGAGCCGACGATTACAAGCTCGCATTATTCTCGCTTTCCTCCTGGGAAAGCTAACGCATCGAGCGTGTTAATTATAATGAACGTTAAGTAACTGCGCTATACGTGGACCGATTACCATGTGTATATCGTTCAACAACAAAATCCCGCGCAGTCCCTGCGCCGGGAAAAGTAGTTTACAGCTTGTTACTTATCGCGATCGAGCGCGCAAGTAACGCGCTAATGCACGAGAAACCCTATCGACCCTGGCAAATCTACCACTGAATTGTGCATAATGATGTAACGCAATGTCAGGCTGCGTTTTAGTAACTGCCATTTAAGTAGTACAAAAAAATGACGAAAAATAAAATTCGATAAAAAAGTAATAAGTAACAAAAGCATGTAAAACATAGTTTTTATCAGATGTATGTAAACCTGATGATTGATTGAACTGGTAAAATAGGGCATGCCTTGAATCAGGTATAATGACGATGTTTTATTATATATTGACTTTGCATTGACTCGTATTACCAAATTAGGAAATTTTAAAAGTGATATGTAACATATTTTTAAATAACATTCATTACATTTCTAAATTTAATTAAAATAAATAATTTAATTTAATTTAAATAACATTTAACGACTAAATTTAATTAATTAAAGATATTCATTAGGTGAAGTTTCTAAAATACGTATTCCATTTAAGATTGTATTGATTGTGCAGTTCTTGCAAAAAAATGATTGATTTGAAAATATTAATACTTATATTATTAAAATTATACTATTTGAATAAAAATAAATGATGTATAATATATGTAATAAATATAATATATAACAAAACAGTATTGAAAAACAACGCACATATTTTAATTTAATAATATATTTTTATAATTTATTTATATCATTTGCTGTCATTTTTAATTTTTATCTTCCTTTGATACAAGATAAAATTTTCTGAAAATTTGGACATGTAATTTAAAAAAAAAAATATTCTCGATAAAATTTCGATAAATAACTCCTCGAGTTCCAGTAAACTTTAATTATTTACTTAAAAAAACTAACCAAGTAAATTATAATAAAATTTTGTATAAATTATCTTGAATATTTAAAGTATCTTTAGAGAAATAAATTGAGATTTTTGTCATTTTTTTCTTTGTTAACAATATTATGTTATTCCTATAAGAATACATGTAAAAACGTCTCCTTCTTTTATACTTTATATATAAAATTTTTGATCCACGCTATGAATCGCCATCAAATTTTTGAACAATCATGTTCATAATTATTTAATTATCTTTGATATATGTAATAAAATACAACATGATATGACATATATAATAGTAATAATATCTTAAATGGTAATAATATTCAAACTATTAAAGGGACCACATATACATATGTATATTTAATCTACTGCTCGCGATCGGATTAATACGTCGATGACGTTTAAATATACGCGAATGTTGAACAGCAGAATGACAGGGGGAAACTTAAGCGGCATGGAGGGTAAAGCCGTGCAATACACAGGTCGTATACATGAGAAAATGACGAAGGCAGGTTGCCCTGCGAGGCTATGGCTTCTTCGCACGACACATGCCAATAAAACGTTTCCGCGAGATACGCGCGGCCCCCGTAAAATGCTAATCGAGCCGATTTCTGACGCGCGTCTTTGCAACAGAGTCGACTCTTCTTCTTCTTCCGCTGTCGAGAGTTTCTCTGTCGATCGCGAGAATGGACGGATATTGCGACGAGAGAAACTTCAACCGCACCGTATTTATGCGTGAATGGCCGTCATAAAACGCGAAAGTGTATTGACGGAATCGAATTTCTAAACCAACGCTAGGTGATGATGGTAATTAATTTGGGCTAAACGTGCTAAAGAAATATTTGAAAGCTACTACAGGTATGCAAATTAATTGAAAAATTAGAATTTGCAGAAACTTTTATATATCGAAAAAACACTTTCGGAGACGGGAAAAAGTGAGAGTGGGCAAGTTTCGTTATAAATTGCCGTTAATTCTGTGCGTGAAATTGGAAAACGATGAAGACTTTACACCCTGAAACGCTTGAGAAACAACGCAGTCACGCGGACTGTATGTTATTTTGACGTCCGTAACGTTTGCAATATCTTTCGGCCGAATAAATGCTATGTGTCTTAGAATACATATCTGTGAATAAACGTTGATTAAAAAAAATTGACGGCAACAATTAAGGAGCATAATATACATATAATAATATATTAAACTAAATCTGTCCGTTATATTTTTTTATTTCATAAGCACGTTGATACGAAAATTTATTTTAAATCATTTATCTCGAATGATCTTAAAAAAAAAAACCCCATAAGTTATTATATCATTTTTTTTTTGTGTTTAGATAAATGTCACAAAAAATCGGCTAAATCAGACTCCCTTTTAATTAGGTAATATTTTTCATCGCATTTAAGCAGCTGAGAAGGCCTATTTAGGAAGTAAAAAATTAAAAGCTAATTATACCCGGCAGCTGGTTAATGAAACGTCGCGAAACAATTTACACGATGATACAAAAGTAAGAATTTCGCCATCGAGAGATTCGTCACAGTCGGGCGCGTCTCGATCTCGATTCCGAACTAATATACACGGACAAGAGAGAGATCGATGCCAATTCGAGGCGTGAAATCCACGAAAAGCAACGAGCGAGGATACGCGACGATAATGACTCGTAATAAGCGACGGCGGCGTAAGCGACTCGAAAAAGTCGTTAACTGGTCGGAAATCGGTAATCACGTGGAATAATCGACGCCTCTTATAAGTGCTTACGTTTTTGTGCCCCGTATTAGAAAGAGCCTGGCACGCACATACACGCGCGTACACGCGTGTGTCTCACCGCGGGTGTTTTACCGTTTTAAGAAGCGCTCGACGACGCGGGCGTAGAAGTCGGTCCCTACAGCGGGCCCTTTCTTGCCCAGATCCCCCTTTTCTCGTCGCGTTAATCGGACTCAAGCTGCGCATATCTTGCGGTAATGAGGATTATCCCCTCTTTCCACGCAGGGGCGTAATGGTGACTTTTTGAACCTCGAAGTAGATAATTTTTTTAGGACAAAATAGATAGGTTAAAATATTTTTGTCCCCTAAATAGTTAGAAAGAATTGATAAAAATATATGTGAATTTATTAAAATTCACAAAAAAAAATTTAATTTTTCTAAATCCATTATATTCATTTTTTAATATGCATTTATTATTTCATGCATTTTAGTGACATAAAAAAATAAAGAAAATATTATTTTCCCGCCTTATCTTCAATTTTTATCTTACTTTTATCTATACTTATCCAATCAAAAAATCTTATATTTATTTGTCTTTTTCTCTAGAATCCTTAATTTCCTATAAAAAAAAAGTCTGGCTATTTATATTATAATTGTTTCCTTATTTAATTAAAATGCAATTAAAATGCTGGTCGTTTTTAGATATTTATACTTGTAGAAAATATGTAAATATTAAATGCCTTTAGAATTATGTATTATTCCCGAGTAAAACAAATTTTGTTTTATTCTACATCTCTTGAAAAATATCGCTGAGGAAAACGGTTTTATTATTTCTCAAATAATGTTTGATCGTGAAAAATTATTAAAAAGAAATTGAGAACTTTTCAACATAAGCTAGCACAATCTCGAGGGCAAATTTTAATCGATTCGTATATAAATCCGCCCTTCTTTTCACAAACAGAGTGTCTTCTCAAAAAATATTGTAAAAAAATTCCTGAAAATACTCCTTGATTTTTCAGACATTTTTCTTCAAAATTCGAAATAAAAAGAATATTTTTTTCGAAAATATTTTAGTGCAACTTTTTAAAATAATATTTCTTTTCTAATACTTTGCACTCTCATATAACATGTTTTCAATTGTTTATTACTAAAAATTACAATAAAAAATATATATTGCTTATTTAATATTTTGTTAAAATATTGAATGTATAAACAAAGATATATATATATATATATTTATAATATATTTCAAACACATTAATTCACTTGACGACTGTTTATAATATAAAAGCAAGATTATTAAAGAGAGACTTTTCGGAAAAAATTCCTTGAGAGTCTCGATAAAATTCCATGAGAATTTCCTGATTTTTCCATGGTTTGGATAGTAGACCTGATGAAGCATCTTTTTGTATTTGGTCGCCATTTTAAACACATAATTCTCTTGGCGACTGTTTACAATATAAAAGCAAAATTATGAAAGAGAGAATTTTCGAATTAAATTCCCTGAGAGTCCCGATAAAATTCGATGAGAATTTCCTGAATTTTCTTTGGCTTGGATAGTAGACCTGATGAAGCATCTTTTTGTATCTGGTCGCCATAAGTTCCTTACTTCCCTGGAATGCATTCGCCGAACGTACGAACGAATGAACGAACGGGATATCCTAATCGTACGGTTCATTATAAGCGCGCGCGCGCGAGCGCACGCTCGCTCGCTCGCGATGACTATGACTGATGCCACGGCACGACGAATTGCGATGCGCATTACGAATAAATATCGCACTCTTTGCTCTCCGCTCGCGCGTCTAATGCGGCCGCTCGCAGATGCGGCCGCCACTTGGGTGGGTTTCGAAAATGTGTGTGCACGCGGCGGCGGCGGTACGAAATAACGCGCGATTAAATTAAATTGGCGTACGCGCGGCTTTTCATCAGATCGCACGATAAACATATGTCGGCGTGATGTTGCCCAAGACGATCGATTTATCACCGCGATCAATCACGCGTCCGCCTTCATTCTCCGCCGATGTGAGAGAGAGGAACCAACTACGATGTATCCGGAAACCCGCGTGATATTGAATTAAATCACCGAGGCCGGAATCGCGAAACGGTGCGAAAATGCGTCGCACGCTCTGTTACGTAATACAACAAGCGGCGCATTAAAAGGTGCAATTGCTCTTCTTGCTGAGCGAAAAAGTCAACGATAGAGATCCTGGATCGACAAACGGAATTATTTTATCGTGCTGATAAAAAAATGTCGGTTGGAAAAAGCTCGGAAATATTTTAGATAAAATTAATCAATTAAATCATTTTTTTAAACAAATTATTACAATTAAATTATGTAACATACACATTGTAATAAAATTGTTTACATTATTATAATATATGCATTTTATAGTTAATTATATAGTACAATTATTATATAATTATAATTTTTCTTAAGAGAATTCACCCATTTTTGGAAAATTAATTGATTATCACGAGATCCCTACGTGATTTATGCGAAAATAAAAATAAGAAAAGACGCGTAAAGATTTAACTGTTAATTTACGACTCGCGTAATTTGAATGAAGGTCGAATTATGTCGCGGAAATATCGCGATTACTCGCACGGGGCGGCGCGACGAGCCGAGACGAGACGAGACGAGACGTGCGAGATTCCGTGGCCGCCATCTATCTTCGGGCGCGCTGGTAGCGAAGAAAGAGGGCATAATTAAATTAAATTAAGCTCGGGACGAGCTCTCTCGGCCTCCTTCCGTGACTTCCTTTCCGTCGTTCTCGCTTGCCGCCGCCGTTCTACCGGCGGCGATAGTCGCTCGACGCCGCCTTTATTTGCAAGCAATTTGTGCTCGCGGATCGCGCGGCAAAAAATCCGAAAATAATGCTCGCGTATTAATCATACCCTCCGCCATGCCCTTCCACCGCTGTCTCTTCGTGACGGCTCTTCCTCCGTGAGGGGTCCTTTCGAGGGGAGGGAGGAGGGCAGCCTCCCCCTTCGTGCATCACGGTCCTCTCTTCTCGCTGAGGTCCCGCAAAAATGCGTTCCCGTTCGTTGCCAGTGCATAGCACCAGCGCAATCACGTGCCGAGGCCCTTTGTGATGTGCGTGCGTGTCTCTCGCAGACGACCCCGCGCTATCTGAAATCGAGTCCGAGGAAGCCGGGAGAGAAGCACCGCAGGACTTTAACGCGTCAGCTCTTTAACGCCCTTTGGCAAATTAGTCTCAACGGTGAAATTTTTAATTCAAGATCTACTCGGATTTTGTAAAAATAATCCCTGATCTACCTGGTATTTTTTGTCAAACAAAATTCCGAGTAAAAAATATTAAAAAAATTTTTTTTTTATAATTTTCTCTAAAATAATATTTTTTTATTATATACGATTGTAAGTCTAAATTTCAAAAGTAATTATTTAATATATTTATATATATATATATATATATATATTTTTTTTTTAATATAAGAAAGCTATTTTTTTTTATTACCGAGAGGCATTTATAATTAAAAATAAAAGACGTGAAATTTCGAAATAGAGTGTAAAATTATATAAAGTAATAAAAGAAGAGAAATAGACATTGTCAAAAATGCGTTTGTGAGATACAATTAAAAAATAACAAATTATATATTTTAAATAAACACGCACACTTGTCAAACTGTAAAATGTTTAAAGGGAAGAAAAAAAAGGCGACACTTTTTATTGCGACAAAATATTTTTGTTCTTTACGGCCGTTGAATTCGATTCTATTACAACAATCGAGCACAATCTGCAATTTCGTGACCGCGTGTTGGAGTGGAAACGAAAGCGCAATTAGCGTGATATCGTTATGACGCCGGCCAAGTGGCGGTTTTATAAGTACGTAATATCAGAAGGCGATTGCTAATTATCGTGAGGGAATGAGATAAGGGGCTGCCGGCCAGCGAAAATGGAGTTTAAACGTCGTGCAATCTCGTGACCGCGAAAGCCCGCTGTGCGATTAGCGCGATATCGTTATACTTAATTTCCCTAAACCTGACATTTTTCTTACTGCATTTTGCCGCAGCGTATTTGCCACCGATTAGTGTTATTAGCAATCGCAGGAAAACTGGAGAACCCATTATAAGAACGATGTTAAACGATGATTTGGCAATCAAAAGTACTTATCCAGATATAAACTGCAATTAATGCAAAATAAAGTAGATCCGTTAAGTATCAGTTTTCTTATGAAATTTTCTCTTAATTATAACGTGTCATATAATTGTTTTAATTATATGTTAACTTTAAAATTGCAAATTTTTAAAACCTATTAAAAAATAACAGAACGTTTTATAAAATAAAATGCACTAGTATATAATACAAAAAAAAGAATAATAATATTATAGTAAAATACATATTGCAATAATAATCATATTTAACCCTCACAAGAAAAATGGCGAAAAGATGCATTTTTTATAATTTTTTAAAATATTTAAAAAATTAATTAGTATAAATAATTTTAAAAATAAAAATAAAACATTATGAATAATTAGGTTAAAATTTTTAATCGATACATTTAAAAAAATATTTAATACATGTTAACATGAGAAACATGTGTTTAAACACATGGGTGCTTATTTACAATTGATTGTAAACGTGAAATTATTTTCTGTTTACCTTACTACAATGTCGAGACAATAGAGACACTTTTTTCTATTACTTCTTTGGCTTCTTCAGGGGTTCGAGACCGCTATCGTACTCGGACGTGTTAAGCATCCTCGCCCTCTTCAACAACCCTGTTCTTTGCCCATCGCTGTTCTGTTTCCTCTGCTCCTTTTGCGGCACCCCGTCGGATCTGAAAGCGAAAAAAAGAGAGACGGAGAGAGAGAAAGAAAGAGAGAGCACCCGGGGCGCGTACTTTAATTCTCTCGCATTAGGACTAACCCGCAATTTTCGGTAATTCAACGTAAACGACATGTGGTGAGGACAGAGCGCGATAATCGGAAATTGTGGAAAAAAAGAAGGAAAAAAAAAAGTAAAAGAAGAACGCATCAGCAAAGCGACGATATACATCCGATATATACGGGGACGAAGGTGGGCTTCCGCCACAACTGCCGTACCGAATTTCGTGTTCGTCGCTCCGCGTTTTTGTCCACTGCTCAGCGTCACGCACGAAACACACGTTTTATCTCGCTTTTACAATAGTATCTCTCATTTAATCGGTACTTCACACACACACACACACACACACACACACATACGTTCTATTATTAACTCCGCAGTAATGATCAATGATTTTTTTTTTCAACTACAAACGGAATTTAATACGTACAAAAAGAAGTGAAAGTTATCTTAAAGCTGATATCTGATGGAATAGAAATCTAAATCTATAAAGTAAATTTAGATTATGGAATTGTAAAATGAATAAGTATAAATTAAAAAAATTTCAGTAATTTAGTTTCACTACAATTGTAAGTAAAATTATTTCCGATTAACAGAGATAGTATTCAATCAGATTGTCATAACGCATAACTTACAGGTGTTTATTCAAATCTTGTAAAAGTTCCTTGAAAGGTTTCTGATTTTCCACCTAATTTCGTTCAATATTCCAGGTAAAAAGAATATTTTAAAGAGTTTTTTTAACTTTCTTAAATAAATTTTTTCTTGTATGTGTTTTTTAAATATTTTTCACTCATACAAAGGAAAAACACAGAGCCTTTTAAGTTTCAAGTGCTAAATTTGCAAATGTACTGAAAAAAATTGAACAGCTTTCATAAAATGAACATTTTTATTTTTTTTTATCACTAAAAATCATAAGGAATATTTACTATACATATTCAATATTTTGTTAAAACATCAAATATATATAACAGTGATAGATATCTATATATTCTGAGTCTAAATAAAATTCTATGATAATTTCTTAATTTTTTTCAAGTACAAAAAAATCTTTGAGAACTCCAAATTTTTTATACTTTTCCAAGGAATACCCTGAATGCACTATTTCCTGAATCTACTTCCCCTGCACATGTACAAACCACAAAATATTGATTATTCCAGCTGCAAAGTAGTGATGTATGAATTGACAATTGGGATAACCCACAATTTCGATTCTACAATAATCTTGCAAATGGATGATAGCAAGGAATAAAAGCCCACACACTCGCAGAACGCACTTGGGCTGTAAGATACGCACACAGTCGCATATAAGGTAATCGCACCCACAGAGGCGTACACCGTGGTCGTCTCTCGATCCATTGGACCGTCAGCTCAGTGCCCGCCTTTCACCCATTAAAACTGACTCGTTCTCTCCCTGTGTGGAGAGCACCAGTCGGTTGCCCGTCGTGTTCACCCAAAGCACGCCCATTCAAATCGCATTAAACACGTTAATGCGTAATGCCGGTCTCAGGGGGGAAAAAGATTCGCTGCGCGTAACGCGAAAAAAAGGGCAGTTTGAGAAAGAAGACGCAGAGAAAGAGAGAGAGAAAAGAGAGAGGGAGAAAGATAGAAGAATATAGCAGAGAGCGCAGGCAAATGATCGCCGGAGAACATAGGAATTATAAAGCTCGGTAAAAACACAGAAGGTGGTCTGCAGTCGTGTGATGCAGACGACGTGATACATGAAGCAGAAAGGAAAGGGTTGGCGTAGAAATTAATAAGTACGACGCCGTGGTAGTTGGGCTTGATTCTCGTTTGCAGTCGTGATAAAAGAAAGACTGGCAGACCAGTAATAAACAGCGAAATACTTTAACGCAACCACGATAAGACTGATAGATGTTTAGTTATATAATTTCAATGAGTTCATATTTCAATATCG
Organism: Anoplolepis gracilipes; assembly: GCF_047496725.1. Lineage (NCBI taxonomy): Eukaryota > Metazoa > Arthropoda > Insecta > Hymenoptera > Formicidae > Anoplolepis > Anoplolepis gracilipes. Next base: position 15,724,895 of record NC_132970.1, on the reverse strand, counting down.
ACATATTATTATATAAATAAGATAAAATATAATTTCCACCTTCATTAATAAAAATATATAAAAAGTAAAAAAGTACAAATAAAAAAATAATAAAAAGTTGGAAAATAAGAGAAATTTTTTTGCGCTTCAAAATCAGAATTCAAAATCAGAATAATGCATGAATGGAAGGCGAGAAAGAGAGGTCAAAACAAATAAAAAAAAAGTCAGAGTGTACAGGAGAATACACACGAGCGAGAAGAAGCAAGCGCAGGTGGATGACAGTTTCAGGATTTCGTGAACGTGAGCGAGAGACGGAACCACGGGGCAAAGAGAGGAGGGAGGCTTGTGCCTGTCCCGTGGTTTCCGTAAATGGCGTAGCCACGGCCGGAAGTGGCGGTCGCATCAGTCTGTTTAATAGCCGTATTGTATAATTATGAACAATGGAGAGAGAGAGAGAGAGAGAGAGAGAGAGAGAGAGAGAGAGAGAGAGAGAGAGAGAGAGAGAGAGAGAGAGAGAGAGAGAGAGAGAGAGAGAGAGAGAGAGAGAGAGAGAGAAGCCCAGAGAAGGGCAGAAACCAGCAGAGTGCCATGTGAAATGCACACCGCTAAAGATAGAATGAGAGAGACAGAGAGAGAGAGAGAGAGAGAGAGAGAGAGAGAGAGAGAGAGAGAGAGAGAGAAAGAGAGGAGGGGACAGAGCAAATGAGACACATTTGTCGCGAGCGAGCGAGACAATGCGAGTTTAGCTGGAGTGAAATGGAGACTACACCGTCACCGGGGAGAGAAACGCGCGGGGGGAGAACACAACGACGAGCACGATGAGAGCCGTATGGCTTATGGTCACCAGCCACCGTAGAACACGTCCGCCCGTTCGTCGTACATGACGGATGACACAGAGCGACAGTTTTGATGCGTCCGCCAACCTCTCTAGGAGCTATCGCACGAGCCATCCTACTCAGCATGAACGTGCTCTACGCACGCCGAGGTAGAGGTAGCGTGAGGAGGGGAGGAGACAGCGGTTAACACGCTAAGCCACGCGTGAATCCGTCATTAATACCGTCACTCCGGAGACGATGGGCCCCGCGATCGCGCGGTTGACATGTCATCAGCTGAGCGCGGGTCAACAGCCAGTGACGGTTTGTGACGTTCGTGTGTTCTCTCCCAAAATGGAAACATATTGTTTACCACAACTATGTGTCACACATCACACACGCATGTCACTATGCTTCTAAAGTTTGCGTTTATACCCGACAATTCAATATGACAGATAGAAACAGCGAGAAACTTTTGTTAAGAACACAATTATTTTATCCTCTAACAAAAAAAGAATTGAATACTTACGGCTTATGTAGGCGATTGTTATGCTTGGGCTTTGAACTTTCTTTCTCGCGTAGCTTCTTACCGATTCCACCGATTCGTTGCGGTGGATCCCTCAACGCGAAACTCTTGGCATAGTGACCCAAATGAAGTTCCTTTCGATTGAATATCTCGCGCATGTCGCGCGGATAACTCGAATAGAAACGTATCCACGAGATGTATGCTGAAAAAAAGAGATTATAACGTAAAGTAAAAAAATTATATCTTTCCAATCACGCACTCTCAATTAGCCAATAGCAATAAATTAAAATTTGTTTTCCTAGAAATGATAAAATTGAGATACAACGTTTCAGTGTGTCAAGTACATTCGTCTCGTCTACGTTTAAGAGGTCACGTGTAACTCGGATGTAATGATCAGTTACGTGTAGTGCGCCCTTATTAATCGCAGTTCCATTAAGTGGTTCCACGGGGGGTTGGACCGCACCCGATTCCAAGCTTGGGGTGTGTGCGCGCCCCGTAGCGGGCTATTAAGGGGCATTAACGGTAAAGGAGGGGGTGGTCGAGTCAAGTGCTGCCAGCTAATAGTCACCCTCGCGTCCCTTCTTAACATCTCTTGCTTGTGCTCACGGGTGAGAAACCCGGGGGATCTCTGGTTCTGAGAGAACTCGACATGTGCTCGACTGACACGGCCGCTGGCTATGTTTCGTGCGAAAAATCTTTCGATCCTGATAGGGTGGACCCCAAATTGGTTTCTCGATTGTCTATCATACATACAGATCGCCTAATTTTTAATGTTTTGTTAAAAATTAAGAAAATGACGGCATTAAATCAAATTATTATTGATAATAATGATAATAATGAATTAAAATTAAAATACATAACAAGACAATTTTTTATAATCATTTTGTCGTTAAATTTTCTTAAACATTATCCTTACATTTATTCAAGCATGGCATATATTCATTGTATCACTTGATACATGACGGGGCTATCTAATCGAATAGATTTAATCGCGAGTGGGCGCTTCGCTTCGGGTCCTCTGTAAGTGTCTCTAATTTTCATAATTCAGTCTTATGTCTCAACGTTTTCCGTCCTGATTTCCGTCTGCTTCCAATCTCAACTCCTCCCTTCCGCACATAAGAAACCCTGCTTGAAGTCTTTCTTGCGGCTTGGTGTCAACGTTGAAAAGGGAGAAATGTTTTTCTCCATTTAGCACATAAATCACACGTGAGGGCGGTGTCTAGCTGAGAAGTCGGGGCGACGAGGAGAACGGAGTATAAGGGGAGGGAGGAGTGTAAGAGCGGGACATTGCATAGCATTGTTCCTAAGTGATGTAACTGCGTCTTATTGTATTTGTATCCTGTATCGCATTGTTAAGAGTCTCTCGCCACAAAGCGTAAGTGGTTTTGGCGGAAGTCACATTCAGTGGTTGGATTGTGTCGGCCACCTCCCCCTGTGAAAGACGCGCGAGCGATATACACTGAATTCGATCTAACTCGCGACGAGTACGGGAGATCAATGTAAAAAAATTTTTTTTTATTTAAATGTGCTATTTTTTAAAAGATCGACTTGTGAAATTAAATTTTAAAAAATGTAAAATGTAGTAAATAAATTTATAACGTCTTAAATTTACATGTAAATATAATTTAATTATATTACATCTGTCAATTTACGCACCACATATATTATTTTGACATATAAATATAAATAATCTGTTAAATAATTTAATGAAATCGAATGACGTTTAGCGAATCAATTATTACGCATCGCGCCGGTTCTATTAATTGTAAGATAATATTAAAAAAATGTTTGCAGAGAATTACGATGAATGGAATATAGTCGTGCATCGAGGCTCAAATCGTATATATGGGATGGGGTGGATGAATCTCTCAGGTTAGTGGCGAGGGTCGTAGCTCGAGGGGGTTCGTTCTATAGAGCTGTACTTGCTATTGAAGGCTGTTCGGCTCTATTGGGGTGATAATGTTACGAATTAGCGAGATTTCCACTTCTCTGCTCACGCGTCGACCAGCGACTCTGCACCGGTCACGAATTAAATAAATTTCGGAATTGTTGCCATAGCATCCACATTATTTTTCACTACATTTTTGTTGCACGAACGTTTTTATGAACTTAATTCCAACATTGAAGAGTATATCTTGTATTACGACTAGTGTAAAATACTATATACTGAGACTTACGTACAACTGAAATTTTTTTTCCATTACTATAAGATATATGATTATATAAAATTAAAAGAAAAGAGCAAGTAAAAGAATATTTAAATATGAATCTGAAAATTAATTTTATTTATATAAATTATATATAATCTGTGTTTAAAGAATTAATTACAATATCTTTTAGAAAATATAATGCAACGTGTCATTCCATTTTCTTAATAAAATAAATAAAAACGTTTGTTTGTTAAAAAAATGTTTCCACAATTTTTTCCACAATCTTTAATGCGTATAATGAATGCAAATAATCTCAGATGTATCGAGAGATGTTAACTAATTTGTTATTCACTTCCTACTTTCCTCTCATTCGCTCCCTCCAAACTTCGGTTCCCATGCGAAAAGTGCAATACCACGGGGGTCACGAACGGCGGCAGCAATTAATCTATCAATCACTAGCTACGTGCGAAGGAACGGTCAAGTGGTTAGCTGTGTAACGTCACTCAAATCTGGGGCGGCTAAGCGCTCAAAAACCGTGGCTAACCTTCGTGTAAAGCCCCGGCTGATGCGGGACAATTTCGAAGCTCGAAAACCTCTTAGAGAGATTAATGGTCCCGAATTTCCTTTTTGGAATTGCTCGTCGCTCGTTCGCGCAGTTATCGCAATTGACGTAACACAGTCGTTAATGCACCTCTACCAAAAATAATCTCCAAGAATTGTTCACGTTGTTTTTGTCTTTTTTTTTATTATCGCGTTAAGAAAAGATTAATTTTCTCAAAAGATTAAGATTCTTCAAAAGCGGGTGACAAAGAGATACTTTTATATTTATAAACGATAGAGACTCTGTAGATTCAAAATAATCGAGAAGTATTTTAAGAGAAACAAGCAACAAGTTTGATTTAATTGACGATATTTATATGAAAGGGAAGTTCGCGAGGGAAAAAAAAAAGTCATCGTGAATATGAAGAGGGCTAATGTCTTCACTTCCACGAGTATTAGATCGAGTATAATGGATTTATTATTGCAGCAAATAAATTCCTCTCCGTAACGACCCTAATAGAGTAACCGTGGCATAGCAAACAGGATCATCCCTCCCTGTCGATAGACTATGTAAATATCCAAGTGGCGAACGAGGCGAATGTGAAGGGAGACAGAATAAGAGTCCCATAATGTGTATGCGTAGGGGTTGCTTGCTTTATATGCGAGTGGGGTGCCCGGTGGAATTGGCTTAGTCTACCCTGAAGTCAGCTCGCGCTTTCGTTACAATCCAACTGCATCAAAGTAGATGCTCGCTCGTGTCTCGCAGCTCCTCATCAACATTTTGTCTCACACGAAAACAAAGATTGAAGCTTTTACTACACGCACGTTTCTTAAAATGTACTCGCAAAAATATATAAATAAATATATCGGTTTTATATAACATCGTATATAGTTATTATTGCAATATCTCATCATTACTACAGCATTACAAAATCACTTACCTTTACATGCTTTTGCGCTAAGTTGCTTATCCTCCAATACTAAATTTTCAAAATCGTTTTGGAGGGCGATAGCTGTCGCCTGCACGGAATTGTGCTTGGAAAGAGGTCCCAGTAGCTTGTCCAAGACATCGTTCATATCTTGCTGTTTGATTCTGATGCGCCTTGACTCGAGCATCCGCACGAACTCGATTTCCGGGGGCGTCAGAAAGATTGTTGCCGCGCCGGAGCACCCTGCGCGTGCTGTTCTACCGATTCGGTGAACATAATCCCTTGCCGAAATTGGCCCGGTATACTGAACGACGCAATCTACCTTCGGCATATCTAATCCTCGCGCTGCGACATCCTGGATAATTAGAAAGAAATACATCTTACAATAGCTCTGGATAAACGACATGCAAAAAATCTTCTTTTATCGTTTATCTAAGATAAGAAAAACACGACGCTCTATGTTTAAATTTATTTAACCAATAGTACAAGATGAGTTATTATTAGAAATAATTTCCTCTAATAAATTTTAAAATGTGCCTTATCGAAGAATATTTTAGATAAAAGTTACTTGATTTCGAGAACATTGTGATTGACATAAGTTTGTCTCAGATGGAAGTATTTCTAAAATTTCAAGATTATTTGGTTTCTGAACGAAATCATATGTTTTTTTCATAACTTTATTCTGTTTCATTCTACATTATAAAAGTATTAAGAAAGAATGATTAACAAATCAACAATTAAAGAGTCATTTTATAATTTATTTCGATTATAACATAAAATATCTAATATTTTTTCAAGTATTCCATAATTTTATTTTACATTAAATAATGAGTTGAATTAATTGATATAAGAAATGCACAATTAAATATGAAAAAAATATACAGATGCAATGTTACACTTATACATATGTCATTAGTCAATTCTACTTATTAATCTTTAGAAAATTTTTAGTGATTTATATATTGAAAGAGTAAAAAAAATTTACAAGATATTTCATAGCTTATGTCAAAATTAATATCTTATAAATTGGATTATTCCAATTATAAAATAAAATTCTGTCTTTATTTTCTTTGTATCTTATCTTTAATATGCAGAATAAAAAAGAAATTTATATATACTAAAAAAATATTTAATTCTCTTTAAAAAAATAGCATTCTCCGAAATACCTCCATTCGGAGTAAATTTTAGAATAAAAAAAGTAATCTGTTGCAGAATGTTTTTTTAAAAAAAAAACCAAAGAAATTTCATCTGGAACATTTTTCTATAAAAAATACATATCTCAAGATTGATTAAGAATGGCAACTTCTTGTTGACAATTCTGCCGGAACAATGTCCTTGGCACTTATCGCGTCCTAGTGTCGAGAATGAGCTTGCTTCCACGAACACGAGCGACGAGTCTGCGCGACCTGCTGGTACAAATGTCTTACAAACCGCGGGGTGATTTCTTGTTTTGTAGCGACGTGAATACGCGAAGCGGGCGCCCGCTGCGAGACCCCAAACGGTGAACGTTTGAGCACAGCCCTGATTTCCTGCGTTCGGCTAGTCCATGATTTACCGTGGCGAGAGTACACCGAGTCTCTTTCCCTTTCTCTCTGTCTCTTTGTCTCTCTCTCTCTCTCTCTCTCTCTCTCTCTCTCTCTCTCTCTCTCTCGATAGGCCTCGAGGACTAATCCCAGACCACCAGTGGGGGGCGTCGCGGCACCCCGGAATTCTTTCGCGGCACGATACGGACATATCCGTGTATTCTTATTACATCTTTTCCTGCTATTAATTCAACACACGTCGACGACGGCGCGATCCGGGCGCCAGCGTGAAGGAATAGAAAGAAAGCAATCTCTACGGCTTCTCCCTCTCGAAATAAATATCGACCGGATATATTCCAATTCGCCCCGTGATTCCGTTATACTTTATCGCTTGATTAATATCGATGAAACTGTTTCTAGATATTTATTTTGTGCGATTGAGAATATTAATGAAGGCGGAATAATTGTATGCATAAAAATTCAATCTCTAGAAAATTGAAATTTGCATTTTAAATTAATCTTTCGAAATTTGTATATGTATATCTTCTGAAAAAAAAATTCGGGAGATTTCTTGGGCAACTTCTTGAAAAAAAATTTCATATAATTTACGAATAATCCTAGAACAACTGCAGAAAAGATGAAATAAAAAATACATTAATTAGGTAGAATATCTCATCGATGCTCGCGATCGTAGCGAGCGCACTTAGCGCATTAAAACGATACAAGCCACCGGTCTCGACGCACGTTAAAGAGAGACGGAGAGCGCCAAAGAGCGATCGATAGCGCGGCGATTAAGACAAACGATCGTTTAAAGAAAGGGACCGGGGATCGGCGGGACGCGGGATCGAGAACTGATCGGCCGTTCAAAACATCTCACTCGGACCATAGATCACACGGCGGTGGATCCGGCTGAGAGCATTCCCGGCCAGGGGGATGCCCCTTCGTGGCTTTTCAACGTGGAAATTAATAACGCCGCCGTAAAACCTACGTGTGGTAGCGACCTCGTAAAACGTGGGCGGCTGCCATCGCGCATTCCGCGGAGTTCAACATTAAGGAGTTAAATATGCCCGACATTTCTCTCCAAGAGAGTACACGGTAAATTATTTTGCTCCCTTCTCCCCTTGCTTGTCGACCGATGTTGAAAGCGTCGTGTCGATACGTTCGACCACGAACGAGATTTATTATAGTCGAGAAAATTTAATTTAGAAATTTACAAGAATAAACGTTAGTAAATATTTATAAATATTTTAATTTTTTATTTTAGTAGTTTCCTATTTATAAAAATTCTATATTCTTATTTAAATGTTTAAATACATCAATATTTAAAACCGTGAAATTTTAGCTCTCTTTCTCTCTGAGTCTTGCATAAATATTAATTTTAATACACAATTGCTTAGCATATTTGAAATTAATTAAAGTTGATTTTTATAAAATTTTAAGTCAAAAAGAAGATTAATGAACAATGATAGTGAACAATGCAAGGTGCAAATAAGTGTTCCTTATAAAAATGAATGAATAATCATACGGCACTGAAGATGCTTAATTTACATCAGCATAATGCAATTATAAAGAAAAGCGTGTAAAAAATCGCATATAAAAAATAAAATTAGCAAAAAAGGTGTTTCTCATTAAGATAATAAGCATCGGAGCGTGTTACATAACATCTAGAATTCTAGATCACCATAAAACGGTGCATGGATTTTCAAATGTTTCACATTCACGCACTTCCAAAGAAACGAGCGCAAATATATTCGACCGCAGTTTTAATCTTTCCGTCTTTTAATTGCCTTACTTCGCTGCAACTTCCTTATTCAAAGTTTGTAACTTGTTCGGAAAAATTATGACGTATACGAAACCCAAGGATGAATAAAATTGAGAAAGTATCGCTCGCAGAGAATCACTATAACTTTATATTATCAATTTTGTAGATTCATGTGCTGTTTTTCTCTCTGATTCTCGCGACGCGAATTTGAAAGAACGTCAATTAATTATAACGCTCGTGTATAGGGTTTAACGAGAATAACAGGAGAAGATAACAGAGGACCCACACGAATTTCGTGGTCGAATCGATTACCCCGAGAGATCGCCTGACGGGAAGGAATTAATTTTCACGGCGCGTAAAAAGATTGTCACTCGTTCGCGTGATGTCGATCGTGCGTACACAAATCTCGCCATCGCAAGATTTAATCATATTTTTTTTTATTTTTTCATTTACGCACGCATTCTGCTTGCGATATACTTTCGGGCACGTAAAAGCGCTATAACAATATATTTCTCGGTAAAATCTGAATTAGCCGATGAGGTAAGATTTAATGAGACCGCGAGTTTTATTTTCGACAATTTACCACGAGACGAAATCGATCGCTTTCACCGGTAATTACGACAGTTAAAGCAGTCGCCGAGAGTTCAATGCGAATCAGAAAGTTGCTCTGTTATTCGACGTCAGATTAATTCGGCCGATGTAATACGGATGTAATTAACGGCGGGGAAAGAAAGTTATCCATTACTTGGCGAACATTATAGCGCCATGATTAATTATGCCGTTCACAGAATGTAATTAGCGAAACAAGCGCCTCTATGAATATATTATAAATATTTTAATCGTATTATAAATCGAATAAAAATATGTATGTCCTTTCACTATGGGGATATCTTGTTGGCGGCACGATTTGTTTCATAAGAAAATTAGTAATCGCTTATAGAAAATTAATGTGTTATGTTACAAAGTTTGAATTGTTAAACGATTTTTTTAGAAAGCGAGGAAAGCAGATAACGGATGATCATAATTATACTCATTACCAAGGCCTCATGCGCCCGAATAATTTTTAACCTCTGGACGCAGCGTGGGTCCAAAGGTATTAAATTCCCTCCCGAAAGAATAAGTCATGGAGAGTGTGTGTAATTTACAGCTCAGAGAGTGCCGACAGCTATCCTTGTGACTGCTCTTGTATTATATATACTCTCTCAGTTTATTTTTTAATTCTCTTTTTTTCTTAATTATATTTAATTTTATATCATTTTTTTTAATATATTGATATCTCTCTCAAATAAAATATCTTATAATATGCTCTGTGTATTGTATTTTAAGAGCAAACAATAATTTTAAATATTTATAGAGATTTTTAATCAAAGGAATAAGAAAAAATTAGAAAAAATAGTCGATATATTTCAGAACAACAGAAGACTTTTTAGACGTATACTTTATATCTATTAAGAAGTCAGACAAGTTAGACATTTAAGTATTTATAAAATATTCAACTAAAAGAAAATTTATGTCCAAATTTTGTCAACATTTAAAGTAATTTTTGTTAATTTAAAATATATGACTCACCGTGCACAGTAGTACTCCACTTTTCGCTTGACTGAAAGTTTTGAAGACCTCCGTCCTTTCTTTCTGCGTCATGTTACCGTGTAGTTTGAAGAATTCTACATCAACCAACGGATCGGAATCTTCGTCATCCTCATCCACTGGTTTCGTAAGGACAGAGGACAAAATTTCGGTATGATAATCCACCATGTCTTGCGTGGCCATAAAGATCAGTATTTTATGCTCCCCAGGAGTCTAACAAATAAAATATCAAAAAATATACAGAGATAGAATAGCTGTAAAATTACATTGTTCTTAAAATGAAAATCATTCCTTACCTGACATCTACTGGCGATGTAAGCGCTCAGAGTGACCATTCTTAATTTAGGCGGAGTGACTATGTAACTCTGAATTACACTTTGTGGAACTATTAGATCTTCGTTGATCTCGCTGGTATCTCCTCCGCTTGTTTCTAAATTCTCTTTAGCCGCGTCGACAAAGATTGGATTGTGCATCGCGAGACCCGCCAATTTTTCAACAGCTTGTGTCAAAGTCGCGGACAATAAAATTGTCTGTCTTCTTGATTCATTTAAATCTTTAAACTCTTGCTCGATCTTTTGAGCATTTTCTGCTTTTGAATCAGATCCTTGATTCTTCACACTTAAATATTTTCTATCTTTTTTCTTTTCTTTCGATGAAACTTCTTTTTCTTTGATAATAATTCTTTGATTGTCATCTTCACTATCATCACTTGAATGATATACATATCTGACTTTATCACTATCAACGTGATTTTCTTCTATTTTATTACCAGATTTTATATCATCCTTTTTTGAAATTTCTTTATCAGTTGATATATTTGTCATATTTTGCTTGAATATTTTCATAGCGTCATATCCTGATTCATTGTTATTGGAACTTGACACTTTCAAAGCACTTACTATCCTAAATTATATAACATATAGAATATAATTAATTAATTTCATAATTATTAATTCTATATTTTCTTATTGTAAATAAATCAAATAATAATTAATTTATATCAGAAATTTATATGACAATCTGTTGTTTTTCTTTATAAAAAAATAAAAAAAGTAAAAGACTTACTGAGAAATATCCTTTTCATATCCCATATCAAGCATTCTATCAGCTTCATCTAATACGAAATATCTAACTTCATTTAACTTTAACGCTTTTGTGTGTCTTATATGATCTAATAATCTGCCAGGAGTAGTTATTAATATATTACATCCCTTTCGTAACCGAGCTTTTTCTGCTTTTCTCTTTTCTCCACCAATTATATATCCTGGTACAATCCATGTAAATGGCTAAAATTATTGTTTATAATGTAGTTTTGATATATACACATATTAAATATTTTTATCAAAAAATATACCTATAAAATATACCTATAAAATATATCTAAAAAATATATCTATAAAAATATATTGCCTAACTCACTTTAACCAGTTTTATAAAACACTCATATGTTTGCAAAGCCAATTCTCTTGTTGGTACAACTACAAGAGCTGATAAACCGCTGTTTCTATTTAATTGTGGTCTAATGTTGTGTAACAGTTCAACAATAGGTAAAGCATATGCTAGTGTTTTCCCAGATCCTGTTTGAGATCTTATTAAAACATCCTTAGCTGAAAATATCTCTGGAATCGCTTTTTGCTGAACCGTTGTCAATTTAGTTATGTGCATATTTTGTTTTAAATTTGAGATCTGTGAGAAAAATAATAGAAATTATTACTTTAATATAAAAATTTTTATTTTAAACATTAACTGAATGTAAATACTAACCATAAATGGGTGAATATTGAGATCTGCAAAAGTGATCTCTGTAAAAACTGGTTCGTCTACAGGTTTTACAAATCTCTGCCCTATCATTGGTACATCAGGGTTATTGCCAAATAAGGAAGAAACTTTTCCACCCGCTTGGTGCATTAGTTTTGGAATGTTTGATTCCTTGTGATTATTTACAATTTTACCTTTACGTTTCTTTTCATTTCTTTTATCTATCCTCTCTGTTACTTTCAAAGTAGGAGATTTCTTAGTTACTATTTCAGATTCTTTATTTAATTTACTATCTTTATCAATGTCACGTGATACATTTAACTCAATTTTATTTGAGTCTTTCTTCAATTGATTTGAGAATATATCGGAAAGTGATTTTTTTTGTTCAATTGAAGTATTTCTCTTTCTCGCCAACAATGTCTCACCGATATGTTGCTTTGTTATCTTTGTAAAAGCTATTGTCTGTTCATTTGTAATATCAGAATTTGCTACAGATAAAACTTTATTAGATTTTAAATCCTTCTTATTAGATTGTTTTATTTTTTCTAACTTTGGAGCTTTTACCGTTATATCTTTAGTTTGAGATAAAATCTGAGGCTGTGCGTTTTGAGTGACAACATTGGCTTCTTTCAATTTTTTGGCAAAGATAGTTGATAATGATTTCTGTCTAATTCTTTTCTTAAATTCCATTTCTTGTGCATTAACATGTTTTGACTCCTCATTATTCACTGCTATACCTTTCTTGCTTAAGGATTGATTTTTCAATCTTTTAATCGAAGTTTTCAAAGACTGGGTCCTTTTCTGTTTATTCTAAGCACAAATATTTATTAAAAATTAATTTCTCTTCTGATATATTTACTGAATTACTATTTTTTAACACAAAATTTGTGATATTTTTGCACATATTTTATACATATATGCATGTGTTTATATTTCTTAACCTAATTTAACCTATAACCAAGTACTTACAGTTTTCGCTGAGAAAACTGGATCCGCCGTTATATTTAAGGAAATATCCATGTCTTGAATTGCCATTGTACAACAAAATAGTTTGTCTATTAGCAAATCACTTTTTTTTGCAAAACAACGGGTAATAATAACGTGTAAAACGTAACGTAATTTAGAAACACACGATGAGCACGTTGCGGAACATGTGGCAAACTGCGCGCATGCGCGCACTTCAGAGCGCGGATTCGATTAATTTCGAGATTCTATGCTATACGTATGCATATAATTATATATGTTTGCTCAACATATATATATATTTTTTTAATTTTGCTGATTATTGTTAATTACATACATATATAGTGTTATTAATTAAATATATATTTAATATACATTTAAATTTTTATTTTAATATATATTTTAATATATATTTATATATATTATATTTTAATTTATATTTTATATATATTTAAATTTTTATACTAAATGCACACGCATATAATATATGTAATGTGTGCGTGGATGCGTATGATGTATATAAAAAAAAAATATATATAATATACACATGTATATATACAAGGTGTTTCGGAGAGAAATCGTATAACAAATTTTATCAGTATGTTTGAGTAATAATTCTAAGCAAAAAATTTATATATAATAGTATCCTATCGGATATCTCATTAGTATTCTTATTTTAATTATTCGTATATATTCATATATCATATCAATTTAGTTTGTTGTCAAAATATGAGTCGAAAATTTATGATAATGAGATGGAATTATAAACTAAATATTTTTATTATATTATTTATTATATATGATTGAAATAAGCATTTCGTAACTGTATACGATATTGTGAAGAAATGGAGTTGGTGAGACGGTCACTATATATGATAGACTATTACATACAAAAGTTTTGTTTTTTGCAATTGAATTTCTTCTTTCTCTCTCTCTCTTTCTCTCTCTCTCTCTCTCTCTCTCTCTCTCTCTCTCTCTCTCTCTCTGTGTACGTTGAAAATAAGATAGATATGTTTATTTTATCAAATAATGCATAATGTATGTATAATCAAATATATAAATATATATGTATATAATTATACAAAATAAATGTCCATATATGTTTCCTTCCTTTTGTAAAATCTTTGTATAGAGAGAAAATAATAAAAGAAAAAATAATTGAAATATAATTAGAATAGAAATGTTTACATATTATTACTTTTTTAGAAAAAATAAAATTTAAAAAATGAGAAACAAAAATTGGCTTTACACTTGCATATAAGTTTATCACATATATGATTAGCTAAAATCTAATATTTATAACAAAAAATTAATACACAGTCAGAATCTGTTTTTAACAAAATACAGTTTGATATATCAGTTTGATAAAAAACATCATACGCATCCACGCATACATTACATATATTATATGCGTGTGCATTTAGTATAAAAAAATTATTTATAAATGAGGAGGAAGAGACTCTCGTATGAAACGTCCCTGTTGAAAACGCGTGCGCGAAGAAGCGTAAATATAATATGCTGACAAACTTGATCGTCATATTTACGACGGTGAATCATTAACACGTCTTTGAAACACCGAGGCAACATCAGGTATCGTGATAATTCACCAACGACACTCCGTTAAAGAATCAGAAATCCTCGTCTTAACAACAGTCATCGACATATCGAAACACAGTGTATATCGATAAATCGTTTGACAATATTATCGGCGGGGCATGAGCCGGGAATCAATTTCGAAGATCATGCGTGTTTACTTCCGACCAAGCGTGTTTACATTTTTTACGCTGTATCGTGCAAGTATTGTGTCCGACAAGGTAACGCGAAGAGTGGCCATCGCGCCGGATGGGATCAGGCATTTCGTGTCTGTAAGGCAACGCGATCGGACGAAAAGAATTTTAAAAATTCGACATGCTTGGTCCTTGTAAGACCTGCTGCATCGACATGTCATTTGCGGCGAGGATAGTCGGGACGTATACGATGGTGAGTTGGACTTTTTCATCTGGCACGATTCCATTTCGAAGCTAACGTCTATATGTATCTGATTTGCACATTTTATTGATAAAAGTGTTGCTCAAAGTGTTATTGAAAACATGAACTCTGCATGGCAAAAACAATGTCGGAGATATTAATAATGAATATGTAGGTTCTTCAAGTATTTTGATATTATCTTAAAAATTAAGTCTTTTTTGATATGTATTAAATCAATTACTCCCTGCCTTTCCCTTTCTTGGAAAATAAACAAAGTCTACAACGGTCTATGGAGTTTTTATCGAGACAAGTTTGAATTTTTGAATACAAAAATAAACATTATTATTTTAGAAATTTATATCTTTAATTGCCACACTTTCAACGTTTCGTTTGTTTTTCTCTCTATTGTTAGTCCATTTCGATTTTAATGATAAACGTGTTGGTAAGCAACTTCTTTGCGAGGATGGAGGATGAAGATTTTTTCGAATCTGTCACGTCCTGGGCAATATTTGGATTAAACTGGATGCAAGCTTTTAGATATACGCATCTTCAGAAGAAAGGTAAGAGAGTGCGAAAATGTGAATTATTTTTTTTTTTGCAAATGAACAACACAATAACGTAACGTCGTACATTTCAGCACAAACAGCCATGGTGTGCTTTTTGATATATATCATTCTGTTTCTGCTGGCCAGTATGTATCTTGCCATGGGATCGATTTCGGTAAGCGTTTTGAAATGTAATAAATTTCTAATTAACTGTTTACAACTTGGTGAAAGTTTAAATTGACATTTTGTATACTTGGAAAGTTATCAAGTAAACAATCGAGAAAAGAGAAGGAAGGAAGACAAAAAACCTAATATTACATTATATTGAGAAATATCTTTCCTTTAATTTCGAACGTATCGCTATAAAGTATTAGTTCTCAATAAATATTGTAAATAATACAAAAGAATCTTTGATTTTTTTAATTTTCAAAAACTATTTGATGTTAAAGGAACTTTTTGCACACATTGTTTACAACTAAAGTGTTAATATATGCACGACTATGTATATCATATATTTTATCTTTTTTCTATATTTATTTTTTTAATTTGGAACGTATCGTTAAACTATAGTCCTCGATACATTTGGTGAATAATTTTCTATAGAAAAATCTTTAGTTTTTTTGATAAAAAAAAAATATTTGACAGTAAGAAAGTCGTTTTGTACACATTTTTTACTAAGTGAAGCGTATATGTACAAATTTCATTATTTTCCTTTCGCGGTAAAGGTCGCGAGTAGAGACATTGTCGATCGAATACAAATTCGTCAAACGCTCTTTATCCGCAAGATGTATTTCGGGCACGTAACAGCCTTGTCTCGAGCGCGCTAACGACTACGCTAACTTCCGTGTACATTCACAGAGAAGACATAAATATGCTGTGCCTTGGATGTATTTGCAAATAATTAACATAATAGATCAGACCGTGGCACTATGTGATCAAATAATATACGATGAGAACGTTACCTTAGCTACATCTGTGACATGCAGCAGCTATTTAAGTAAGTACAAACATATTTCGAATTCTTTTCTATAATTGTAAACAAATTTAAGCTATAAAATCATAATTGCCAATCGGTAAATTCTAAATACAAATATCTAGAATTTTAAATCACCCTTGTCAATTTTATACTTGCAAACAAAATATAAATAGTAATTGCTCTTAATTTGACTTATTCTATTATACAATATAAATTTTGTAGTTATATGTGTGTGTAAAAAGAATATTTAATAAAAAAAGTATTTACTTTCTGTTATAAAATTATAATAATTTACAAAGTACAAATATATTTCTAATCCTTTTCTATAATTGTAAACGAATTTTAGCTATAAAATTATAATTGCCAATTGTCAAATTCTAAATACAAACATAGAGTATTTTAAATTATCCTTGTTAATTTTATACTTGCAAATAAAATGTAAAAAGTAATTGCTCTTAATTTGACTTATTTTATATACAATATAAATTTTATAATATAGTTATATATGTGTATATAAAAAAAAATATTTAATAAAAAAAGTATTTACTCTCTGTTATAAAGTTATCATAATTTACGAGATATTTCATAAAGAAAGAGATTGTAAGCTTGACAATAATTTCAGTTTTGAGCGTCTATTTGTGGATGATCGTGCACGCAGCTCGAAACCAATGGTACGAGGTACAGCAGAATCACGTGGAGTGCGAATCAACAATGTCAGATTTTCTACCAGAATTACCTACGGACGGCAGTGGCTTGAAGTCACCTTCCTTTCTCTCGCAAAACTTTTCCATGTTCGAATCGCCACGTCCACCGACGATTCTACCCAAATAATAGGGAAAGTTCACAAAGAACTGTGGATAATTCTTAAAGGAATCTGACAGAATCGCCACGAAGTGAGCTATTGTCAGAATTTATAGGATCGAGGAGGATGTTTGAAGAACCAACGTGTGAAATGGAGAAGTCAAGAGATTTTCACCTGCTTTTTAATTACTTGTTCTTTGACATTATAACTCGAGACTACGCTATTTATATATAGCATATTATTTTTTAAGACATAAATCTCTTTTTGTAATATGAATAAGAATCGAGGAGAGATTAATAACCTATTCATTTATCATACATATACGTACTTAAAATTTGGAATTTTTTCTACGAAATTTAGAAAATTACTATTTGATAAAATTTATTTAACATTCTTGCTTAATACATAGTAGTTCCAGTATACACGATAAAAATTGTTACGACGACTATTGACAAAATAAAATTTTATCAGACATAGATAATTGGAATCAAATAATTAAATCAATGTTTAGTATGAGTTCTAGAGACATAAACGTGTAAGTTTTTTAATACAAGAAATATATAAAATATCCGAGTTAATTTTAATGTATTTATTCGTAAGCTATACGATATTTCTGAAAATTTAGATGTTAAGTTGACAGGCTATTCGTTGATCCCCTTTTCCTAATGGAATATTCGCAAGCTATTAAACTTCGCTACGGCAAGTCAGGATAATGGGAGACAATAAGAGAGATGTATATAATAATGCAAAGAGTAAATGCTCTTATTGTTAGTAATGACAAGCTGCAATTGTTTCAGTGCTTTAATCCTGTGTTTGACAGGAGCAGGAAGAGACTGCATTTGCTCTAATGATGATGTAGTAATACAATCTCGAAGAGCATCTAACACACTTCAGTGCTACCTAAAATTTTGCGTTGGTTGTTATCATCTTCGGCTTTGACAGATTCCCTAGCACTAGTATTGACGGCATGTTCCGGATCGGTTGACATATTACTTCGTATCATGGAGCTGATCCGCAAGAGAAAAGATCAAATCTGTCCAAAGCGGGAAATGAACGAATGACTGCGAACAATGGAATGTACGAACGGATCGTTGCCTCTTGACCTTTACATCTGAACATAATATTAGCTATAACAGAAGCTGATTTAAATATTTAAACATAATTTAATAATATTTAAATATTTATAATATTTTATCTCGTTTATCCTTTTCATTTTATTCTATCTCACATTTTAATTTATGACATATCTTATAAGATTTGATATAAAACTTTCTATATTTGTTCTCGCGTCACCATTAATCCCTCGTTTATCTATAGAATAATTGAAAAAAAATAAGTACTAAAATATTTCTAGTATCATATAACTTTGATCTACAATCACATTATTTAGTAGACTCATAAAATTGTTATTATTAAATCACTCTTTATCTCAGTATCAGAGTATTCAGATCTGCAAATATTATTTAGATTAACTATTTCTTATATGCGATTATTGAAATATATGAGTTTATACTATCATTTATAATTAAATAATAGATTGGAAATATGTAGTTACATCTACATAATATTAGCTTAAAATACAATTAATTCAAATATTTACATTGTATTTATGATGTATATAGAATTGAAGCAACTGATTTTTTAAATGTTTACTGTGTATATAAAATATACACTGTGTATATATTTAAAGAATAGTAATATAACTTTATTTTTTTCATCTTGTTCCTTTAAAGCATCAATAAAATCAATAAAACTAATGACGGTTCTTCTTTTTTGAGTCCAAGAATTGTGTTGATGTTGCGAGAAGAATCTTAAACATTTCGTCTAACAAATAGATTTGATTATGAAACCAATCGAATTCGGAACGACCTCTACTCATAATTAGAATAAATATTATATTTAAAAAATTTAGTTTATTATTATTTGCAAATTCAATCGTAAATTTTAATCTAGGATAAAAAGTGTTGAACGTATTCGTAACAAAAAATATTAGATGAAGAAGTGTTGTTAAGGCTATGTCGTCGATGTATCTAAAATATGTTGTTTAAAAAAATAAAAATTTTTAAAATTGTTCATGATCACCAAAAAATTAGTGCATAAATGCATAAAAATATAACGTAGCATTAGATATATATTAATTAATAAAATAAAATTTTTAGATTAAGTTAGTATATTTATTAAATTTATAATCTATTCAAGACGCACATATATTCTATCAAAAATAGATTTATTATAGTTTCATTGTTTCTTTTTTCGTCAATCTGACCGGTTACGTTACGCTAATTTATTTGACAGATCTATACCTTTATAATTCGTCACATAAGAAATAAACAACAATAGAAGATCTTAAATTCATATTTAGTACACCAATATTTATATTGATATATTATTACATTTATAAACAAAGACTTATGTATTTTTTCTTAACCTTTTCTGTTAACCAGCTTAAGAACACTTTGATGAAATAATTTTTCTCTTGTATTTACTAATGAATAAGATATGATACAAAATAGATATCACATCAACATTGAGAGTAAATTAGCTGAGTTTATTGTCGAATTAAGAATTTAATTAAGAATTGAATATAAAACTTAATAAAAACAAAATTAAATAGCTTTTAGGAGTTAGTGTGGTAAGTAGAGCGTTTTTATTATAAGAACAGTAATTAATAACATACTTTATGATAACAATAGTAATTATTAATCTGTATAGAGTGCGCATAAGTGATCACATATAGGGCATATTAGCATTAAGCTTAAATAAACTTTATCGGATGTTTTAACAAACGCTCTTTCTTTGGGCCATCCTCAACGTTATAAAAAATACAAATATAGTATAAAAATGATACAAATATCGCTTACGGCGGACAAATTTAAGCTAACGCACATGAGATATGATGGTGATGAAGTTAAAAATTGAGACTAATACTAAAAAAGTTAGATTTCGAATTCTAATAAATATTTCCTAATTACAATATTTCTGTTTTAATCACTTCGTATTTAAATAACGGTTATCAAAAAATTCAAGTTGAAGATTTAATGATCGGTTTAAATTTAAGAGTGATACAGATTGCAAAACAAATTTTCTAGATAATGTTACATCAAACTGTAAATATCATCAATAGTACAACAGTTTTTACTCTAACGGCTTAAGTTGATTAAATGAAGAAATTGACGAGTATTTATTCGCTTTGCATTTTCATATAATATAATGTAGAGCAATTTTATAAATTAAATATTAGCTTTTTTACAATTTGTTAATTATGCTTTATTTAAACAATGGCAAATATCTGAAACTTATTTATCAATAATTTTATATCACATAAATTCATCAGAATATATTCTATGGAATTTATATAATACATTATATTATATATTGTACAATTTTATCTTATATCTTTTATAAAATTCATAAAACTTTTATATTTATAAAATCTTTATAAAATATATATTATACTAATAATATTATACTAATAAGATTATGTATATATATATATATATATATATATATATATATATATATATATATATATATATATATTTATTAGTATAATAATATCTATATACAAATTATATAAACAATCTTACATCAAGCAGTAACTATTATTAATAATACAATCATTTTGAGGTCAAAGAAGCTTAAAGAGTTCAAAATAAAGTCATATAAATAATGTGCGGATTTTCCCAATTATAAGATGAATATTGAAAATCAACATTAAAAATCTAAATAAATTTCTTGGGACGAACAAAAATATAAAATGCAAAAAATGGTATACAGACAAAATGATAGTTATGAGAAAAATGCGATAAGGCAACATGATAATTATGAGAAAATCGAGAAAAGCTATTAATATTTTATATAAAACAATTAAACACAAAAGGTATATTATACGTAGGATTTTAAGTAGCATGTTTTTTTTAAGTAGTCAGAGATAATGAAATAAAATAAGGATTAATAAATGATAGTAGTACTATTACTACTACTACTAATAAATGATAAATTAATTACTAATTGTGTTAATGTGACGATCCAATGCAGCTGGTTCCTTGAAAGAAGAATTCAGTCACATAAATAGCGCCAGTTAAAAATTATGCATGAAACGTGTATTCGTGGCGAGAACAAAAATTTAAGCCTAAAAAGAGAGAAATTCTAACTAGCAATGTACAGAACAAAGAGGATAAAAAACTAAATAAAAATTAAATAAAATAGTTTGTGTTAAATAAAAACGCTAAAAGTTGTAAAAAACGAATGTGAGCTAGATTGATGTGAGTTAAAACTTACATAAGAGAATCACCACAGAGAGTACACGGCAGATGAAAAGAAGAAAATATATACGAAAGACCGGCTGATAATGATAACATGAAAAAGATAAGTGAACAAACAAGAAAGGAAAGAAAGAAGCCTAGAGTGAAGGAAAACAGAAAAATAGAGAAAAGGAGAAGGATTAAAGAAACTGAAAACATCTCGCAAGAAATATCAAAATTAATCTACTCTACGCGAGAGATTCGAATGTGAAAATTGCTAGAAATACTGATATAGCGATCATTAAGGAGTTCAGTATTGTCCTTTAAATTTAAATTGTTTAATTTCGTTTGATATAAATCATTAAAATATTACGACAAATCAATTTTATAGACAACATTCCAATGCTCATACGTAACAAAAAGATCCTTAAGTGATGAATAAATCTATTGAGTTTGCAAAACTATTGAAATTCTTCCCGCAACATCTGTTATTTCAATAGAAAATAATCTGTTAATTTTGATTGATCGTACATTTTTACTTTTGCATCTTTGTTACTATCAAAAAAATTTTTGAAAGGTAAATTAATATTCTTTCAGATAATATCCTGACGGATTTATTTTTGAGAATCATTGCAATCTCGCCCGAAAATATTAATGAATACGACACGTACGCGAAGATCTAAGAAAAAGGACAGCTGCTCAAACAATATCCTTTTTTACCGTGTTATTTGTTAATAACATTTCCGAAAAGTTTGAATCCGCAGTTCAGTTGTATGGTAAACGATTATGTGTAATAAATGATTACGATTAGGTTATCCTTTTTTAATCTTTGCAAGTTCAGATTTATTAAGGTACATTAGAATCTTTTTCTAATATATTATTGTTGTAATGTGATAAAATCTATTGTCGCGATTGTAATGCGTCATAGGATATGGTCAAGTAGAAAATTAAAAACAAGAATCTCAGAAAATCATATTAGACGAAATAATGCTTACAATTAGTACTCGGTCATTACGGAATATCGGATTAATCATGACCATGATTTTGATTGAAAACATTCGTATTTTGGATGAGAAAATTTTGTTATAATATTTCGGAAATGATTCATGTCAAGGCAATTCAATGACTTGTATTGTTGTGTGAATACAATTTGTATAAAATTACTAACAATACCAGCATTATTTTTGAGTGATGCAACAACTAAACAATTATTTTGTTGAGAGGACTCAGCTGCACAGGATGGTCATCACTTCATTATAAATAGTAACCCAGCCGAGAGAATCTGGAATCATTTCCTGGTTGTAGCGCTCAAGTAATTTAATTTTTTTATTTTTCGAAATTAATCTTTTTTTCTAAATGTATGTTCTGATCCTTTTCCTTTACTTATTTATATAATGTTTCTATTAAAGATAATTCTATTTAAGATAAAGGTTCTTCCTGTGTAAATAATTTGAGGATTAGTCTAATTGATTATAATTAATAGTAACATTTCAACACATAATATCATTAAATCTAGTTTATAGTTATCGTAAATAATTCATGGAGAGACTCTGTGTACTTTAACTCCTGCTGTACTCCAACGTACTCATAACATACTCAGCGTACTATATGTTTTTTGTTCTAATAAAATTTTTGAAAATAAAATATGACAGATGTAGATGTCTGTCAAACATTTTGGCAAATGCAATAAAATAAAGTAAATCCAAATCTCCAAGAAAATCGAATATTTTAAAATTGAAATAAGACTTTAAACTTTTAAATAAAAAATACCATTTTGCATATTATTGTAGTTAATATCAAAATGTTTTCAAAATACTGCGATTAAATCTTTCTCTCTTAAAAACTCCGGTAAAGATGATCTTCACAAGAACCATACATAATGATCAAATATCAAAATACTGACATTGCTATTTAATATTTTAAAATGACAAATTTTTGTTTAAAATATTTTTTTTCTAAATTTGCTTTGTTTTTTCGATATATTTGATTATTCCTGGATTGTTATACATCTATATATTATATATTAAGATAATTTCATAGCGTCATATCCTGATTCATTGTTATCGGAACTTGACACTTTCAAAGCACTTACTATCCTAAATTATATAACATATATGATATAATTAATTAATTACATAATTATTAATTCTATATTTTCTTATTGTAAATAAATCAAATAATAATTAATTTATATCAGAAATTTATATGACAATCTGTTGTTTTTCTTTATAAAAAAAGAAAAAAAGTAAAAGACTTACTGAGAAATATCCTTTTCATATCTCATATCAAGCATTCTATCAGCTTCATCTAATACGAAATATCTAACTTCATTTAACTTTAACGCTTTTGTGTGTCTTATATGATCTAATAATCTGCCAGGAGTAGTTATTAATATATTACATCCCTTTCGTAACCGAGCTTTTTCTGCTTTTCTCTTTTCTCCACCAATTATATATCCTGGTACAATCCATGTAAATGGCTAAAATTATTGTTTATAATGTAGTTTTGATATATACACATATTAAATATTTTTATCAAAAAATATATCTATAAAATAATAATAATTGATACCTATAAAATAAAATATAATAATCTATAAAATATATCTATAAAATTATATTACCTAACTCACTTTAACTAGTTTTATAAAACACTCATATGTTTGCAAAGCCAATTCTCTTGTTGGTACAACTACAAGAGCTGATAAACCGCTGTTTCTATTTAATTGTGATCTAATGTTGTGTAACAGTTCAACAATAGGTAAGTATATGCTAATGTTTTCCCAGATCATGTCTGAGATCTTATTAAAACATCCTTAGCTGAAAATATCTCTGGAATCGCTTGTTGCTAAACCGTTGTCAATTTAGTTATGTGCATATTTTGTTTTAAATTTGAGATCTGTGAGAAAAATAATATAAATTATTACTTTAATATAAAAATTTTTATTTTAAACATTGACTAAATGTAAACACTAACCATAAATGGGTGAATATTGAGATCTGCAAAAGTGATCTCTGTAAAAACTGGTTCGTCTACAGGTTTTACAAATCTCTGCTCTATCATTGGTACATCAGGGTTATTGCCAAATAAGGAAGAAACTTTTCCACCCGCTTTGTGCATTAGTTTTGGAATGTCTGATTCCTTGTAATTATTTACAATTTTACCTTTACGTTTCTTTTCATTTCTTTTATCTATCCTCTCTGTTACTTTCAAAGTAGGAGATTTCTTAGTTACTATTTTAGATTCTTAATTTACTATCTTTATCAATGTTACGTGATACTTTAACTCAATTTTATTTGAGTCATTCTTTAATTAATTTGAGAATATATCGGAAAGTGATTTTTTTCTGTTCAATTGAAGTATTTCTCTTTCTACAGCAGAATCACGTGGAGTATGAATCAACAATGTCAGACTCTCTACCAGGATTATTTACAGACGGCAGTGGCTTGAAGTCCTTTCTTTCTCTCGCAAAACTTTTCCATGTTCGAATCGCCACGTCCACCGACGATTCTATCCAAATAATAAGGAAAATTCACGAAGAACTGTGGATAATTCTTAAAGGAGTCTGACAGAATCGTCACGAAGTGAGCTATTGTCAGAACTTATAGGATCGAGGAGGATGTTTGAAGAACCAACGTGTGAAATAGAGAAGTCAAGAGATTTTCACCTGCTTTTTAATTACTCGTTCTTTGACATTATAACTCGAGACTATGCTATTTATATATAGCATATTATTTTTTAAGACATAAATCTCTTTTTGTAATATAAATAAAAATCGACGAGAGATTAATAACCTATTCATTTATTATACATATACATACTTAAAACTTGGAATTTTTTCTACAAAATTTAAAAAATTACTATTTGATAAAATTTATTTAACATTCTTGCTTAACACATAGTAGTTCCAGTATACACGATAAAAATTGCTACGACGACTATTGACAAAATAAAATTTTATCAGACATAGATAATTGGAATCAAATAATTAAATCAATGTTTAGTATGAGTTTTAGAGACATAAACGTGTAAGTTTTTTAATACAAGAAATATATAAAATATCCGAGTTAATTTTAATGTATCTATTCGTAAGCTACACGATATTTCTGAAAATTTAGATGTTAAGTCGACAGGCTATTCGTTGATCCCCTTTTCCTAATGGAATATTCGCGAGCTACTAAACTTCGCTACGGCGAGTCAGGAATGAGGGAGATGTATATAATAATGCAGAGAGTAAAACTTCACATAAATCAGATGGGAGATGCGACTAATAGAGTGTATCAAACGTGCCCTCGGCGGAACGTGCTTGCATATAGAAAATATGAGAAACGGCCGCGTTTTACGTCGAAATACTTTTAAATTTCCTGGATTTGGATCGCACGCAAACATATTCGCTCTACAAAGTCAATCGTCTCTTCGGATGGAAGTCGATTTGTCCGAGAATAGCTGCAACTTTTCAGCAATATTCTTGAGAATAGTGATCGAACGTACAATAGATGACAGAGAGGAAGACTCTCGATACAATTTATTGTGTATGTTTGGTCGTATTGATTTCGTATAATATATTCATGTGCATTTATGCAAAGATATATATACTCTAATAATGGTACATGAGCTATTATATATTGACAATATTTCATTCAGTTCAGTATTTCAAGAATAAGTATAAAATGATATAAAACTTTCCAACTTTATATATATGTGTGTCTCTTTCATTTCTAACAAGTTTATGTTTTCATATAAAAGTTTATTTCTATAATTTTTACAAGTCTCTCTTTCTATTTTTATCCCCAAGCATAAAAATGTAATTAAATCATAATTAATTTTACTTAAAATTAATAAATTAATATAAACTTTTTAAAATTAAGTTCAAAAATATATATCCATACTCTTATTAATATATTTAATTCCATAAAATATCGAAAAATGAATACAATAAAATATCTATTTTATAACACAAAATTTGTGTAACACAATTGTTTTATCTTGAAGAATTTATCGCAAACAAATTTTTGTATATCAACAAAACTTATCAAATAAATTAATTTTTGTTTAGTAAAGCAGATTGAAATACGTCGAGAAAAGGTAGAAATACTTAAATATAATATATTTGTTGAACGAAAATCGTCCGATCGCGCGGTGAGGTAATACTTCTGGATTTTTCAGAGTCGTCGACACGATCCTGATACCGGGGACAGACGAGCTTACACGACGTGGTTGGTTGCCAGTGCTTTTAAAAAGAACTGAGCGAGTCAATTTGTAGGCTGTCGCAAACTTTTAAAACACTAGTTGACAGCCGTTCCACCCCCGTCCAACCATCCTGAAGGATTCCTCCATCTTCCCTCTCTCTCTCTCTCTCTCTCTCTCTCTTTCTCCCTCTCTCTTTCTGTCTCTCTTCGACCCCACCGAAGGACGAGGCCCACCCTGCGTGTCGCGGGAGCCGATGGATTGTAAAATAAAACTAACTTGGCTCTTTCGCGTGGCTCGAGAGTACTGGCGAAATCTCATTCCCGCGGATCTCTTTTATTTTCATGTACCCCTTTTTTTTCCCCCCTCTTGCGAAAGAGGGAGCCCGACAGTTGTTGAGTACAATCGGCGAGTCACGTCTGTTCGGGGAAATGATAAAGTTTGCCTTAAGAAGGACGCTTAATGAGACCTTTGCCTTACAAGATTCATGCTTAGTTGCCAAAAGTAGCGCAACCCTTTACCATTATATTGACTAGCCAGTTTCTTCTCTCGTTTGGAAAAATATATACATATATAAAGTACGTTGTATAATCTCAATTTTTCTTTCGTTGGTATACTTCAATTGAATATTGTTTAAACAAATTTATTCACGGTTAGAATATTGATAGCGTATAAATGAATTAAAGATACTAATCGTGAATAATAAATAATTATAAAAATGATTCTTGGTTATAAATATTTTATCGTAATAAATTATTAATAGTTTTTACACTACATTTGAATTCTTTATTATTATAATCCACGTTCTGATCTAACGTGTTTCGTCGGAAGCTTTCAACCTAATCATATTGTACGTCTCGAAGCGTCCTTCTCTGGATGATTTTCTTGAAAACTGATTTTACGTGACCTCGCCTACTTCGAGTTCGTATCGAGCGACCGAAGAAGAGAGAGAGTATCCGCTCGTATGACACACATAAAACGTAGCCATAGACGTAATTAATCTTCTCGCATGACACTTTAGTTGGTTACAGCTTGCCAAGAACCAGAACACAACATACCACTTAAGCTCGCCGCCCAGAAAACAATTAATACGGAAATTGATTAATAATTACCGCGTCCCAATTTCCACCCCCTCGGACTCTCGCCAGTCACTACACTAACGGGAGGTAAAAAAAAAGGACCCGTACATCAATAATCCCGCAAAAAGATTCCGAATATTTTCGCAAAATATTTGCTTATTATCTAAATTTGGCGGTAATTAATTTTCCATTATTCCGACATATTTTCAATCTCTTATTATTTTTTTCATCGCTTACAGCCTTGATATTATTTCTGTGTGCATTTGGTCGAACACTTTTTCATTCAGTTTAAGAAGATCCCTTTCTCGGAATATAATCTCGATATTTCTCCATCTCTCCCCTTTGATAATATTTCCTCGAACGAGATAATCATTTCCGCAATTCCCCGCGAGCGGCGGAAACTTGACGGTGAAATCGGCGACTTATCGACGAAGTTTAAACCATCGCTCGTTGTTCCGCTCCTTTTGTGGCATTTATTCTTCGTGTTCTGGGGAGAGCGGAGAGCCGCCGATTTGGCATTACTTTTCTAGACAGACAGATTTTATTGATCTGCACCCCGTGGCGGCTATCTCCCTCTCTATCTCTCTCCCTCTCTCTTTTTATCTCGCCGCGCCGAAATAGCGAGGGCCAGGGAGTCGGAATGAGAGAGAACGGCGGAACTGAACGCCCCATAAAGCTAACCAATGCTAATACTTCTCGTCTACGGCAGTGGCGTCGCGCCAGCGACGCCCGGTCGTCGATTCCGCCCCGACATCGACGTGCAAAAGCGCACCCGACGCCGTTGAACGCCCGGACCGGAATCGGCAATAAACGCGTAACCGAGCCTAATTCGTAATGTTGGCCCAGTCATTGTGGACCATTGTGAACCGTCCGCGTCCCCCGTTCGCCGGGGACGCGGACGAGTATAATATAATGCCGGAGTTATCGCAGGAAACTGCCAGTAACGGTGGCAAGAGGTATGCACTCTCGATCTCTCTCTCTCTCTCTCTCTCTCTCCCTCTCTTTCTCTGTCTCTCTGTCTCTCTCTCTCTTTTCGAACGCACGCCGTCCGGCTGTGTCCCTTATTTGAGTTTTATCGCGCGTCGCTTGCCGCTAAATTGATATTCACACAACACTCTGAACCGAGATTACTAAATTTATAGACACAAACGATAGAATATATTTGCGTCTTGAATCAATAACGCGATTCTTGTCATAAAGTTATATGTGTATATACAAAGAGACAATTAGAAAGTTGCTGAAACTAGTCGGCTGTTTTTTAAGAATAAGTAAAATTTAAAAAAATCTATTAATTTTATTAACATAGAGTACAAAAAATTGTATAAAGCAATTTTATAAGCAAATTTTATATTTTAAAAAATTATAAACGGTGTGATGAGCAGTATAATATAAAATATTATTGAAGATAAACGGACAATTATTAAATTAAATAAATTCTAAATTCTTGCTCCACCTGTGACCCGATGCCTCTCTGGATTTCCTCCACTCTTGTTCGTTTTTTATTGTTCTTTCATAGCATTCACATATACACTCGCGATAGCATAAGCTAATTACGGTCGTGCGCGCACTAATCGATAGAATAAAACGATCGCGCGACACTTTACACGGCACTCCCGATACGTTAATTGCCCGACGCGCACTTTATTATATTTTCGATAGGACAATTCATAAAAACTATATATTTCGCTTATATAATTAATATAACACGGCTTAATGTACTTAATAATTAAACGCAAAGATTTAAACGCAATATATAAATGTAAAATAATGTCAATTGTTGCTCTAATATTGTATGGTACAACGCGATTAATTATTAATTAAGATGCGTTAGATAATCCAAAAACAATCGAAACCCGTAATATATCTTATACATATAAATCGCGTGACATAAAGCTATTATATAAATAATATATCAAGGCTTTTTCCATTACTTGTGTGAATTATTTTACATATTAATTTATTCTGTCAGTTTGAGATAAATATATAAGCAAATTATATTTAAATCGAAATATATTTATTTATATATTTTTAAAGCGAAAGGTTTAAATAAAGAATGCCAGATATATTCGAATTAAAAAATATCTCTCAATAATTAAGAATACGTAATATTGTAATATACGAATAAATAAGAATCGACTGATTAGTAATGAATAAGCATATCGATACATCAATAGTTATTTAATAATTAATATAATATTGAAGGAATAGAATATTCCGCATAAATCTATTTTGCGTTAAATATGTATTTCGTTGTAGTAACAAATTGATTGTCATGTGGCATTCGACCTTCGCTTTTCACGACGTACAGAGTACTATTGTTGACATGCCTTGGCCTTGTCAGTTGCGTCGCGCGTCGCGCGACACTCGAGCGAGAAGGCAATAACACGAACCTCTTCTTCTATGTCGTAGAATTACCCTTTAAAATACGAGATTATTTCTTATAATTTTTGCAATTACTTAATGATTCATGTGATTGAACAATCCTAATTAATAACCCATAATCGTATTAATAGAAGATTACAGATACAAATATATTGTTTTCTGTCATAATATAATATAAAATAATATAAGTCTGTCATAATATAATATAATATAATAAAGTCATATAATATAATAAAGTATGTGTTTTATGTAACTGGGAATATCGTACAAAGTATTGCGTGAATTAACCGTGTTTTCGTGAATAAATATTGTGTTCCACAATAATAAGAAATTAACAAGAAAAGAGACATCAGACACATATCAGACAGAAGCGGAACAACTGTCAGGATCACAGTAATTTATAATTCATTTAATTTATTTATGATTGTTAATTTATTTAATTATTTTTCAAGTGTAATTTAATTTACAATACATGTAAAATATGTTAGATTTTATATTTTGGGATATTTAAGAAATTGTTAATTGTAGAAGCTCATAAAATATAATAATCATGAAAATAAAAATACTATCGGAGGACATTTTCATATAATTAGATTTGTAATAAATGATAAATTTATATATCATGTTCTAAATAAGAAGCTGATATTTGAAATTGATATCGCTATCACATTGTAACATGATAGAAAATTTATATCGTTATCTAACTGTGCTCAGCGGCTAAACTTTGTCGGATATGATTCGTTGAACAAACACAAAGCCTCAAATGAATTTTTATTATCTTCAACATTGGAATGTGCATCTTTTCTCTCACATGAAAGTAGATTCATCGTCTCGACTCGGTAATTTCAGCATTTGTGATGCTACATCAACATTCTCCTCTACGAACGCTGCCTCCGTACAGCGTTATCCTCCGTTCACTGAACGACTCCGAGAGATTTACAAAATTCAATAATTTATTGCGAGATAAAAATCATACAGAACCGCGCAAGACCTTCATTTAAAGAAAACAAAACATAAAAGTTTATGAATATAGGGTTTGCGAGCACATTTCCTTCTTTTTCTGCCAAGAAAAACTCAAAGTCTGTCAAGAAAAAATATTTTATTAAAAAATATTATTTTTTCGCAACATGTATGATATATATATATATATATATATATATATATATATATATAATTTTAAAAGATTTCACAATTTTTATTTGTTAAATTTTACGACATTATTTAAAATTTTAAAATACATATTACATAAGGATGATACACACATTAAAAAAATACAAGGACAAGAGGTCGGTATCAAAGAACGGTCCATAAAAATAAGCCTTACAAAGGGGTTGAAAAATTTCAGTCCACGGAAGGGGAAATTGCGTTGACTCCGCAAGGATCGTCCAAAAGGGTCTTGGGCCAAAATGTCTTAGCATATGAATGCCACCTCCATTTGGCGAGATATATGATTTTTTCTCCTTTGATAGAATAGAGATTTGAAAACATGGGGATGCCGATGACCGGAGACTTGACGAACGGAGAGGGCGGGAGGGATCACTCTCTTTCGTGTATCTCGTTCGGAACGAGGGTGGCACGTGCCCTCGTCCTTCGGCGGACAGAATGAACGAGAAGGACCGGTGGAGAGAAAGGGGAGGCAGCGACGGAAGTAAATTTGTGAACGCGATGGACGGCCGCCGACACAATGACTGCGTTTAATAGTACATTAAGCACATCGGACAATGACCTCGATTGTGACCGCCGTGGCGAATTTTTCCTCGAACATGTCGATAATCTATCTCCGCATACAGATCTTAAATTTATATGCGAATTAATAATGCCGATGAGTGTACGTTCTTTCGCTCGATATAGAACGAATTTCTATATAGATAGTTTGTACATGCAAAATTTAGTTCTATATAAAGGACGCATAATTATATAGATTAAATTAGATTTACCTATAATATTTTTGCTTATGCATTTCGTGAGGAATAATGAGCAAATTATTATTTCTCTAAGCAATTGCAAAATGACATGTTTATCTTATTAATTATAAAAAAAGACAGTTAATATAACACGCATTTTATTTATTTAATATTACTTTAAAATGTTGTTTATTAGTGGTACAATTAAGCTATAAAAAATATTGTTTATTAATGATACAATTTTTTGTTTAAAAACAATAAAAATTAAGTTGTAGAAAGAAAAATGCAATCAATTCATTTTCTGTTATTAAAGAATCGAATGAGAAACTTTATATAAAACTTTAGACAGATATTATTTATCTATCAAGTTTAAATAAAAATAGTATTTTCATTGTTATTGCTGAAGGATTAACTATACTAACTGTAAGTATTTTACGACAACTGCGAGATATAAAATATCCAATAATGACAATAGCAATAGCTATAAGTCTATATAATTAAGTCTTTAAAACGTAATTAGTGTTATATAATCCAATTAATGATATAGTCAATAAATTTTTTTTAACCTTAAAAGTCGTATCATTCCTCAATAAAATTATTTATATGTATAATTATAATTCTGTATTATACAAAAAAATTAAAAATTAACGTCAATTACGTTGAGGAATTAATAGACATTTTAAATTCCACTACTAAAACTTAAAAAGTATAAGTATACACACATTTAGAAATCTAAATGTTATCTAATATAAATATGTATTTTAAATATATTACAAATATTAAATTTAAAAATTATAAATGTTCACATTTAATTCGCTATAAATTTTAAAACAATAGCTATTTTAATCCAAAAAAAACGACTTGTTATTTTGTTCAAAGATGAGAAAATTTCACATTTTGATGTACAAAGTACTTTAATAGACATTTTGATTTCCATCAATTCTATTACGTCTGAAATAAAAAAATATATATGTACGTTTAGAAAAATTATATAATATAAACACACACACATATAATATTTTTTAAATACATTACAAATTTTAAATTTAGAAATTATAAATATTCTGATTTGATTCACTAAATAAATTTAAAACGATATACTATTCCTATACCTATACAGAAAAGAAATGACATGTTTCTTTGTTCATATAGAAGGAAGTACCACATCATGATGTACAACACTGTACGTGTATCGGCAATATAATACTCACTCGATACATCAGATTTAGATTGCGTTGCAACGTTGGACTAAATTGCCGCAATCGTTATCCTTCGTCATGAAAGAACTGCTCGAAATGAGTTTCCTTCGATCGACTTCCTGCCTCGGGAAGAAGGCAGCATCGACGTTCTCGCACGTACGTCGGTTTGCGGCGGTTTGAGCAATTGCGCGCGCTTCGCCTCGTTACCGCGCTACGTAATTGGTAATTGTTGGCAATTGGCCGCACAATATCGCGCGCCAATGGCGCACTTATATGGATGTAAATTATGGGGCGGCGTGTCCGGACGGCAAATTCACCTTTAAAGCGGTCGCTCTGAATATTCAGCGGCAATTTTAATTACCATTCAATGGCGCATCGCCGTTACGCTCGATGCCATTTCGTGCTGCGAAATTAGCGCGAAAAATCGCTACCAGGCTTTCGCGTTGAATGGCAGCCGGAAATATTTCACATCGATTTGATCCGACTATTACACAGTTTCAACAAAAAATAATATTTTTTTTCGACACAAGAATAAAACTAGTCACTTCCCATACTTTTTTTTTTATATTAAATACGATTCCAGTTTCCAAATTGTTTCACCGCAATCATAATTTTTGAGAAATTTACAGTTAAAGTTAAGAAAAAGGGTTATTTTTTTGTTCTATATATATTATTATAGAGCTATGATAAGTAACGTGTTGGAGAAATTTATTGCAATCAAAATTAGAAATATATTATTAGGACTTTCAGATCTCAAGAGGAAACTTGTGTTGATTGTGATTAATAAGATTACAATAATAGTATAACTTATGGTTAAATATTACGGAAAAATTATGAATTAGATTGTTGAAGATCTACGAAATAGTTTTCAATAATTTATAATGTTAGGTATTTTATTCAAGCAAATCTAATGTTAAAATAGACAAATTTAAAATGTATATTTAAATTTTTGCAGAAACCTAAACATTTATGATATCTATAAATAATTCTGTTATTATAATTTATCAATTTTTATATTGGATTCATATTCAGCGACTTAAAAAACTTTTAACTTTTTTTGATATTTTAACTGCAAATTTTGCTCATGTGATGTAAAGGAGCTACTTAGAAATCGAATCCGTCAGTTATAGAAAATGCTTCATTTTTTTTTTTTTTTTTTTTTTTTTTTGGTAGAACTGTGTTAAAGAGCTCTTTTATAATTCTGATTATATTCAAACAGACAGGAATCAATAATTCGCTGAGACAACGCTTTGCTATAGCTTCTCATTACGCGTTTTATTATATGATGAGCAACAATTCTAAAAGCATGTTAACATTAATTATTAATCAGAAATTTAATCAAGTTTTTATGAAACGAGCAACGTTCGTTGCCTTTCAAGATGCTATTAATAGACGAATAAAAGACAATAAGGGATAAAAGAAAATAGCAAATAAAACATGTATATATAAATATCTTAAAGTTTGCTTTTCTAATATAACACATTTTCGAGAGAGTCTTTTAGGAGCCCAGTCTACTTTACAGGGTCAAAAAAATCGATTTATAAAAAATATTTTCTGAAACTATAGTCCTTGAAAAATATGTCTTTCAAATTTTATTGAAAAATTCGCCAAACTGACAGACTTTGAACAGATAGCGCGTATATTTTCAATTTAATTTGTAAAACAAACATTTTTCTTAAAACATTATTTTCAAAGTTGATATAATGAATATCGTGAAAATAATAGATCGAATATCTTCAATTGTTTTTTAAATAAAAGAGAACACATTTTTTTGAAGATATTAAACTTAAGAGTATAGAGTTTAAAAAATTAATATTTAATATTTTTTTGAAAAAATATCAATAAAATTAAAATATATAATTTTAATTATAACTAATTATTCAAGCTGTAAAAATATTGACGTACTGTTTAAACGTCAAGAAAAGCACATGTAAAATGTCAAAAGAATCAATTCCTAATATTCTTTTAAAAAATTCCTAATAGCCATCATCAATTTCTTATTTTGCTAGAGTAAACTGGGCCCTTAAATGAGCGCGACCATCGATCATTTGACGTTCGAGCTTCACGCGATGGGCAATCATCTCACCCGAAACGGCGCGTATCGATCATGCTGACGAAAGAGAGAGACAACTCGCGCACGTCGCGCGTTATCTCGCCCGGCGATTCAAAGTGACGGAAGCGAGCCCAGGGGGCTCGGCGGCCCGGAAGGAGCCGGTTTTTCGGGAACGGCTGTTGCCGCCGTAGGTGTCGAAGGGACACGAAGCTCCGAAACGAGCCCGCAATTAGGCGGCCCCGGGCCGGGTCGACGACGACGACGACAACGACGACGAGAGCGCAGAGCGACGGGGTCGGGCATTATGCAAAGCAGATTTTAAATTTAGATGCGGCCCACTGTGGCCCATATACACACACACACATACATATACACATACACATACGCATGCACGCACGCACGCACGCACGCACACGACACGCGAATGCGCGCGTACGAACTGCGTTACTCATACAGACCACACGTAAGAGCCTGTAAGCGTGGGTCGTGTCGTGCTCGACAAATTAGCGCGTTTTAAATCCAATCCGTGCTGAAAGAGCGAGTCGTTGTGGACGGCCGGGGAGGAAATGGGGAGAGGGGACAGAGAGGGAGGATGAGCGGAAAGGGCATGGAAGGGTGGTTGTCGAGCTGTTTTGCATTTCTCGCGCGCGCGCCGAACATTTGAGGTGTAAAATATTAAATCCAGGCGCCTCCGCCATATCGCCTACGTCCTCCGAGAGGGAGGAAGAGTGAAGAGAGCGAGAGTGAGAGAGAGAAAGAGAGAGCGAGAGCGGAAAGGGGTTGGAAGCTACCCCCCCAGATGATGGGAAGGGGGAGGATACGGCGAGGCGGCTCTGCGGCGCGCACTCAGCAAGTTTACATTTAAATGTAAAAGTGCCGAGTGCCGCTAGGCGAAAGCTGCTGTTTTGCATTCGAAAGCTCATGATTGCCTCTGAGCTTTGCTTTTGACGCCGAGGCATTTCGCGCCCGTCGACGGGGCGTCGCTAAAGTCTCTTGGTCGAGAGAGAGAAAGAGAGCGAGCGCTCTCTCTCTCTCTTCGGAAGGTCGGAAATATGGAATCGCGCGTGCCCTTTCTTTCTGCAGGAACACACACTTCGCTTCCTTTTCACATACGGACGCTTTAACCAATTCCGATTTGATTTTTCCTCGAGACACATACTACTGTGTTTTCGCTCGTCTAAGAATCTTTTTACTGAAGAGAAGAAATAATAATAATAAATTCTTCCGAGAAAAATGAAAAAAAAAAAAAAATATATATATATATATATATATATATGTATATATAATATATAAGTTTCTTATATTTATTTAATTTCTCGGGTAGATTTCACGTCGGCAAAGCTGACCATTTTCTTTTTTTCCTAGATATCCCGCATCGTACTGTAGCGCGTGCGCCAACGAAGTATCGTTGCGGATACTTTTTGCGGATATTACGTTTTTCCACAGAGCACACACACCCACCCACACACGCTTGTCCGTTTGATTTCCGGGATCTAATCAATTCTCGGAAGGCGAAACGACAGAGCGGGTTACGAGGCGAGCGAGCCGGGCCGTTATTCCTCTAATATGTATGTTTCTTATGAGCGTTGGTAAAAGGGCTCTCCGTGCAATTTCCTATGATAGATCGAGTCCCGCGGACAAGTTCCATTACGGTCGGGCTCTGAATTATTGAGCTGGCAATTCCCTGGCGACACGCGCGCGGTACCTACGCCCTTGCATCAAAGTGTCAACGGGCTCATTAAGCCTCCAAATCAGGTGAACTAACGCGGTAACCGTTCGACCGTTCCGTTCGTTCGCCGACAAACGCCCCGAATAGTGCTTTAATTTGAATTAGTTGACGCCATTGTGCGCGCATATTGGACATTTTCGACACCCTTACATTCCGTGACTAGTTGTCGTCAAGCTTCGATTTTTCATCTATTTTTCATCTACCGATTAACGAAATCATAAAACTATGCAGTATATTTATGATTTAAGTGCATACACACTGAGTTATTTTTTAAATAATAGAATTATAAAAAAATTAGAATATAAGTTAGTTTATTTATATATATATATAAGAAGATCTCTCTATATGACTTTGTAAAGACTTAAAAATTTTTTGTTTAAGTATTGTCTATAATAGTTTTATTTTTTAAATATATCTATTTTACTTACAGTTTTGTAAGGTATTTTATGACAAATTCGATAATGTAAAATAAAGTGAATTTTTTAATAATCATTTATAACATATTATCACTTGTATTGCTTTTTAATATGAATGGGAAAACAAAATAGCTATTATTTTTAAAAAATACAAATTTTATTCTTATTATTTAAAATTATATTATTTGAAAAAAAATTATTGACAATGAGTGTATGTATTTAACTAAACACATTATACATGTATATATGTATAAATATAGAGGAGCAGAGGAAGAAGAGAGAGAGAGAAAGAAGATGGAGGATCAAATTTTAGACAACTTGAAGTAATTTATAATTTAATATTATGTTATATTTTACACTATTTATAATTTTATATCAATCAAAAATTTTAGGTAAAAATAATATACGTTTACTTTTAATTCCCTGTCGTTACAAAGCACGATATCAATTAAAACTTTTTATTTAAGATATAATCGTATTATCATTGAACGAAAAAGAGACTTTTTTTTTATAGATTCTCTCGCTCTTGACTTTTATAATAAAAACGATGAAAGCTATTATAGGTCACACAGTTAGATGATTCATCTCGAATGTGACACACCGAACGAACGTTTCCGCAAGCGAACACGCTTCGTATTCCTTCGACGACGTTATGAAATATCAAGTATGTTTTATCATCGCGATCTCGACGGATCTCGAAATGTACGAAACGATACACCAGCAGGGGATGAAGTGTAATATTACGCTCGTCGCGGCTTACTCTTTATTCTATTTTTTTTTTCTTCTTCATCCCTTGCGGTCGGAAAGGAGCGCGCAATTTGCATCTCTGTCGACGGATCGAAAAGCGAAAGATGGTCGATGTAGATTACGACTCTATCTGTAATCCCTTGAAATAGGACCTGTTACTGTAAACTGCCGTGTGTGTATCTGCGATCTCGTTTGGAGGGCCAAACTGGCGCCGATCGCTATCTGAAGTTGCCCTTCTGGTCCATATGCTGGGCTAATAAGAGCCCTAATAAACGGGATGTACCCCACCCCTTCGGTATGTGGGGACTGTCACTAAATATTTTTCTTCCTCAACGGTTGCTCTGGGAGTTTGTCCGTGATGCTGTATGACGCATATGTTCTATATCGGCGGCTTAATTTCGACAAAGATCGATTTTTCTATTCCCAATATTCGATGTGTTATAAAAAATATATAATTATTTACTATATTTATTATTTACTTCATTTTTTAGGAATATAAGAAAAATTTATCTATACTTTGTTTCAAGCAACACGTAACCAATTATAAAGAATATCTCTGTATCAATATTCTCATTAAATGCAAAGAGCAAGTCCCCAAAATTCAACGTAAAGATTGTTTGTCTATTTATGATCGACGAAGAATATATTCTTTTTTATTTCTTCTTTTTTTTTTTTTTTTTTTTTTTTTTATCAACTCCGCCTTTTCGGTCCAAATGCAAATGGCTCGATCACGCGTTCGGGAGGCTGCAGCTTACCCGCGTAATTTATTCGCAAGGGCGCGTTAAAGTTTCATAAGTCGTGCACATAAAATGCACCCGAGAATGGAGAGTAAGAGTGTGTCCACCCCTCCCTCCTCCTCGCCCCTTTCATCGTTCCGCCGCTCTCTGCACATCCCGTCGCGCCGTTCTCGTTGCCGCCTCACCCTCGCCCTCCCCCCCATCCCCCTGCCCCTCGTCGCCCCCTCGCGCCGCTCTCTCGGCGCGGCAGAAAATTATGCAGATGGCGGAGAAAAGCTTTGATAAACACGACAGTCTCTGATCGTTATGCAGATCCGCGCCACTGTAAAATGGCGGCAATCTCTCCCTCTCACTCGTGAGCGGCCGCCAAACTCGTCCCCTCGGCTCCTCTCATCACCACCCTCCCCCTCTTCCCGTTCTCCCACAGTCCACTGGACCCCCCCTTCCTGCGAGGGTGTTTCAGCTCCTCGCTCCCTCATCCCTCGCTTTCCTCCAGCTCGCGCTCCTGATTTTCACACCCCGGGCCGCGGCAGCGGCGGCGGCGGCGGCGGCGACGACGGCACCGCCACACTAAGTCGAGAGGGTGGAAGTGCGCACCCTTCTAACGCGTCTGCGCCGGGTCGTACCACCCGGTATATATATGTATATATATATGCGTCGCGATTTCATTGGAAGATCCCTGGTCCCTGTGCTCGAAGAGCCACACGAAGCCACCCACCCACACACCGCTCGACTCGTCGCCTTCGTCATCGTCGCCTGGGATGCTTTGGCATCCCTGATAGTCACCCCTGAAAAACAGAGAGAGAGAGAGAGAGAGAGAGAGAAAGAGAGAGAGCGTATACTTTATGCATGCTCATGCAACGAGGCCATCCGTGCCACCAAAATGGTCGTGAAGACACTTTATCGTTCCGTTTTTCTCTCGAGAAACGAGCCCGAATCCTATGACGGGAATATATAAGTGTGATCGCACTTTTGTATATTCAAACGACGCCGACAAAAATTATTATTTCGATTAAAATATACGCGATAATTAAATTATTTTTAAGCTAATTATGTCTGTTCTAGCAGAAACAACTTCGAATTTTAATAAAAAAAAACTGCTCTTTGAAAATACACTTGAGGAAAAATAAGTTATAACTTTCAATTTTAATATCTTTTCGAAAAAAACTTTCTTATTGTTTACTTTCCTAAATATGGTTCTAACAATAATTATTTTAATCTAAAAGGTTATCGCGCAAGGATGAAAGTAACGAGTAGAAAATTTTCGAGAAACCGTTACGTTTGCTTTATACGAAAGGTAAACTTCTTGACGAACTCTTTCACGAAATCGTTGATGTATGTATACATACGCCATTATACTGGAATATTCCATTATACGACCGATGCTGCTGACGTCATCGACTACAATCACAGGTATCCCGCTGGCATACGTAATTTCCTGAAGCGGGTATCTAGGTGTCGAAGCCCACCCTTCACGACGCAGGTGGGTCACATTTATTTTGTTACGCATTTACCGGCTATTGAAAGCTACTCAAATTTTAATTACTCTACTTTAAGTAATATCACTCATTTATCAATATGATGTATGATGCACAAGATATTTTACTCACAGAAATATTATATTAAGCGCAAAATCAAACATATGACAGTTTGAGATCAATTATCTACATATAATTTAATCTTAATATCAATTATATATGACGTTAAAAATCGAAGATTTTTATATCAAATAAGTTTACATAATTTAAATAAATAAAAACAGATGTTAGAATTTAAGAAATTTAGTATAAAGCTTAAATAATGCTCTTACATCAAATTTTAAAGAAAAATAAATTTTACACAAACTGTACCTAAGTCTTTTATATATTTTTATATACATTTTTACAGAACTAATTATCAGAGATCTTAGCAGTCTTAATAAATTTGTAAATAGAGTTAAGATTTTAAAAGTTAAGAGGATAAGGTTTTGTTGGAAATATTTCAAATAAAGATTACTTTTTGAAGAGGATATTATATAATAACACGATTTTGTTTAAGATGTCTTAAATAAAAGCATATTTTTTCCTACATATGTCAATTCTTTGTTTTACGTACAAAAATATTTGGATAAAATCATGAAAAGATTAATAAGTTACGAGATATTTTATTTTGATATAAATGTAATATTTTGTAAAATATTTACTCTTTCACTAAAAAATTTGCTTAAAGTATTTTTAGACTATTGAATAGAATCAATTCACATACTTATTTTTGTACATTGGGTGCATCTATAAAATAAAATTATATATTTTTTCTTAAATATAATTACACATTTTTATATCAATTAATTTTTATTTTAGTGTTTGACGTATAAAAATATTAAAATAAAATTATCAAAAGATAATACTTTACAAAATATTACAAATTTTATATTGCAATACGTCAAATTAAATTATGAACAATCTTTTATAAATTATTATTTTTTATTATATTTTAATACTTACACATATATAGAATGAGTAGGCAAATCAACTTGTGTAAATACATGATTTTAATTTATAAAAAAAATTACTTTGAAATTTTGAAAGCGTCTTCAGTTAGAACAGAATTGTGCCAATATTATATAATATTTTCTAATACAAAAAAAAATTAAAATTAAAAATTTAATTTTATTCGAAACATTTTTCTATAAAATGTATATTTTAAGATTTTAATCAATTATTGTGAACGCATACGGATTATTTTTTTTAAGCACAACGCTTTTTAATGTGTGATTGTTTCTTGAAATTTTAAGATGATGTTTTATTCATGCATACCGTTCATTGAAAGTGTCGGTTGAGCAGAATCGTCTGTGTTTAAGTGCATAAACCACTTTTCCTTGAAACCATAGAATATTTTATCACCTCGACTAATTGCCTGGTTACGTGCTGCGAATAAAAGCCTCCATGGCTGCTGATTACTTCGCATTTCCGATTATATCACATAAGATTCTCGGTACTGTAACTTATTTTTGAGCGTAATATGAAATTCATAATGAAAACGGTGAGTCAAAAATGAATTGCACAAAGTGCATTTCAATAACCACAAAAAACTTTAACCGTACAAATATTTACAAATTACTTTTTGCAAACATTTTTCTTACAAAGAAAATTTGCTTAGAAAAATGTTTATCTTTAAAAATCACACGATTTTGTTTATGACGTTAAATACATGATTATATTGATATATAACTGAATTTTATTTTACATAACTTAATTTTAATTATACAATATAATCAACTAACGAATAAAACTGAGTTATATCAATTCGCAAAAGTTAAGACATTTCAATCAACTCGTTAATTCGTTAATCAGTAATCAACAGTATATAATTATTATTTCCAAATATAATAGTTAAATTTTCATACTCATAGATACGATAACGTAATTATGATCGTCATTACGAGATGCGTAATTGAAAAAGTTCGGTGAGTTCAACTTGTTAGCAACCTTGTGAGAATGAAGCTTATTGGATTCAGAGGAACGTTCGTTGGAAGTGCAGGGGCTCTTTATGAAGTTTCGATCAAGACAAGTCGGGAGGAAATCGTCGTCCTGCCCGATTGGTCGGCATATCACGAACGCTCGGGGCGTGGCTCGATTACTAGCTCTCGACCAACCGTTCTCTCCTTTCAATTATTATTTAATTACGCTAATTGCCCGCCGCCGAGTCCCGGCCTCTTGCGATTTACGAGCCGTCCGTGGAACGGCGCGATCGTTAAGCTGGAATAAACTTTGCGGAATCCAAACGAATCCGACCTCTCTCGCTCAGATTGTGATCACCGTCGCCGGAGATAGGTAGCGATGCGCATAATTAATTTATCCATTATGCAAATCGCAATTTTTTATATCATTGTTTATTATACAGTACTTTCTGTTTGTTTTTAAAATGTTATTTAGACATTTTTTTCTCAACATTTTTAAAACGACTTTTTTATTATATAAAATTCAGAAACATTTAAGAGATTTCATCAGATTTATAGATTCATGAAAATTATTTAAGAGATTTCTAAATTTTGGACGATTTGTTGGATATTTTTTACATTTTTATATATGTATCGAACGTATATAATTGAAGAGCTATAAATGCACCTTCTTATAATTATATAGATAGTAAATAATTATTAGAAAGAACCCTAGATTTAAATATATCTGCATATAAAAATTAAAATAATTATTTTTTATCGGTGGAAATAATATTTTGTTGATTTCAGTTGATAAGACTTAATGAATTAATAAACGCGAGTATATGCAATCCCGTAAAAATATCGGTGCGAACGAGCATTTGGCACCCGCGCAAATTGTCAAGCACCGTTGTTCGTCATTCCTTTTTTCGCGTTACGTCTCGTATGCAACCGCAGAGAAAATTCCGTGGAATTATGCAGAGCAGCATAACGTACGTCGGTACAGACGTATAGTACGGACTCGCGGGATCGCGGGTGAATCGGGACACGTGAGCATAAATTGGCTTGACGCAGAATCGGCCTGACAGTTTAACTATGACAATAAAGCACAATAGAATGCGCCGTTTCCTGAATGCAGCATGCGGCTGTAATTTCTCTGTCTGTCCGTCCCGCGGCTCCGGTTCTCTCTTTCTCTCCACCTCGGGTTTCTATCGAGCTCTCATTTTTTCCCCCCGTTTCCCTATTTCGCTGAAATGGCGGATATCGCGGACAGTTTAATGCCGCGCCAGCATCATGGACGCTCGTTAGCGAGCGATGCTTCAGTTCGTGAATTTCATGTAATCAGCTAGAGACATTAAACAGCGAAGGATACATCAGTTTTCCGACTATCCTCGAAGATTTTTATCTTCAGTTGCTACTACTAATTTATTATTTTTGCACATTTTGATTATATGTTTAAATCATAATTGTTGCAGGATGCAAGACAAATTAAATCTAATTAATTATTATAAACTTTGTGACAGACACAAAAAAGTTGCAATTTTTATACAAAATTATATAAAGTATATAAAATGCATTTGTACCTAATATGCACGGTTTTTCCAGACTATATTAAAAAGAATAAAAATGCTTCATTTAAAAAAATAAAATTTTTTTAACGCTGCATTAAAAAACAATAAAATTGCTAACGTGTACTGTGAGACATGCATACAATTAGAGTATGTTTCTAGTAAAGAAAAAATTATGTAAGAACCGTTAGTTATTGACTTCTGCTTTAAACCGCCTTATTTCAATCAGAGAGATATCTCTATTGGATTTTTTATTCTGAAATATTATTTTACCGTAGCTGTGGTAAATTTTCCGCGAATCTTCCATCCCGGCTCTAACTGGTCGCCGTGTGATGACGGTTATTACCATGATGCGCCGTTTCCTGCGTCCGTGAACAAGCATGTCTGGCACAAAATCAACACGGCATTCCGTGCCTCGAATTACAGATATTCTCGCAAAAAGGCAATAAACGTCAAATCAAAATGTGTCATTAAATTACCACCTTTTTCCTCAATATTTTTGATACTCGAACCAACATGTAACTGGAAACTTATTACCGTCTACTCATTTATCCTTGAAAGAAAAATGTCCTTTAATCACATCCAGCGATTATCGAGTTTTTTTTCTAAATCATCCAAAAAGTTTAGAAATAGTGAGAATGTAGATCTAACAATTTTCAAATTCGATTATCTAAATGAGTTATTAAATAAAAGATAACTGCAAAATTTTTTTAGACAAATAGATGCAATAAATTGCAATTGACATTTGACTTTAATTGTGATATAACAAACTCTATTGCATTTTAACTACATTTTAAATCTATTTAAAACAACGACATTTAGATTTTCTGTTGGTTCAGATTTTAATTGCTATAAAGGTCATTTTAATATTATATACATAGATATATATATCACAAATCGATTCTTGTCTTTTGATTAAAATGCTGGTTTATAAGAAACCTGAATACTTTCCCGTGTTGCTCGTCGTCGTTACCAGCGATTCGCGGTATGTCGTGTCTCCGCAAAATCCGACGTAAAACAACGAATTTTCCACGTGGAACCCGGCCTGGTTCTAAGTGGTTGTCGTTTGATGACGGTTATTACCATGATGCGCTGTTTCCTGCGGCCGTGAGTACCTTCCACCCACACTGCGGCGCGGCAAGGAAAACGCACGCGTGTCGCCGGCCCGTGCGTGTACACGCGGTACACGCACGAGTGGTACGTACATCGTGCGCGCGGTATATATGAGACCGGTACGTAACGACCTGCACACGCGTACATTTCATAAACGCATTCAGGGTCGGACTGGACGGACTAAGTGACTATGGATTTCTCAGAAAAAAACGCGATATTATATACGCGTTTGTATACTTCTTTCATTTCGTATTA
Organism: Anoplolepis gracilipes; assembly: GCF_047496725.1. NCBI lineage: Eukaryota > Metazoa > Arthropoda > Insecta > Hymenoptera > Formicidae > Anoplolepis > Anoplolepis gracilipes. The sequence goes on along the minus strand of NC_132970.1, from coordinate 15,680,044 downwards.
CATAAATTAAATTTTAATTAGATAGAGTGATAATAATAATAGTAAATTAATAATAATATTAATATTATTAGAATTATATTTATTAGATAATATTATTTATTTTGTTTTGAATTTTTAAATTTTATTATATATTTTATAATAGTCGCAGATTTCATATAATTTCTTCACAAATCATAATATGTTTGCTAGTTATGTAATTCCAGAAATTAAATAAAAAATATCGAATTAAGATAATGATATATATTTCGGAAAATTGAGAATTAAAAACTAAACGTAGATTTGAGAGAATTATAATTCTTATCCGCTAGATGTTTTTGGTACTTGTATATAGAAAGTATTAAAGAATTCGACATCAGAAATTAATATAATAAAGTTCAACATTTGATTTGATATTCCAATAATAAGAAAACGCGTTATTATAATAGATTTTGTAACTTTTGCTATATTTTGATATTTATAAAGATAAAATATTGAGGAAAAAATTATATATAAAAATTATGTATAAAAATTATATATATATATATATATATATATATATATAATTTTATATCTTAAAAAAAATCTTGTCTTCTTTTTTTTCGTTTCTATGCCCGAGCCTGAGTACATCTGTCGGTTTCCCGCGATGGCGCACACATTTCGCCATTATATAATATGCTCGTTTACACAGAACATTATTGTCGCAAATATGTCATTAACGTCGGAAATCAGCGGCCCGTACTCCGTAACCGCCCTTGCGTGATGCGGTTCTCTACAGGATCCGCGCCGCGATTGAGTCCCGCGCGCGGAGGATTCCCGGCCCCGCGTGCCGGAAGTCGCCGATACGTCATTGTTCCTCCGCTAAACGAATCGCTGCTGCCGGAAAGGAACGGGGGCAGAGGGAGAAGAGCGAGGGGGTGTCACGGCTCTTGTATAATAATCATCTTCATGGTTTATAAAATGCGATCGGTCTATATTTCTTCGAGGATAATAGCATTGTCCGCGTTTCAAGGATACCGTCGTTACGACAAATTGTGTCGCGATGTTATCGATCGTTTAGCATTAGCGGGTCAAGTTATCGTACCATGACGTCAGTTAATTGAACGTTGCAAATACACACAACGCAAATACGTATATAATACGATTTATTACTATTATTTTATATATCTTGTTGAAAAAAGAAAAAAAAATATATATTATTCTGTCTCACATGTAAAATTATTTCCTACATAATTATGTTATTTGTAAAAAAGAGATGTGCGATATATTTTTTAAAATTTAATTAAAATTTCGAGTCGACTTTTCTCACATTAATTGACAACGAAGGCATTGATAAGAAAATTCGAGATTGACCCCGACGGTGTTTGCTCGTCGCGTTCCTCGATTCGAAGATCGTTGTCTAGTTTGCGAGAGGGAACTGTCCTCACCTCTCCTTTCCGCTCCTTTCCACCACCGGCGGTAATAATATAATTCAATCCGGGAGAATGAGCGAGCGAGCCAATAAGAGGCCCCCTTTAATCGGGTTACTTCGTTACCGTGTTACTCCGTTACTCGCCACGCGGTGATATCAGCGGAATATCAATTATAGTGATTAACCAAGACGCTCGACGCAAACTTGGACTCTCTTGGGGAAACGCGAGAGGCGGGACGAAAGAGCGAGGAAGAGGTTCGCGAGTTTAAGATGAGGGTAACAGAAGGAAGGGGAGAAGAGAAGAGATAGATAGAGAGATAAAGAGAGAGAGAGAGAGAGAGAGAGAAAATAACATCTTTTGTCGGACGGGAATTAGCTGAAGGGAATATTCAAATCCGACGTCCGTTCGAGCGACGATCTTCGAAGCATCTCAATTAAGTACGAAATATCGCGAGAAACGAAGACTCGCTCCCTTTTCTTTTATCGTTCGGATGCACTTCTATGAGAGGAAGGAATTCTCTCTCGAAGAAAATTTATCCGATCTCTCTCGGATATTTAATATCTCCATGCGTTAAATACTTTTACAGCGAATTGCGAATAAAACGGATGAGTAAATAATAAAATTGTACATCTTTTTATCTCGTAATACACAGATTATTTTTTAATTAGATTTTTAATATAATAATAGTAATAGTATAACAATAGTAGTAATAATATAATATTAATAATAATATTAATATTATTATAATTATATTGTATATTTATTATAGGTAATATTATATATATTATATAAAACATACATACACATGCATATATAATTTATTTTATTTCGCTTTTTATAATAGTCGTAAATTTCAGTCCTTAACGAGTAATAATATGGTCATGTCATTTCCGAAATTAAGTAAAAGTTATATATTAAATTAAGAAGTTAATTAAGATAATTATATGTAGATATTTGGGAAGAGCAAGAAATTAAAGCTCTTATCCGCCTGTGGATTTAAAAAAATTAAAGTTCTTATCCATAGGATTATGTTTACTTTCTGTATTTGTGTTAAAAAATTTGACATAAAAAATCGATGCAAAGTTTGACATTTGACATGACTGCAAAAATAAGAAAATGTGTTATTTTTCTTCTGTATTCGATAAAAGTGTCACGATATTGCTCGCGAAGAAATATATCTAACAGCGCTTTAATGCCACAAATAGATCACGCTCTTATCATTAAAAAATAAAAAGATTACGCTAAAATTCTCGTTTAATTTCTAACAGTATTTGACAAGTATTTAAACAATTCTACGCTTCGAGCGTCGCGAATTCGAGCCCAAGTGGAATCTCTGCCAATTATCCAGATCCAATTGGCCAGATCTCGCACTCGTCGCGACCCTGAATACGAACAATGAATTAGGCACGGGTTCGTGATCTGGTAAAACTCGTGGCCCGAGGCCACATTATAATAATGCGAGGAAACGAGGATGAAGCCCCCCTCCTGAGGGTGGTGATCCGGCACGAGCGCGAGTATGTATCGCGACACGTATATGTACAGCTGTGTCCATTGTCGACCCGGTGCGTTCGGATTAACCAACCGTAAATGCCGAAAATCTAATTGACGAAATTCAATTTCACGTCGACAATGGTCGCCGCGACGGATTATCGCTCGCGCGCCGCCTGTCTATACTTTTCCAAAAATTACGAAGCCGAAATCGGCTTCGATGAAATATCTCTCTCTCTCTCTCTCTCCTGAAGACGCAATTCGGCACGGCCAAAGGATTCGACGAATCGTGCTAATGATTATTCTTTCATCAGAGAGGCTACACGTGGCGACGTATTAAGCTGTTCGACAAACTTTACAAAGCTTCTCCCTTTTCCGTGATAATCGTGTAGAACAAATATGATATTGTATAAAAGATGATTTTTACTTGAAAACCATAATAAAAGACATACCAATTCAGCTGTTATTCAAACGCGTTATTGAATTGTTGGAGTTTGTAGCGGAATATCTTTTTTTTACTGTCACATTAGACAGCTTTATTAACATGTGCCAGTTTGTACAATTTTATAAAACTATTAAAGTAATTTATTGTTCTTATGAGTTTATATTTAATATAAACTCATAAGATATATAGTATATACATTCTAATAATATATTATATATATATTATATATACATTCTATTATATATAGATTGCGTATACGCCGTTTCTCTATTTGGGATGTAATCTTGTCAATCAGTGTATCTGTCAGCTTATAATAAATAATACAAATACATCTTTTCTAAAACATATCCTAGAATTTTAATGGCACTCGTATATCATCATCCATTTCCGATAAATACCAATAATCTTTCTCTCGTATCGAATTTTTTTCAGAGCGCTTTCGCGCGCTACCGCGTGATATTTTCGAAATTTCCATCAAAAAGATCAAATCACCATTTTTCTCTTCCTCTCGCTTTACACAACGAGGGAACGGCGTATTAAGGGTGAATTATCGCAGAATCAAAATAATTCGATAGATGGGGTGACGTGCGTATTACAAGAGGGCCGAACCATTTCTGCGCGTTGGGGGGTGCCAAAACATCTCGTGGTATTGGAAAAAGTATTGTCACAAAAGAGTATCGCCGTATCTTTACATTATCGTTCGTCAAAAATCCATCTCATTGGAGTTTGATAGTTTGGTTCGTACTTTATCGTACTAATGTCACGATTTTGATGGGAACACAATCTGAATTTTAACGAAATTGATGAAATACTGTTTATATAATTAGAGTAGGTCGCACGTGGTCACCAGGGTCAATTCTTTTCACATGGAGCGCGTTCGTATTTATTCATTTGGGCTAATTTTTTGGGCGTGGACGCGTCTATTAGATTTTCGTGTTATGCTCTAGGGCAGATTGGCGCCGTGGCTTGGAAAAAGCGGTGTTAATAATGCAGCTGCCAAAATTGGAGCGATAATGTTCGCGCAACAATTTATACTGTCTGATTATTTCTAAAATACTCGCAACGCAATAAATAGCTAAATCCCTTTTCGATATAAAAATGCGGCTCAAATATGTTACAATTAAATTAACATCTATTTTTTTAACAATATATCGTATCTTTGTATTTCAATGCACATCGTGTATTTGATTCAATCAGCGACAATTATTTCTTTATATTAACTTTTTCTAATGCAATTGTAAAAAACTGAGATTACGCAAACCGCTTTTGTCAGTCGAGATTCGACTGACAGACGACGAGCGAGCTGCGTTTAAAATGCAGAAAGGCAAACGGTAACGTGTCAAGGGCTGTCAGGTGGTCGTTTTAAAAGGACACAATGGCTCAATTCGGGACGGGAAAATCCGCCTGCTAAATCTCCCATTCAAATAGACGAGCTCAATCCCATGCGTCAAACGGGGTGCCGCTAAGTAGGTACTTAGTTGCACATTTGGCTTGAAATTTGTGATAGCCCCTATCGCGGAGGAGCATCGTGCACACGCGTACGAGACCGAATTTGCGATGCTTATCGGATCACTTTTCTGTGATCCGAGCGAGTGCCTGACCGCCATCACACTAACACACTTCTTTGGGTCATCCTCATGGTTACTATAACGTTACATGTCATTCCCGTTTTACGAAGCATGTCTTGGTGCAAGCAAATTGAGAATGAAAAATAAAACATTTTAATAAAATATCGAGCTATAGGCGACGCACTATCGATAGAGATCGATGCTAGAAAGATAGTACAGAATTTATAATATAGACTGTATGACAAAAGTATATTTAGGCCGAAACATAATTTATATTATTAGTAAATGTAAGCTGCTCAAATATATGTCAATCACCCAAAGAAAGAGAATTTAATATCTATAAAAAAAATTATATTTTCAAATTGTAATTAATATATATGTATATTACTTTGAACTTTTTGTTTTTTTTAATAAAATAGGTCGCATTGTTTTATCTTTAATATTAATCTCATTTGTACAGTCTTATTTAAAAATAAATATATAACATATCTAAATAAATAAATAAATAATGCCGTAAATTATAATTAAAGTTTTAATGCAATACAGACAGTAATCAACGATTATAAAAGTAATTAGAAAAAATATTAGTAATGTACATATATAATGAGAAAATCGCGATAAAAATAAACAAAGAAAAAAGAAAGAAATTGGAGAATCATTTACAATTATTAATTATTATTATCTTTAATTATTTCTACATTTCTCTTAATTATATCTTATATTTTTTATAACCTTCCTTTCCTTTAGAGTATTTGTTTAATGTATTTTAATAAATTTAAAATTTATTTTAGAGAAAGATATATATATATATAATATACAAATCTTATTTTTCCGATGTCATTAATAGTATTAAAACTTAATATCAAATTTTCAAACAATATCGAGTTCACGATTCTTTATAAAGTTAATCACGGGATATAGCATTTCACGAGTTATCCCAGAAACTCTCAATATTGTTTTCTATCAGTGCGAGAATCCCTCCTTTAAACACAGCCCTTGCGTATACAATTAGTCGCGATCGCCCGCGGGAGCTCCGATTACGCCGACGGGAATAATTAGTTTTAATTGACCCGCCCCCGAAACTTATCCCGTTCCCCGTTGACGCATTAAGGCCAAAGTTATACGGCCCGCCAGGAGATTTAGGTTTTGCGAAGCGCGCGGGCAGGCAGGCAGGTAAGGTATACACGTACTACGTGACACGGTTGGTAAACCCGAAGCTGCCTTTGTTAAGCTCGGATTCTGAGTGCCTTTGATACGTGTACTTGCACGCTAACTAACCAACCTAAGCTATCTATAGTGGTTGCTGGTACGTGGCTGGTGGCTGTACGCTACATATACAGGGTGTTTTTCATCAAATGCGAATCAATTTCTCGTTCGACCAAAAGAGACTCTTCAACGAGGGGTTTAGAGTTTGTTTCTGGATAGATAAAAAAATAGAAGTTAAAAGAAAAAAAAAAAAAAAGAGACATCTTGCTTTACATTGTTTGGATTTTTCTTTCAAACAAATCTGACGAGATGGGTATTAGCTTTGTTTATCACAATTAAAAAATTTTAATATATTAATTATCTTGAAAATCTGAAAAAAATTATTATACCTGAAAATTTTTTTATATATCTTGACAATTACATATCTTGAATGAAACTTTTCTTAAATTCCTCTGAAAATTTAACTCAATTTGTTAAGAAAAAATATATCATATATATGTGTCAAAACATTTTCAGGAATATGGCTTCGGTTTAAATCTTACGCTCTGTATATGTACACACTAGTATACACACATTTAAACTCTGCTGCTTCATTTTCGACAATGTTTCGATAGCGTCTCAGTAAAGATTTCCACACAGCTATAAATTACTTGCGCAAATATTTCAAGTATATTAATCAATATGAATAAACGTCCAATTATATCTAGGAATAATCTTTTTTATTTTGGTAAATGTACCGTTAATTAATTTCACATTTTTTATATTAATTAGACTTTTAAATAATTTTCTATGAAAATTATCAAAAATATGATTGTTATTTAATATGAGATAGACAATTGTTATTGAAGCAGTGTGTTTTAGTAAAGTTACAGTACAGATGAGTGTAAGTTAGTAAAGTTTTGTGAAACTCATGTTCACATTTACTATCAAAGTTAACTAAAAAAAACTTTCTGCAAATTCTGATTCTTAATTTAGAAATTTTTATTTTATTTAAATTATGTAACTTCCATTACTGAAAAAAATGTGTAACTATAGTGTTTATTTATCAGTTCTGTACTACAATATTATCGAAAAATTTGCAATTTTTATGTCTTTCTCTCTTATTTTAGTTGACAAGCGAAAATGTTTTGATTCGGATCAAATATTAAACGTCATCTATTTGTCACGATTTTTTTTCATACATAATACGACGGAACACGAGTATGAACTACGCGAGCGCGGTACATATATCCAACTGGGAATTGAATTTCCTCGGTAATTTTAATGCCATTGTGATGGAACCACCATGGAGGGGAGGCTCCGAGACAGAGGAGAGAAACTAATACAGCCACCGGCTGTGCATTCCTAACCGCCTAGTAGATGCGAAATTTAGTTGCAGATGAAACTCGACACCATTGCCACCCCTGCGTATGTACATAGTTCTTGGCTTGAAGTAATTGTACGTGGTTCCATTCGACAATCTTCTCTCGGAAGATGCGACAGCGTATTATAGAAAAAAAAATCTTAAGAATTATAATTTTTTATTACTTTTTTTTCTTCGATTTAAAATGCATACAAATTCTCTAATTACATATGGAGTATTATCTAATATAATTAACTAAAAAGCTGATATTCTTTAAAGGAATATTTGTATAACGACCACTATATGTAACATTGTTTTTTGGATCGCAAAAATAACAATAATATATTTCTTAGCTAATTTAATTATTAATATCTTCAATAATGTTAAGACAAAAAATATCCTCAGAGATTCACTTTGTATTTAAAGAGTTGTTCTGTCTCATCTCGAGATTATATCAAGTGCCAGATAGACAATCGATAGATCATCGAAATTTTAGCAAGTTACAAGGGAAGGGGAGTTTAATGACGACACTCCATTTTTGCGCATAAATCGAGAAGGGGTCGATGGAACTTTATTTCCGATACTTAAGTCGAGCCTGCGAAAAGCCGTCGGATACAAAGCCAAAGCGCCATAACCACTTAAGAGAGCTTTCGTGGGAGGCTCATGGGATAGAATCTGCGTCTCGTAGAGTATATAGTATAGCATAAGCGGATTTAAGACGCTCTGTTATATCTTTATAAATGGAACTACTCGGCTCCGCGCGTGGAAACGCCTCCATATCGCTCAGAGGATTTGCAAAATTACGTCTTTGTTGCCCGCGTCGCCTGTCCCGGGAAAAATCTCGAGAAAAATCGTTGGCCTTTGAGCCACCAGATCGACGCGTAGCTAGGATTGCTTGGCGATTGATGATGCCGGTAATTGCAACGATAATGGCCATTGGGATGTTTCATCGCGTGCGATGATTAAAATTAAAAGCCCAGTCCTATTCTAACGGTACAAATATATAAATAAAAAGATTAACAATTTTTAATAAAAGGTTAATAACTTTTAGGAATATTTTTACGAATATTTGACATGAAATATTGACTTTTCGGTTTTACATATGTTTTTATTGGTGTTTTAACAGTTATTTTTAAATCTTAGATTTTTATCTTTTTCGTGTTCAATTTGCACGTAGCGTGTTTGATGGTGTAACATATGCATGTTGCTCCTCGTGTAATTGTCTGTAAATGAATAAACTTGGCCTAGTTTTATTCTTTAAGATATTAAAGGAGATACTGAATCTAATTTTATTAGAGAAAATTGAAAAATAATAAAACAGTATGATTTAAAATGAGATATTTCAATTTTGCTAAAATTTAAATAATTCATTTCTTTATAGTCAAAAAAATGTTAATTTTTTAAAATTTTATTTTGGTTCAGTTTTCAAGAGATCTGTCACACTAACTGCGAAAACAGTTTTGAGTGTTTTGAAAAAAACGCGTTTAAAGTTTGCAAGCCTATTTCAAGGTCTGCGCGCTATTTTATTCAATTTTATAATTTCGTCAATTTTGTGGATTTTTCAATAAAATTTGAAAAATTTTTTAGACATTATATACTTTCAAAAAATATTTAAAAAAATCGATTTTTTTTATCTTTTAAAAGTATACTTGAAGTTTTTAATTGATATGTTTAAATATGTATAAAGATATGAAAACATACACATATCCATATTACTTAAATATAATTGAAAGTAAAGGCAAATAATTTACTCGAAAAATTACTTTTCTATTATACATATATGAAATTATCTTATGTGTTTATCAATTTGAAGAAAAAGATCGCGAGGTTTTTAAACATTTTTATATATACATATACTGTACATATATACATATATTTTTATATGTTCAATATATTTTACATATAAAACATTTATAAATATGTATTTTATTAATTAACAATAAGTATAATATAAAAGTTGACGGTTTTTTAATGGGAATTAGCATGACTGAAAACTGATAAGCATATAGATCTTTAAATCGATAATAATAAAGTGAATAATAAAATAAAACGCGTTCGCGTGTGTGTGGGAATCTTCCCAGACACCACATGTCTCTAAAAGATTACTTAAAGTTGACTTAAAGACGTCTGATTGTCTTTTAAATATCTTTAAGATGGGCTTTTGGGCTTTCTGTGCTGTGTTGGTTTAGAATTGGAAAGGAGGAGATGAAGAAACAGTTAACCAGCCATGTGGTTACCTTCGGTCAAACAACCAGATAGTCGATAATGTCATTAGTCTTCAATTATCCCCAGACTCCGAGTCCATTTGACAAATCGTAAAAAGTGACACATGGCTTAGTACTTTATCATTCATAAAATTAATGTCGTTTCTTCTCTCTAAGTATCTTTTTATAGAAATAAACTTAAATATTTCGTATAGAGATAACTTAATTATGGAATGGTGATAATCTAAAATACTACTTGTCCGACTATGGGAATTTTTTGGTGATATATATATATATACACTTGTAGAACATATACAGTTTTTCACAAAATACATAACCTATATAAATCGGAGGAATCATGGTTTCTTCCTTGAATAGTATATTAATGAAGAATTATTTTTATAAACATTAATAGAAAATTAGAAATTGATAAATTAAGAGTTAACAGCGATAAATATATTTATTATTAATTAAACATTTACTAAGACATGTCGTTTATATCATTTACGAATAGCGTCTATGTGAGAGAATAAATAGTTTAATATTACATTTTTATAAATATAAAAAGGGAACGCGCGAGTGTCGAGTTTTGTGTGTATATGTATATATAAAAGTGTCATATAAGTTATACGACAGGTGCATTTTGTAACGTTGAGAGATTACGTCTTATATATAATACATCAGCTGATATATACATTATGTTAGAAAAACCATCTGGTCCGGATAATCAATTATCCAAGGAAGATTATTTAATAATGAGAGCTAAAGAAGCGTTACCAATCGATATTTATGCCGCTAAATCATGGCTAATTACTGCAAAATCTTTATTTCCGCATAGTGCAAAAGTCCAGGTTAGAATATTTTATCATTTTATCAATTTTCTATTTTAACACAAGATAATAATAATAATCAACAATATATTTTGAAAATTAATAATTTTGCAGCAACTAAAGTTGATATTTAGACTATTTATATAATTACATATATAATATTATTTATTATTATTTATATAATATACTAACAAACTGTAATATACTATTTATATATTACTATTTATATAATTATTATATATAGATATACAGCGATACCTAAATTCTTAAATTCTTTATATATTGGTTTCAGTTTGAGGCGTATCGAATCGAGAAACTGTCAAAAAACATAAAGGAAGCAGCAAAATGCTTCAGCGAAATGTGAGTAGCGATTACTATGCAAAATTTATATATATATGACTTTCTTTTTAATAATCTTTAATATATAAATATAGATTTCAAAATTTTCCGGATGATCGTGATATATGGAAAGAGATCGAAATGGTGACGACGTGTCTTCGCTTGGAACAGTGTGACAGTGAGGCAGAATTTTTGTGCCAAATGTTTCAACATATTCCACAGGATTTGCAACACCGATTACTCGTTATGACAGCTGATCATAGCGAAGACACGATGGAGCATTGCAAATTATTGCTCTTATTGCTACGCAGATTTCCTCAAACCATAGCAACCCATGGAGTATGTAAAATATATAATTGTTTTATTAAATTAATTAAATTATATGTTTATTTTTTTAGAGATTTTATTTATTTATTTATTTATTATTTTAGCCACGTTTAGTGGAGACTCTCTTAACTGCCGAGAAACATAGTCATCCAGGCCGAGCTGTAAATGGTTTCAGACGATTGTTGGCATGCGACGCATTGCCATTGCTCGGTGCTGCTTCAGTAGAATTGAATCCTCGTCTCAGTTTAAGATTGCTCTGTAAAGCTGCAGAATTTTACTTAGCGTATATACAGCAGCCGCAGGATGCACAAATTCAAAATCCATGGGACAGACTTTTTCAAATTGTGGAATTAATAGGCAAGAAATTAGGATGGGAATTAAGCAATTTATTTGCTACGCCTTGGAGTCGCGAGGCGTATAGTGATAGATTGCAACAGTACGCAATTGCGCACAATACAGGTCTGTGCGACGAGCTTATAGTCAGACAATTATTGATGTGTACAGTTGTGATATTGTTGAGAATATTGAACGAGCATGCCACTCTTATTAACAATGACGAGACAATGTATTGTCTAGTGGAGGCTTTTGGAGAAGGATTACATTCTTCTGCAGGTGATATATTATATTCACGATATTCTCGAATGATTGGAAGCTTTATACTTACCTTTTAAATTTTATAAACCAGAGCCGAAATTGAAAAAACGAAAACGAGAAGATAATGCGAGTATAATAGTAACCAGTGATAGTGATTACAATGGCAATGGTCTAGCATTGGCAGTAAAATTATGGGACTTATTACATACTAGTGACTATCTTCAAAGAGAAATCGGTAAACTGAGTCAACAGTTACGACTAGATACCTGGTTGAACCCATTTTTAACGGATTTGGCGATGTACAAAGGCATACATCATGAAGTGTTAGCCAGATTGTCGCAAGAAAGCAGTAATTTATCTGTTAATCTTCGTTTGGCCAGCACATGTTTCTTTTTGAGAGATTATAAGGTAAGCTATAATCACATGATTATATCTTTAATTCCATATATTTCCTCTTTCTTTTCGAAGTTATTATAAATAATTTCTTTTTTAGGGAATGTTGGAACATATTGTTCTGGTAGCAAGTTCCTTACCCACTGCATTAGGCAAAGTATCTCACAATTTGACAGTTCCAAGTGTAAGGCATTTACATTATTTAACTCTCGCCCGATTCCCTATTTTACAATATTGTTGCAAATTGCTTCTTTTAGCTATAAAGGTAATAGCTTCTTGTAATATATATATGATTAGTATTGGGCTCCTATAACGATTATGATTACGATTGTAGGAAAATTTTTCTTTACTTGGAAATGGCGCAGACTTGGCTATTGGACATGCATTGGTCCTAATACAGATAGATTGGCCGCAAGAAGCCAGTACTTTGACTGCGATAACGGAACGAATTCTTAATCGTGGAAGTTTTGCTTATCCATTATTTCAGACGTATATAATATGCGTAGATATTTTAGAAGAATTGACATATTTATGGACTGAACATGGTGGTGGAGTATCACTGGACATAACTACAGGCGCGGGAGTTTTACAAAGTACGTTTTTTTTGGACACGTTCATACCGCGCATACGATGTAAATTAATAATAATAATTCTAAATTATTTTTAGATCGCCGTATCACTACTCGTGGTGCTGATAAAGGAGTGCGCGAGGAGGTGAAGCAAGCCATGCGTCGACAAGCCGCGCGGGACGGCATTGATCCTTTAGACGAACTGTTACAGAAATTCATAGTCAACGAAAAAACCGCCATTCTTCATGCTTTTATGAATTAACTTTAGATTTTGCTATTTGTTGTCATAACTTGTGATGCGCAATAAAAATTTGTATATGAAATATTTTAAAACAATTACGTCATGTTTATTTAGTAATAAAATGACATTTTACAAATAATTTTATAGAATGATGATACAGAGATTTATACAATTAAAAAGAACATATTGTTTTTATTTATCGCACAAAATCAATTTACACATTAAATGTATATTTTGAGCATAAAAAAATAGAAATCAAAATTATGAGATTTAAAAACAAATTTTTAATTTTTATTTTTTTCTCATAACAAATTATAATTATATACATATATCATTATTAAAACAAGCTTTTTTTTTACTTTGCCTTGAAATCTTTTATATAGATATCGTTTGTAAATATATTTCGTTATTTCTTTACGCACATATGTATATGTATAACAATAAAAAGATCATTGATAACTGACGAGAGAAATTATATAGCTACTCTGAACTCTCTCTAATAAAATATACAATTTTTAAAGCAGAGTATATAAAATATTAATAAATGATACGTAATTCAAGTTTGAATATCATTATGCTACATTATTGATGTATACTGATTATATAAAGTTAATGCAAATAATGTTGTTAAGGATATTTAGAATTATAAAAATTCATGAATACAATATGTAATATAGGCAATTAAACGTACGATTCTATCTAATGTAAACACTTAGTTGAAGGGCACTTAGAAGTAATACTTTAATCCCAGGCATAAAAGAAGCTATTTGACTAAAATCTGGTCCTGATACTAATTGCGTATGTAAATCTAATCCTCCTGTATAATTGCCATTTTGTATCATCTGTGATATTTGATGTAGCCCTTGTAAAGTATTCTGAGATAACTGAAAAAAGGATATAATTATAAATTTTGATAATGCATATAATATACAATAATGTACAATACAGTTACCTTATTCTCTCTAAGACAATCATACAGCACTTCTAGTTTTCTTGATACATCTTCTATCTTCCTTTTGATTTGCTAAAAGAGTAACACAAATTCAAATATCTGACATTAAACGATAAAAAAATGTAAAACAATATAAAGAAAAGTAAAATGATATAGTTTATTATTATGAATATCTTTTGCATATATAATGTAATGTTTCAATTGCTCTTACCGGATTCTTTGCATTTTCATAACACTGATTTTTTAATTCATCCAATATAGTTTTCAGATGTATATGTTGCTCAGGAATAGGTGCTTTAGGCTTTTCTGGTTCGACCTCTTTTGCTGGAGCAACAGGCATTGCAGGTTGTAATAATGGTTCAATTGGTTTGTTAACTGGTGCAGTATTCGACATGCCTTGACCATATTGCACATTATAAGGTGAGTGTACTTGTTCTTGATAAAAATTATCCTGTGGTAATGGCTAAAGCAAAAATATAAATACATTTAAAAAATATGAATCAAAATATAATATAAAAATATATTAAAAAATATAAATACACAAAAATATTAAACTTACACTCGGTTCTGGTTGACTGCTTCGTAATGGATGCAAAATTGGATTTTGCTGTTGATATTCGACTTTTGGCTGAAAAAAAATATAAATATCATTCATTTCCAATCATTTATCTTCATCTTAAACTTTTCTCAGACCTTTCAACCACTTTGCAGTGGTGATTAATGACACGTCTACAGCATCGTGAAAAATCAATGAAAGCTTTTGACTCGTCAAGATTCTTGCACTTTGATACTTGAAGTGATGATAATGTCAATAAAAAATGTACGAAAAAGATGATTGACTCTTGTATAATTTATGATAAAATTGAGATAAAATGACTAAATGATAAGAGAATCTGCATGACATCAGTTTCAAAATTTGCAAAGCAGTTTGAACTCTTCGCACAACACATACTTATTAGTTTTATATCACACATATATAAAAATGTCACATTATAATTCGGTTAGATTATTTCTATTAATGAACTATAGGAACACATGGATAACAATCACAATAACAGTAACGATTTGTCTTTTACAATCAGACATTGTAGGATGTAACATTCTCAAAGTGTGAATCCGGCTACCTTAACATTTACACCCTTCGAATGCTTTGCCCTCCACTTTCTGGTACCCGCATGTTCCGCGGACATTTCGTTTGCGTTGTATAATGCTAGTACTGGCTACATAATTTTAATACATATATACTTATATCAGTAATGTAAGTAACTTAGCCGAACGATAGGAGAATAGCGTGCGGGAGTTATCAATTGAGACTAAACTGATTGCAATTGGATAGACTCTTGGAAATTGGATTTACCTGCGGTTTGGAACTTTTTGCGATCGGTGGGTCATTCCAGCCAGATGGTTGTGACGGGAACTGATACACATTTCCATTTCCATGCGTCTGCATCATTTGTCCAGGAGGCTGAGCTCTGATAGGGTCATATATTTGAGTTTGAGGCGCGTTTTGCTGTAATGGAGGCTGAATCACATTTGGCTGAAACGGTTTATATGGTTCAGGTTCTTTAGGATTATTCACAAAACTTGGCGGTTGACTGCCATAGGTGTTACTCGACATAGAAACTTGAGGTTGATACGTGTTTTGTAAAGGGTAGCCAGGAACAGGAGCGATTTGTTGAGAATTGTACAACTGATTCGATGGGAAACTGCTTTGACCATACGTAGGTGCGGATTTCACAGATGGATCAATTAGATACTTTGATCTCGATTGTGGTCCAACACTGGATGGTCTTGAACCACTACTTAAACTGGAACCCGACGGAGGTGGGGGAGGAGGAGGCTGGGCTGCTGGAATTTGATTGTACGAATGCGATGCAGAATATTGATCGTAGATCGTAGACTGCGTTTGAGGTTGAGGTGGTGGTGGCATTCCATACAACTGAGGATTAACTGTCTGATTTGTAGGAGCTCCATAAGCCTGTTTCAGCGGAGTCACGTTCCAGTTCTGCTGAACAACAGGTGTTGTTTGTTGCAATGGCTGTTGCAGTGGATTGTTGTAAGCGTTTTGCAAGTTTTGTACAGGTGTTGCCTGTTGTAACAGCTGCTGTAACGGCTGTTGCAACGGATTATACGTATTTTGCAAGTTCTGCGACGATCTTCCCGGTACAGTCTGTTCATAGTGATGATAGTTTTGTTGACCCACTGGTCTTGCAATGTTTCTTTGTTCCTGTACGTAACTCAGAGCTTTACACAAACGATCCCTCAACATTGAAATTCTCTGTTCCTGACTGTTTCCGAGATAATTCAGAGCAGCTTCTAAATCCCCCTCTGCTGCTAGCATTTCGGCATACTGGGACAGTACAGAAGCAATTCTATCTTGTATATGAATCTCCCTGATACCTTGAAGCTCCAAAGCTTTCTGCATTATTACGACTAGTTCTACCACTTCTTGGATGTCAGCGTTGGACACTTCTACCAGCTTATTTAAGTTACCAGAGCAGATGTAACAGATTTGCGCTTGTTTTTTAAGAACAGGGTTTTCACAAGTCGCCAAACGATCGCCAAGCATATCTATATCATATACAGTTTATGTTGTAAATGATAAATTGTGATAAAATTATTTCTATGACACTTTACTTTGTATGCTTACCACACAGAGCAGATCGTTCCTGCGTACTGGAATTTGTAAATATACCAACTAATGCTTCCTTCCAGCATTTTATATCACTATTCTTGACAACTTCTGCCCAATTCTCGCTAACTAATGAATTGATGAGAGAATTTAATGCACTGGAATGCTCTGAAAAGTATCTATACTGGGTACGCGCTAGCAATTCCGGACCAGCAGCCATCGACAGAATTATGGCATCGGCGTACCTTTTGCTAGTAAAGCATAAAGATACCGCGGCTTCAATATTTCCTAAGAGGATAGCTTGAGTGATAAGACCATCCTCATCTAAAAAACAATGCCAATCATTTAAAAATCCTTTTTACTTTTTTTTTAGGCTATAGTAACAGAGTATTACCTTCAGAAGTATTTATAGTGTAAGTACTATCTGCAGATTTGTTTGATGATACTAATTTCTTGCCTTGTTCTTGTCCAATGGTATCAAATGCACTACTACCGACCATAACATTTCCATTCAGTACCTAAGTCAAATGAGAAAGAGAGAGATAAAACTTGATATTAAAATAATGAAAGCATATATAAAATATAATATAAATATCAGTAGATCTTACATTGTTAAGATTAGAGACACCTTCTATAATATTGCTCATATCGTCCTGAGGTACAAATTGATTCAGTTTATTATTCATTGTATCGATATTGTAGCCCAATAAATCCAATATACTCTTTGTTACATTGGCATCAAAGTAAGCACGCACGCAACACCAGATTTTTTTGGTGTGCTCATCTGGAGACTTTTCCATCTTTTCCTTGCAGAAATCGCTATATTGTTCAGTCTCCAGTGTTACTTTTAATTTGTTGGAACGTTGAATAAGGCTTGGCTGGGTAATTACTTGTGATATAATAACTTTCCTGTTTAAATCTCCCTTTCTGTTTGCTAAATTTGGATCAGCAGATTGATTTTCAAAAATTACCAATTTACCACCAAACTAAAAAAAAATCATTAATTTTTATTATAGCTATAATTCTTATTTTTTTATAAATAAATGTTGTTTCTATGTTTAATGTAACAGGATGTGAAGCAAAATTAAAAACTCACACCAAATGATGCTCCAAACGGTCTCTTTAACCATTTAGGAGCTTTTGTTAATACTGCAGTTGTTCCTGTTTGTACTGATTGGGCAAAGGGATCCATTCCTGGGAATGAATCCATTATCTTATTTGATGTTTCTTGTTGTTGTCCACCCAGTAAAGAATAAACAGCAGCATGACCATCAAAACTGCTACCAACAATTAAGCCTGGATATCTTGGACACCAAGACACATCAAAGTTCCATTGGGCTGTTTGGGCTAACTCACATATCACCTCACCATTCTATGATTAAAAAATATATTAATACTTAAGTTTGATTAAGTTTTTCTTTAAACATAAAAAAAATGTATTGTACAATACCGGTGCATTTGAGTTAGGATTCCAACATAGAATTCTATTATCCTTGGCACAGCTTAAAAGTAGGTCCGAATCATGTGGATTCCATGCAATTGAAAGAACACCACGCTGATGACCTTGCAGCGTTTTTAAAGGTGACGTTGGCACTCTCACATCCCATAATTCAATAACAGGTGTTTGGTCATCCTCAGATGCTAAACACAATTGTGTTCCAACGTCCGGATGCCACTGGGCAACTTTCCAGCGTACCTGTCAAAATACAATAGTTATTTGAAAATTTTTTTAAACATATTTTCACACGCATATCATATGATGAAAAAAATTACCCTAGAGTTTGCATCTGTCAGTTTGAATATTGGTTTTTTTTCTTTCACATTCCATATAACGCAACATTGTGAAAATGTGGAAGCAAGAATGTCCTTTAAATGTACTGTAAAATAAAATAAGAATAAAATAATATTAATTTTCAAGATCAGATTTGTATAGAAATAAACTTATTTTTAATATCTGTATGCATTTTTTTATTACGATCTAATAGAAGAACCTTGTTTGTTCCAAGCAATGTGTTGAACATCCTCTGATTGCTGACTTCTGGAGAGAGTTGTCGGTGTGTTTGTATTAATATCCCAAATATAGATCTCACTCTCCGTCGCACCTGTAGCCAATTGGTTTTCTTCTCGAAAAGGATTAAAATCCATTGCCCTAACGGGACCAGCATGTCGATGAGGACTATTTATCAAACAATTACTTTCTCTGGCTAATAACTTAGCAGCAGAATAGATTTTTATAGTGCCATCTTCGCAACCTCCGACAATTATGCCTGCTGGGTTATTACCGTAAGATCCCCAAATAATTTTGTGAAACCTACAGATTGATAATAAATATATACAATGTAAAAAAAAAAATATATATATATAAACAAAAATATATACATAAATATATACAATAATTTACAAAGTAAAAAATTAAGCAAATTTAATTTTTTATAAACTGTACTAACCTGTGATCACTAGGGACACTGGCTCGAAGTTCCATTTCATATCCCGGTTGTTGTAAATTCAGTGAGTATAAATCTAAACTAGCGGATGTACTGAAACTCGCATCCAGTTGTTGTGCTGCTGTCCCAGCAGCCAGCATAATTGGATGTTGAGCTGGTGGAGACCATGCTACATTCACAGTCTTCAGCAATTCCTTGACTTTCATCTATATGTAACATAGGAGAAAAATCTACTCTTAGTCTCGTAAAATAATGTTTTATAGTATTATGTTTTATGTTATTATTAGTATCTTATGTTATATTATCTTATTAGTCTTGTAAAAAGATTAGGTATTAGAAGAAAATGTTCTTTAATAGATACTGATATACTTAAGAATGTACAGACGCTTAAGTAGTAGAAGTTAATCGCATAAATTCTGTGATTGTCAAAAAATGTTAACTGTCATTAAACAAATCAGGATGAAATTTATCCCGCTTTCTCGAATCATTCTGTACGTCATGAAAGTCGGTGTCTCACCTTGACGATATTTTCGGTCGGCTGTAAACAAAGATTTTATATTATATAAAACACTCTCGGGAAATTATCTACGACAACTCGTATCCCGTGTCAAGTCGAGTCTTCCAACGTGGCGAGCTCAGCAGCTCAGCTCGTACGCGAAGCGAATTAGCGACGCTGTCGCCCTCTCGTGAAGCTTCATTGACATATCACGTCACGTCCACCATCCACGCTCTGTCGTTTTCTTGCGTCAGCTGTCAGTCACCGTGAATGGCGTCAGGAGCAGTCAGAGGTCTTACGTTTTTGTCTTATCCTGATCTGACAGAAAATTGTTTCCAAAACTTGCGAGGTAATTAATATTATTTGCGTACGTACATATCTTTACAACTGGTAGTGTTTATTTTTAAACTTTTTTTGTCTACTTTATGCAACTTTTGCCTTGTATTGATATTTATACTTTGTCTCCAACACTCTTTATATGAAACAATTACATATATTATTACACGTGTATATTACATAAAATCTGAGTAGTTTTTGCATCCTTAAGTAATAAATTTGCTTATTATTTTACTATAAATATATTTATAACATATGCTTTTATTTAAAAATATTTTAGACATAGTTGGATATTCAAAAGATACAAGATGATAGATCATATTAATAATATATAAAAAAATATGTAATTTTGCAATATTACATTTATATTGTAATATATTTTCTAATTTTTTAAATATTTATGCTTGTATATGTATATGTTGTATGTATAGTATATATTTTGTAACTTTTAATTTTTATGTATAATTATGTTATTATTACATTTTAAAATTAATATATATTGCTTTTTTTATGACTCAAGAAAGTAATTATATTTTCAAATTTTCAATTTATGTTCTTTGTGGTAAAAGTATATTGCAATTTAATTATTTTATATTTTTTTAAATAGTTATATTGAATTAAGAAACTTTTATTATTTGTATTTTGTATTATAAGATATATTGTAATATGTAATATACAAAACCTTTAATAAAAAATATACTAAAATATAATAGACAAGAGAAATTTTGAAAATTATTAAATATTAGAAACAAAGTAATAACAATCAATCTTTCTTCCAGACTTGTATGAGAATTTCTTGGACTCTTCCTTCTTTTTTGTTGCAATGACCCGACCTGCTGATCACCAGAAATTTGAGATAACAGAAGCCGGATTTGTCTGATAATTTGGGGCAGATTAAATGAAGTAAAATGAAGTGAGACTTCCCGAAACTGATCAGTACATGAATGGACTTTCTGCCGGCACGCGTCGAGGAAATGAACACAATTGATATGGATTAACGAGTAACATGATGTGGTTCAGATTGAGACGACCTCGTCGTCTGTCGACGATCATTTTCTCGATTGCCATACTCGTAG
This sequence comes from Anoplolepis gracilipes, assembly GCF_047496725.1. NCBI lineage: Eukaryota > Metazoa > Arthropoda > Insecta > Hymenoptera > Formicidae > Anoplolepis > Anoplolepis gracilipes. The sequence continues at coordinate 15,659,174 of NC_132970.1, read as the reverse complement.
GTGTATTTCTGATTTGGTCCAGAAGCCAAGATAAAAGCGCCAATCAACAAGATGACTTCATCTCATTAAGGTATAAATTTTTATTTTGATTATATTATTAAAACCGATTTAATGATGCTGGTTTTTAATTTGGAATGATTCGAATTATTATAGGTCACATGGAAATCAAAAAGATTACATCGATCGTCGAGGAATTCATGTTGTAGTTGGTCATTACATAGGAGACTCTGTAGATTCCTTGAAAGCTCCAAACATCACGAAAGGTAATAGATGCAATTATGTTAGAAATATTGTACAATTAGAGGGATAGAGAAATATCATATATTATTCTTTCTTGTTTTTATAGATGTTATAAATAAAAATTTGTTTGACCCACGGCCATTTGAAGGTAAAAATGGAGAACCTGTAATAATACATCCAAAGGATTTTTATAAGATGCAGCAATTATATCAGATTAATCGATTTAATTTAATGGTTAGTGATAGAATACCACTAAATCGATCTCTACCCGATGTTAGAAAAAAGAAGTAAGAATTCTATTTTGCTTATAAAAAAACTTTTTTTGTTATATCCATTTTCGATATTATTTATTCGTGAAATTTCAAGTAGTGTTCCACTTTAAAAAATTTTGCAGATGCCTTTTAAGATACGCAAATCTAGGCAGTCTGCCGAAAACGTCAATTATTATAGTATTTCATAATGAAGCTTGGAGTACCCTATTACGGACAGTACATAGCGTCATTGATAGATCACCAAGAGAATTGTTAGAAGAAATTATTCTCGTTGATGATAATAGCGAAAGAGGTAAGCAAACATTAAATTTACTATAAAATTATTATGCTATATTATTATTTACTATAAAATGTTATAAAATTATATTTTATAAATATTTTGATATTATTTATATGTTATTTTATATTTTATTTATTTTCATATTATTTGATTTTTGTATCTATATTGTTAGAATTTTTGAAAAGTCCCTTGGATGATTACACAAAAATTCTAAGTGTTCCTACAAGAGTTTTGCGATCTAATGAACGGATAGGGTTAATAAAAGCGAGACTTTTGGGAGCAAATGATGCTAAAGGCGAAGTACTCACTTTTCTAGACGCTCACTGTGAATGTACGGTTGGTAGGTAAGCTTCATTATATTATATTAATTAATATTATATTAATATATATTATATTAATATTATATTAATGTTAGATTTATATATATTATATTAATATCATATCAATATTAATATTATATTAATTAACATTTTATTAATATTATACTAATATCGAAAACAAAACTTATGATATTACATACAGTGTTAATATTGCAGGATGGTTGGAACCATTACTTGAAGCAGTCGGCAAAAACGCAACAAGAGTCATCTCTCCAGTAATTGATATAATAAACGATGATACATTTAGTTATACAAGGTAAAATTATTTGTTTTAAGATTAAGACTTTATTTATTTTAGTTAATATAATCATTGTTTTAATAATTTTGTAGATCATTTGAACTCCATTGGGGTGCATTCAATTGGGATTTACACTTTCGTTGGCTAACGTTAAACGGCCGTCTATTGAAGGAAAGGCGTGATAATATAGTCGAACCGTTTCGAACGCCCGCCATGGCAGGCGGGTTATTTTCCATGAACAGGGATTATTTCTTTAAATTGGGCAGTTACGACGATCAGATGCGAATCTGGGGTGGCGAGAATTTAGAACTGTCATTTCGTACTTGGCAATGTGGAGGCAGTATCGAAATCGCCCCTTGCTCCCACGTCGGGCATCTCTTTCGAAAGTCTTCCCCTTACACTTTCCCGGGTGGCGTTGGTGAGATCTTATACGGCAATCTTGCCAGAGTCGCTTTAGTATGGATGGATCAATGGGCAGAGTTTTATTTCAAGTTCAATCCTGGTAAATGAAATTGATATTTTTATAATACCGATATTTATTGTATCTACTGATATGGGAACCTTACGAATCCGAAAATTTTAATTTTGATGAAACTTTGCATACATGTAGAGGAGGAGGGTAAATAGAAGAAAAAATTTTCAAAAATCTTTAAAAAAATTATTTTAAAAAAATTTTATTAATGTGATTAAATAGAGTTTTTGCGAAACCGTAGTTTGTAGTCGGTCGACAAGAGTCTCCACAATGCCTCCTGTCAACCTTTATGCTAATTCATCCCTTTACATGTGTGTAGTTTTATCAAAATTAGAATTTGTGGATTCGTGAGATTTTCTTAAAATGATATCTAGTTAAAGAAGATACTTGTCTGAACGACACTTTTATTTACTTTTCAAAAAATCTTACAATTTTTATAACCACATCTTATAATTTTTATATATAATTTTAATCTTACAATTTTTATAATCATCTATACGCTACTAATTCGCTTATAAAAAATTTTTAAAAATTTAAAAATTTGAATTTTTTATTGTATTTTTTTTTAATTAATTTATTTTTTGCATCTATTATATAAAAGAATATCTGTCGCGTTATAATATTATAAAATAAAGATATACTTTTACTCTGAATGTCATAATTCTTTAAACAATATTGTAAAAATTTTAGTGGCAACTAAAAATTTCTAAGTTTAACTATGTATGTGTATATTATATATTATATGTTATAATTTCATCAAAGTCAATTTGAGAAGGTTTTTTTTCGTCAATTTGATTTATGCAATTAAAATGATTAAAGTTCTTTCATTTCAATTTAATTAGTTAATAATTTTATTTATATGAAATAATTTTATCATTTATTTATGTTTTTATATTCTTATAAAACAACTCATGATACTGATATTTTACTTGATCGAACGTGTTTTTTCATTCCTTAACTTATGAAAAGTCGCATCGTTGCATTATCGAGTTTTTTAAATATGAAAAACTACATTGAAATATTTTTTACATTACGCAATACAATGTGATCTGAAAGATCATTGACTATATTGACCTCTCTTATTACATATTTATTTTACCTTTTACGTAATATTTGCATAATTATGTAATATTTACATAAAATTAATATTTAATTGTGTAAATTAAATTGATGAGAAAACTTTTTGTCAAAATCAAAATTTTGATGAAATTATAATAAATATATAACATACATATAATACATGTATATAACTAAAAAAATTTGGAAACTTTTAGTTGTCGCTAAAATTATTACAATATTATTTAAAGAATTATTACAGAGTAAAAGTATTTTTATTTTTAATATTATGATACAACAGATATTCTTTTTTGCATAATAGACGCAAAAAATAAATTTTTGAAAAAATATAACAATAAAAAATTTTTAAATTTTAAACAAATTTTTCTAATAAGCGAGATAATAGTGTATTATTCGAGGTAAAAACCCTTGTAAGAATCTTCTCTTATTTTATTTTTTGGGTCTTTATATCTCACATTTTATTATAGAGGCAGCTAGATTGAGATACAAGCAGCAGATTCGTTCGAGATTAGCCTTACGCGAGAAATTGCAATGTAAAAGTTTCGAATGGTACTTGGAGAATGTGTGGCCCGAACACTTCTTTCCTACGGATGATCGATTCTTCGGCAGGGTAATGCTCATTTTTAAATCTAGCATATTCTCTCTTTTCATCGAAAGTGTGATTAGTCAGTCATTATAATTCTATTTATGTCAGATAATGCACGCTGCGACAAAGAGATGCATCATGCGACCGACCGCGAAAGGTTCGTACGCGCAGCCTTCGGGGAACGCGATTCTACACTCGTGTATACCACGACCGATGCTCAGCCAGATGTTCGTGATGACTAAAAACGGAGTGATAATGACGGATGAGAGCGTATGTTTGGACGCACCGGAACGAGATACACAGCAGAAGACGCCGAAGGTGAAAATAATGGCGTGCAGCGGTCGTGAAAGACAAAAATGGCAATATAATGAACAAGTAGGATATTTCCAGTGAAATATACTAATTATAATATTTTTTTAAAATTACATTTTACATTCCCAATGTGATGATTACTTTTAGACGAAAGTATTTTTGCATGTACCTTCCGAGATGTGTCTTCAAGCAACCACGGACGACGATACGCTTGCGATAGCGGCTTGCACTAACAACCTTGATCAACAATGGATTTTAGAACCAGTTCTTTGGAAATAATAAGTGTCACTATGTTATATACCGGAGAAGATAAATGCATTAATAAGCTATGAGTCTATCAACAATTAATGTACACTTTTCTGGTTACATTCAGATTTGCATTCTACACAACAGTTTATATATAAGTGTCGTTTTGATAAAAAAATAGTATTTTTTTACATTTATACTTTTTGATAAATTTACAGATGGATATCTTTCCATGATAACAAATTGTGCAATAAAACTAAAAATAAAATACTATTTATCACTTGTATATATTTTTCTTTCTTCAAGTGTTTGAATCGTTATATCATTATATCATTACATTTATATTTTTTAATATTTTGCTTGTTATTCTATCTCACTCCATTCAATATTGTTTCCATCAAATTCAATATTTACAGATATATGCATGAGCGCGTATGTATTAAGAGTTTTTGATATATTTAACAAATATATAAACATACAAAAGCATGATAGTTTTGCGTTTTGTGTCTCTTGTCTTTTAAATTGGTCTTGCTTTGCCAACTAATGGATGAGATGGTTGCTGTGGTTGATTACAGTTAATAATTGGAACATGAATCACCATTTCGAGAATAAGAATGCCATAATTATCGTGCATATTTGAATATCATTTTGCCATATGGTTTCATGTTAATTTAATTCTTCGAGTAATATTATCATAAATATTTCAGAGACGATTAGTTGAAAATGTCTTAAATATATAAATTTGAATTGTGTACATCTTTCTCTACGTATCATGACGTATCATGACTAATTTTGGATTCCATTAAATAAGTACATAATTTTCTATTGAAGAAGCTTTTTATTGTTGATATAAGTTACAGATTACAGGTTAATAATTAAGGCCATGCAAACGTTGTTTATTATCATTGTCATTTCATTGTCAAGGCTGAATTATTATTGTTAAATATTGAGTTCAATTTAACGTTGTTTTGTCATTTTCGAACATTAGGGGAACTTGTTTATACAAACTCTTTTATAGAGTTTATTAAATTATATATATAATTTATTATATGTATATATAATATAGTAATCCCTAAAATTAAAAAGAATTACTTTTGCTGATGATAAAAGCATAATCATATATCAATGCGTAAAAGCATAATACTATATACTCACAATCAGTCTAACTCGCTCTATCTTTGCACGATGATACGGTTATTATTTATTATACACCTTATATATACAAATAGATCTATCTTTAAATACCTTTAAATATCTGTTAAATACTTTTAAGTTTAAAGGTAAGTTTAAATATTGTTCAAATATTTTCCTTAAAAATAATTAAAAAATAAAATATTTAAAAAATAATAAAAAAATATACAGCTAATAGAGGCATATTAAATGTGGAATAAAGATTTTTATCAAAATATTTATTTTACAAATAGATATTTTATCAAAAATATTATTTAAGTAATAATTTAATAGTCAATGCAGAAAAATAATTTTCGCTGCTTTGAGAAATCTAAAAAATGGTATTTTCTTCCTTTCACACTTTTATCGTTATTTATAAAAAAATATTTTGTATTTTTTGCTGCTGATATGAGTATGCAACTGTACATATAAATTTGAATAAAAAATGTGTCTAGCTAGCTTCCGCAAAAATATTACAAAATTGCGTTATCATATATTCTAATTTACATATTCCTTCTTTGTGATTGTAGCTTGTGATACAAGCTTTCATGCAATGCATATTAATAAGTGAATTCTAATTGTGTATATTAATTATACCGTTTACGTACAACTTTTTTTTTCCCGGAAGTAAAACTATTAGAAATAATGGTCACACAGTTTATATCTGACTTGAGACAGTACTTTGCTCTATGATAGAGAGTGTCATCGCGTATTAGTCAGTTTTATGAAGTTCTGTTTTTAATAGAGTCGCTGCTGTAAAAAAAAGTAACTATAAAATTTTTTTTAAATTAACATGGTTGTACATTTTCCTTTTTTTTATACATTTAAAAAATTTTTAAATAAGTTATCTCCAACTTTGCGTGCATAGTTAGAGTATATGCAAAATTAAGTTTATATTTTTATCTCCTTTGGTCTAACGTAAATATTTTTAAATATCTGTGCTACTTTTTCATTCTACTAACTTTTTTGTTAAAACTGTTTTTCTATCATGAAACTCGAAATGCGGAAATTACTGTGTATATTTTATTTCAAAGTTGGTCTATTTTATATTGTTCAATGCATTTAGTAGAAACGAGATCTATAATCATATGATTTCATATAAAACTTTTATTTTCTGTAATTTTTCGTGCAAAATAAGGTTCTTTCAGCATCTAGTGCTTGTAAGATATCTCTTTTTTATTATTCTATTTTTGATTTAAAAGTAAAGTAAAGTAATTTATATTATCTAATACGGTTATTTCCGTATTTTGAGTTTTAAGATAGAAAAGCAGATTTAATAAAAAAATTAACAGATATTGTAATTATGCGCCCAAAGCTTGAGATAATTTACTTAAAAATTTAAAAAAATATATGAATAAAGCAAAAACTATATAATCATCACTTTCATTTAAAAAAAAAAAAATTTAATGCTTATAGCAACGAGCTTTGTATCGAAAGACAAAAGTCTATTAATTATTAATATATAAAATATTAATAAAACTATATATTTTTTTATATCTCATATCTGAAGCACCGGACCAGTATATAAGATAAGCCTTGCTTTGAATGAAAAATCGAAAACTAATGCAAAATTATATGTTTTTAAATCGTATCCCTGGAAATACCAAATTAACTAAATTAATTAATAATTTTAATCACATAGTCAGTAAGCAAATATTCAATCCAGTAAGCAAAAAAATCACTGTTATAATGTTATTATAACAATATTTACTAAGATAATAACGTTGTATGTAGTTTTTAATATTGTATGCAATATTATTATAAACATATATATTTTGACATAGATTCAGAGATTTCGATAATGTTGAAATAACAAATGCTATCTCGTTGTAAGTTAATATTGCACATTTACGTTTTTTAAACATTGTAATAATGGTTTTTTATAAAATTAAAACACTAATAACTTAACAAGAAAAAAACATTAATATAACGCTATTACAACGATGTAAGTTTAATGTAATCTTTCTCAAGGTATTTTTCTCTAAATATAGAATAAATGATCCAATGTGTGACTAAATAAAAAAATAATTCCATTTAAATAATTAAATTTAACTAGCAGCAATTCTGGCTGATTTTTTGTTTTTAAATTAAATTAAGTTTATATGAAAATCGATCTTTTGTTTTAAATAGATAAGAAACGAATAATTTCTTATTTACTTATTGTTAGTTTCAAACAATCAGTTTAATATTCAGACTTTTTGAGTTTGTATTAAAAATTAAATTAAGAAGAACAATTGTTAAACTTTTGATTGTAAGAGATAATATGTAATAATTGAAGTAATTAATATCCAATTAAAAATAATTATATTGCATAAACATTAAAAGTAACATGTAAAAAACATTTAAAATAATATTTCTTAAACATTTTATAAATAATAGATAGTTTTATATTATTAGGAAACATTTTGAAAACATTCATAAAATATTATAAAGAATATTTATAAAATGTACAATAATTAATATTTCAAAATATTCAGTTTACGTTTTTTACCTACTGAGAAGATTATTAAAATTAGTGATCGCCTCCAATATTGAGTGTAATAATTTGTAAGAGAGTTATTATTATAATAGTTATAATTTTTAAATAATAGAAAAATTAAAATATTTTTAAAACATATTACATATTTCAAAAATTTGAAGTCAATTTTGAGAAGTATTAAACATAAAAAAATTTTTATTTAAGTTGTTATTTGATTCAATGAACATTATTACAAGAGAGTTTAAGAAAATTTTAGCCATTAAATTTCAAGAAGATGATATATTTCTTTAAAAATTTGGTCTATATATTTTATAGCTATGTATTTTCTTGATGTTTTACAGTTTTATAGTCGACTTACATATCATAATTTAATTAGTACGATTTAAATATATTTTCTCGAAACATAATAGATACGCATTGCAACATTATTACGTGTCATCGGCAATTTTTATCTTCTTAAATATTCAAAATTTATATTATATGTACATGTATCCGATAAACTTTAGTCATGTGTAATATGCTAATTTGAATTGAATGAATAATTATTACTGAATATTCTATTATGAAAAATTAAGAGTGAAAGTACTTACAGACTATTTCTAAAAAGGAGACCAAATTTTCAAGATTAGTAAATTTGTATGCATTATAATAATGGAAAAATGTTATACGAATATAGATGTAATATTTTATTCCTGAATTACGATGAATTCCTGAATTATGAGATCATTTGGAGACAATTTTTCCTCAGCGAAAATGTTGAGGCATCAATAATTTCCGAGTTATTATAAGCAATTGAAGAATTAAAAACTTCTTGAAGTTAAAATTACCAAAACTACATTCTTTAAATAATTTCAGATAAAGTTTAATAGAATTTTAATTTAAGGCTTAATTACAAAACTATATAATGACAAAAATTAGAAACTTGTAAAAAATAATGACATCCCTCGATAATTTCGCTAAGGAAAAATCGAGTCCAAATGATCTCAAAAATCTGCCATTAACAGGTTTTTCACCAAGAACCCTGTAGAATAAATTGAAATTCAAAATGGAGGAAACCGTAAATTTATATAAATGGACACAATATTTAAATATTATTTTTTGAGACAAATATATATTTAATATGCTATTGCATTATATTCCAGAAATTCTTGTACAAAATTATAATTATTTAAATGTTTTGATATCTGGAGGAGTAAAACTATACGACGTTATAGCTACAGCTATATCTTGACCGACAAAATGTAATCAACCTCGTTCTTGAAGAATGCAAGTTTGTTATTCATCAAGATTTAAATTTAATGTCTTTGAAAGATGCTATAAGAATATCAATGCATATTGCATTTAAATGTGTACTGACATTTTTATTGCGTCCTTTTAAATGACAATGTCTACAATATGATAAATGTAAAAATTATTGAATTTATCAAAAATAGTGATCAAGCGAAGAAAAAGAATTTTGATTCTAATAATGATTTGATTTTAATAATGATAATAAAAAATGTGTAGTAACGTTTGTTAGACAGTTTTTGTTACCATTACCAGAATCATCACAAAACGAGAATGCATATGTTACTCAGATGGTAAGTTAAGGTACTTGGTATATTTAAGGAAAATTCAAATAATACTTGTGATACTTTTTATTTATAAATTAATATTTATGGTTTATGGATATTGTTGTAACTTTTTCATATAATAAATTTTAATATATTAAAAATATTATAAAATATAATTTTAATATAATAAATAATACATTTTCAAATGATTTTCTAAATCACTATTTTTAGCGGAATGACAAATATGCACCGAGCTGACAAAATATTTCACGATCAGTTGGATTATACCTGACAAGTGGACGATGGAAGACACCACAACAGTTCCTTGCGTATATAGCACGTGTTATTACTCTTTGTATTTGAAAGGTAAAATAAAGAAAGGCGACAAAATGTTGATTTATTCTGATACGGAAGGTATTGCGATTCTTTTTGCGCTTCACAAAGGTTGCGAAGTGTTTACAACAGTTATAGAAGAAATAGAGGGAAATGCTTTCCTTGTAAAGTGTCGTTTCACTTTATAAGGAAAACGGTTCCCTCTATTCCCAAGGATCAACTCTCGAGACACGAGTTTTAAATATATAATTAAGCAGGTGACGAAAGATCGCGGAGTGGTTATCTTTATTGAATTCTTTAGCTGAAGAAAAATTGCAAGCATCTATATTCATTGATGGTCGTTACAGAATTTCTGTATCTTATCTACAATCTTCATTTTTTTAACAGTTTTTCGTCTTTAATTTTTTTTCTATCTTTCTCCTTTTCTCCTAATATTTCAAATTATATAATATTTTAATGTAATGTTATTTGTAGATAATAATAAAAATTTATAAAGAAGATGAATTCTTGGATGCGCCTATACTTGTACAACCTCGGTATTAGGATAAACTAGGATATGATGGCCATACGGAAAAGATGGCCATAGGCTGTAATTTTATCAATAATCGCTACATAGTGCGCTTTTTTAGTCATTATCAAAGATAATCAATATTTACAGTAGTTTATGTGCATATGTTATTCGAAATAACGATATTGTATTGAATCTTATATGATATTTTTTGACTACCCTTTCATTTGTCCACTAAAAACTGTTATAACGTCGAATAAATTACAGTTAAGCTATCGTAATCGACGTTAGACATATTATAAAGATATGTAAATTGTTATATGACCTATAATTTTTATTTTTGTTTTTACTATTTTTTTTATAAATATTATGGTCATCTTTCTGTCACTATGGTCATCTTTTCCTTAAAAGTTGGATAAGATGGCCAATGCTTACGTCGTACTATTTTGATAATATAAAATTTCTATTAAATATTTTCCTTTTAATTTCGATAATATTATGTAATTTAAGCTTGAGTGAAGATAATATGCCAAATACTATTAAAAAATAACAAAAATAAAAGTATGTTTTTTGCATTTTAAAAAACTATGGTCATCTTACCCTAGTTTACCCTACTACCTGAAATACAAATGCTACATTGTTTTAAGTGGTTTTGGTCCAGAATTCATTGATTTTACGTGGTGCAAAAAATCTAGTTCTGTCTTTACAAATTGGAGTAAAGAACGGTTATCAATGATCAAGAGTAACGTATTATAACAATCTTACGGTGTAAATGTACAAATCGTTACAGCTACTACTACTTCAAAATACAAAGACTGTGAATATATATTAAAATTTGCCGAAGAACAAGGTCCTGTGGATGCTATATTCAATTTTGTTGCTTTATTAAAAGATGGAATATTTTAAAACCAATCTACATAAACATTCAAGGATTCGTGTTAAAGGCATGGACGACGACAAATATGGACGAATTATCGAATACAATTTGCTTTCAAATTCAATATTTTGCCGTTTTTTCCTTCCGTTTCATGTGGAAGAGATAAGCAAACAAATTACGGAATGACAGATTCTGTAATGGAAAGAATTTGTAAAAAAAGAATAAAAGAAGCTACATGGTTTGGAGATACAATTTGGAGAACTATAGGTAAACTATAGTGAGAACTATAGACGTTGGGTTTGTTGCAGATATTCAAGAAGACGACAAAGAATTTGTTATTAAAGGTTGCATTTCAACAAAAAATATTTTCTTGCTTGGACACATTAGAAGTATTTTTGCTACAAGATCGATCAATCAGTACAGTAAGCAGTATGATTACTGCTAAGAAAGAAAAAGGCCAAGCAATAAATCTATTTGAAGCGGTTGCAAACATTATGGGTGAGTTCATAAGCAATTATTATGTAAAAAATTCAAATAACTATCAAAACATTTATATAAAATAAATTTTTATTTGATGATGTTATTAAATTATATTGAAATAACATTATATTAAAATAATCAAGCGCGAATGTATGGAAGATATTGCAAAAAAATGTAAACTTTAATTATTGTTATTTATTAAGGTTTTCAAAATTACGTAAGGTCTGGTTAAAATAACATAGATATTTAATTTCCTTTTTAAATTTTCAAAATAAGATTGAAAAATCTAAACATAGCCAAATACATCACTAGCTGAACTAGGCATGGATTCAATGATGACAGTAGAAATTAAACAAACATGGAGAATTTGATTTTATATTGATAGCACAAGATATTCGAAATCTCGCTTTTGCAAAACTTTTGGAACATATATAAATGTAGCCAAACAAGAAAAGAAACTGCTGAAAAGGAAATATTCCTTGTATTATCCGGGCTGCACATTATCGACGGCTGTGCAAGAGTATATAAACTGATAGAAACAAAAATTAAATCTTTTGCAATGTGTTTTTAATACTTAATATGCCAGCTGTTACTCGTTCAATAACGAAATCAGCAAAAAATCTTCTATCTACACAATTATATTAAAATAATTTATATTTCAGAATCTTTGAAATTGCTGTGTATTTAAACAATAATATTTGATTATATACACGCTCGCGCCTTTTTTACGTACTATCTCAAATATGTATATCATTATGCCATATATATTTATTTTTTTAGTATACAATGGAGAAAATAAAAGATCAGAAAGAATTTTTAATAGTAGGTTATTTATTTGAATCCTTAATTGTCATCGAATTAGCAAGATTAGAAGCTAAAAACTTCTTTGGACACGATTAATACTTATATAGATGGAACTCCTGATTTCGTGAAATTTTTGATTGAGAAATTGCTTCCTTCTCAAGAACAAGAATTACAAAATGACATTTTACTACGCTTAGTGCAACTGTATCTCGAATTAGATAAGAAAATGGTAAGTCAATTATTAAAACTTATTATGATTTTTTACTACGATTTACGTTTATGTATAGAGTTTTAATATAAAAGAGTATATAAAATCATTTATTAAAATATTTAAACATTTTTCTAAATTTTGTCTATTTCCACTATTCAACTAATAAAATGTTATTTATTTATCATTTTATTTTATATATAATCTAGAGCAGAAGTTTTGAAAATACTTCTTTAACGTTTCATTGAGTAAGTAAAAAAATTACAATACTAATAGTATAAGATTATACATTTACAACGTGTTATTTAAGTGTATATGTCAAACGGGTATTAAATTATAAAATTGTATTTTTTATTTAAAAATTATTGCTAATAATTAGAAGAAAATAATCTAATTTATATAATTCAAAAGAAAACAGACAAAGTAATTTAATAAGAATACTTAATAAGATATGTAGTGTCTTCAGAAAACGTGAAAATACAGTTACAAATTTTCATATTACTGTCTCAATTTTAATGTAAATGTAGATTAATATTTTATTATTATTTACATAAATTATAATATTTTTATTTTTAACCCAAGTTAGAACTGAATAAGTGCAGTAAGTGGGAGAAGAAATTAGATCTATTAATTGCTCATGTTAAAAACAATTCAATGTATTAAGTGTTAAAAATAAAAAATTCATTTGTACAACAATTTATGATTATACAATCGCCATACAAAATTATAACATATTTTTATTACTACATTTAAAATCATGTATAATATTATTAAAACTCACAATTACGCCTTAACATTTTGAACATTTAAAATAACATGTAAATAAATTAATTTACTCTAAACTGTATCTTTGCATCTAAAATTTCTTTTTTATACCTGAAACTTTTTAGTACAATTTTTCAAAAAATATTTATTCAAATTAAAAAAAAAACAAACGCGGTTGTAAAGAAAATTAAAAGACCTTTAAAATGATATACCACTTGACCCCTATTGCCATTTAAGATTTTTGAAGGAGTAGCTACTCCTGCGAAGGTGATGCAGTAATACCGTTGCATTTATCGTATTTATACGTTCCCGAAAACAAAATTGATGTCTTTCGATATTTTTCACAAAAATTAATCGGTCACAAAATAAACAGGAAACTTTTCAAATAAACACGCTGTATACATATATTAACACAAAAATTATTTATCGAATGAACGAGCATCAAGGTAATTTCGTGAGTATATTAAATTATCTGATAAAGACGGAAAGCGGAAAGAGAGAAAATATCTGTAGATCTGTCATTTTGAAATATTACACATATTCAAACTGAAAACTCAGTGCTTTAGTGCTAGATTTTTTGCTTGTATTGCAAATCCCTTTTTTTCAATGCCATTTAAGAAGATAATACCTGTATGTCGTAGCGTACTCGTTGCCGAAAAGGCTTTGTATACTCATTTATTTTAAAAACCTGGAATGTATTCTTTAACTCGAAATAATAGCTAGAAAGTTCTCGAGCTTCTTTAAAGAAACTCGAAATAATAGCTAGAAAGTTCTCGAGCTTCTTTAAAGAAGCTATTATTTCGAGTTAAAGAATGCATTCCAGGTTTTTAAAATAAATGAGTATACAAAGTCCATTGTACTTTTCAAAACATAATAGAATTTGGATTTTTAAAGAATTACTTTTCTAAGGGTTGTTAATCAGAATACATAAAACGATAACTATAAGTGAATTTTCTTAGTATCTATTGTTATTGATGTAGAAAGGTTCACCTTGTCCGTCGTAGTAGAGACAAAGAAATATTGATTTATTGTTAGCATTTCAGTATTGAATTTTTCCGACTTTATACGCCAAAAATGTCTATTTAAAAAAAAATTATATGTTTAGCATTTTCCACGAATTCTTTTCGCTTCCTGTTTGGTTCCTTTTTCTCAATCTGTCTTTTGCTCCTCGCTTTCTCTAATGTTATATTCGACATTCGACATCATCGATTCTTTTCTTTACTAATTTTCTCGCCATCTTAATCCATTGTCAATAAGTTGCATTTTCTTTTATAATTTCTTCTCGCTTTTACGAGTGGAACCTGTTTTATTACCATTTTCAAAATTTCGTGAGTAAATAAAATTAAAAAATAGATTATATCATACTTGCGACATATATTGACAAACTATAAATAAAATAAAATGTAAACTATTAATGAAAGCGATAATTAAATCAAAAAAGCTTGAAAAAGATTTCGCATTAATATCACTGTCAACTTATACTTTATCTAAATTCTTTTATTAGAAAGAAAAATTTCTGGTCTAAAACAATGTGTTTTATAAAAATAACACTATAGTAAAATTAATACTAGAGAGTTTTAATTGTGCTCGATGTATCGTCGTGTATTGTTGTTGCTATTTGTGAAATTACCTCATCAGGTAGAACATTTTTCTTTTCGTGCTACTGACATACGTATGTATAACTAAAGCGTCGATCCATCATCACACCATTATGTTCTACAGGCAGCATATCTTCAACAGCCAGTTTAGAACACATTACAATGGGCTAAAAACCCATCATGTTGTGCCAAAATTATAAAACTAAAAGATTAACCGTATCACTTCGGTCTCTACGCATCTTTTGTGCACGCGAAATGAGAAGCTGAAGAAAGAGACTATCTACCGAGGTGGAGAAGAGACCGAGACGCTGCGGGGGATACTCGCTGCTTGCACGGCCCTGCCAATGGATTATTTTCCGCCATTGTGTCTGCGGTACATTAATTGTCTCTTTGAGGCCCAATGACCTCAGCTGATGACTCTGCCTCCCTCCGCTTCTCATCTTTCCACCATCTTCCTTCTTTTTCGTCCGTGCGCGTGCCCATGTCGCGATTCTCCACTATGCGTTAATGGTCTCGTCTAACTTAGAGGTCTTCGAGAATTCATCGATAATAACCTTTTCTTCAGATCAACATCAACGAGGTTTCACGGACGCCGACCGTCCAGAGACGCCCGTCTGCCATCTTTTATACGCTGCTGAATGCTTTTTTGACGCTGCATTGACAATCCGAGAAAATGGTATTGCGTGCAAATCACCTTCTAATGCGTTGTGACAGCGGTCGAACCGATTTTCTCAATTTATCAAGAAATTTTTCGTTTGGATATATTAGTTGTAAAAAAACTTTAATACTTGATTTTATTTTTTTTTTTTTTTTTTCATGCGCTCAGCAAATTATATTACAATATTATAATATAACGCTTTATTTATTATTTAAAAGTTTCATTTTGAATGCTATTTTTCTTCTAGACGCTTTATTATTCGTTATAATATTCGGAATAAAATTTCATGTATAATTTTGTGTTATATATTAGAGAAAACTTTTGAAGCTATAAAATGTACTACATGATATATAAAATGTATATCAGATTATACATATGCATTAATATTTACAACATATAAAATTGTAAACAAAATTCTACTTTTAGTTTTATTTTCCACATTATTTTTGTTTAATAATGATAATAATAATTAAAAAACTTCATTTTAACTTGTTTGTGCAACTACCTATCTACATATCTGTAAAAAGTTTACGCTAAATAAATAAAATATTTAAATTTCGTTATAAATACAATCAATCTCCGATATCTTTAATATTCTTACAATTATAAAACAATATCTTTCTCTTTATGTGATACTACATTTCAGCATTTTTTTGGAGGTATCAAAGGGAATTAAATAAAAGTAAGTCCTATCGCTGAATAATTTCTGTGCGAAAGCGAGGAAAGGACGGCGATCTGTTATGTTCGATTCTTCCACGGCTATTCACTATATCCGCCTTACATGGATATAAGTTATGAATTTTTGATTAATTACACGGTTCAGTCTCGAGACCCGCGAGAAACTCGCGATCAGCGAAAGACAAAAGAAATTTTACTCAGGGGCAGCTCCCTGGTGAGGGAGTCCGGTAGTAGTCCTCATTTTATGATATTTGCTTCACGAAATCGACAACTGCGAGCCTGATTGGTCACCTTGGACGCAGGATAATATCCATCAAAGATCAAACTCAATTCATTAGTCTGCTTTACAGATCCACGTATGTTGTTTCTAAAAAGCGCATGCTTCGTTTCGAATAATCTTTTCTTAATTTTGTTTTAAATCGATTATGTGCTTTGAAGCGTCATATTAATTTATTAAATCATATTAAAGAATCTTTTTGCACGTGGTCTAAATTTTCGCAATTATAATATTTATAGAAAATAAAAGATACAGTAGTGTGTTCCTAGAAGATGGAATATATACAGTTGAATAGAATATATCGAATGGCAACGCGAAAAATATTCAGTATTGTTTCATAAGGTACATAAAATTGCTTAGATACAAAAAAGACTTGAACCACAGTAGTCTTGAGCAAAAATCTTTGCGCGATGGTACTTTGCGCAAAGCGATGATGGCGTTTTTCTTCGAGACACGACGATGCCGTGTTCTCATTAACCCATTCCACATGTGAGTGAACGCAGTCGGCAGGGTTATGTAAGTTGCTGCGTACAATTGGTACTAGGTGATAAAGCTAATTACCAGCAATCGTGCATTTGAGGGTTCCAGGGCCCAGGACTCCATCAGCGCTCGGCGGGGAATCAAGACACCCTCGCCTTCTGGTTTACTTGTCGCTCCCCCTCCGTCCGTGACCGACTGGAGGGATGAAATCTAAAGTTCTAGTTTAGTCGAGAGGCGGTACTACCTCAGACCAATAGGAAACTGCCAAATTTTTTAGTTATGGTTTAAACAAACGGAGAGGGGGCTGTAGAGGTTCTCTTGCTTAGTCCTTATTCTTTTTGAGATCATTGCAAATAGACGCGTTGCAATAGAAAGGTCAAGATTACGTTTGCGTATATATATATGTGTGTGTATATATATGTTATATATACACATTTTAAATGTTTAGTTTTAATTAGTGATACAAAACTAATACGTTCGTTGAGATTTTGAATTGCGAATTTTTTTGGTGCTTTACTGAATTTTTTCTGCTACGATGGCTACGATAATGTGTTTGCCTGACGAAATAATTACTACTATTTTGGAATGTGAGAGCATTAGCATCGAGGATGTGGTGAAATTTAAATCTACGTGCAAAAGATTTCAAGAGATTGAACTGTATAACCGATTTTGGGAGAGGAAATTTTACCATAGGTAAGTTTTTATTTACAAATCTTTTCATATTAATTTTACTTAAAATTAGTAAATTTTCGTACGATGGAAGACTTTTGAAATATTTTATATGTATTAATTTTAGCTGTTCTATCTTGAACAAAGATAATGAAGAGAAACGGAAGAAATTGTCTCAGAATTTAAATTTTAAAGAACAAGTGGAGAAAAGTATAGAAAGTGTTAGAACATTAAAGTATTTTGTGTTCCTCATGTCCTACAACGCCTTAACGGATTCTAATAAAGACAAATTAGATTCATTTCTCCGTTTTATAGCCAACAATTCCATGTTTTATTATTTTATTACGTTTTATCTACATAGAAACGTTTTTGTGGAATCATCAAGGTAAAATTTAAAAAATTAATATTAACATCACAAATTAATTATTTTACAGTTGTTATTGTATAATTATTACGTAATTTTTTTTTTTAGGAAATTCCATAATTTAACTAATATACATTATTTTGAAGAAATTTCGCGATATTTGAGACAATATCGATTAATATATAAGCTCAAAAAATTTAATAATCTGTCAGAAAAAAAACAATCTTTGGAACAACTCCTTACTCTGGTGCTCCAATATTTTCGACCACATGTATCTTACTATTTTGTAAATACATGGTTAAATAATGTTGTGGAAAAAGTGCAATCTTTTCTATTAGAAGTATATCCTAGGCATGCAATATTTTCAAAGAATTGTTTAAATTCTTCTGACAATGATTTTTCTCATTGGAGAGATGATATAAATACAGGAAAATTCTGGACCAAAAAGAATTTTTGGGATGAAATCGAAGCAAGACAAATTATGGACATATTAAAAGAATGTATATTTTCTAAATCCATCGATTATCTATTTTTTCAACTGTTGGAAGAATTGCGTATCCCATATATACCAACATCTGTAAGTTATTGCAGATTATGTTAAATTATGTTAATTATATTATATATATTTATATTTTGTTAAAACACTACCCGAATATATCTTTTTATGTTATGAAAATGTTTAATATTATTTTTTCTAATGTAATTTATATGTTACAGATTTTATTTCAACATTTACGGAAATATTTATTGATTTTTACATATTACGCTGTAATGAGAAAGTTTGGCATAGCCAGCAGACTAATACCTTTAGTAGAATATTCAAATATTATAATTTCTTGGAAATTAGATTGGTAATTATATAATTTTAGTTTCAGAATCACTCTCTAAATATAATTCTCTTATATCTCTTCCAATGTTTCTGACTCTTTTATATATATATATGTATGTATATATATTATTTTTATTTATTTATTTATTTATGTATTTCCAGTAAGCCAGAAAATTTAAAAGAAGAGTGGCTTTGTATGAATAACATTGATGTTATATCGTCATATCCGTCAAACATTGTTGAAGGGATACGAGATATACATTGGAATATTATTGAGTCTGAAGAAGGAGAAATGAATTTTATAGAGGTAATTTTTATTTATAGGTTTTATTAATTTTAGTAAATAGTTAATAAAGAAAACAATACGTTATTAAACCGTATAAAAATACGTTAAGTCACTGAATCAATACACTTTATAAATAATAAATAAAAGTAAATTATGTTTTTTATATTTTTATTCGTAATCGACATTTTTATATCTATTTGTTTAGATGGTAGTAACGTTAATTGAAAATCATATGGATAGTATGATAATTAATCATATAGATTACAACGAACAAGAATTATGCACTTTAATAAAAATAATAACAGGTGAAGATGCAGCAATTACAGAAGGAATAAAGGTAACTTATCACACTGTATACTATATACTAATATACTTATTATGTATAATATGCAAAGAGTTTATATTATAATTATTTTTAACTGAAGTTATTACAATAGCTATACAATTTAAAAACTACTTTTGTCGAATATTAATTAAATTTTACTATTATATTTTCCAGGTGATGACACATGAAACTGTATTAAAAGCATGACCAAAAAAAACAAAGAAAAATTTTATATATAATTTCATATATATTTATATGTGAAAATGATAGTAGAACTTACAAGACTTATAGTATATAATATGTACTATATAATAATATATACTAAGTGATAATATAATGTATATTATTTAAAAAATAAAAATTTATATATACAGAATGCTGAAGTATGTTTTATAAAGAAAATTTTTAATATTCCTAAACCGTAAAAATTTCAAATAAAATTTATTTGCAAGTGGAGATTGCGTTGTAACTGTAAAGACTATATGATACTACTTTAAAAAATCTTATAAATGTAAAATGTTATCACATCTTTTTGGTCTTCGATAAAAAAGTTGTACTGATCTTACGTCCAGACCTGCAGAAAGATAAGTCAATGCAATGCTATAACAAATATTTTCCGAAGTCACGTACTTTAATTATTTCAATTTTGTATTACATATTTTTTATTCACAATTGGTGCCAGAGATATGGCGTGTTAAATACGCGATACAAAAGCGAAAGACTTACACGTTTCGCGTGTTTCGTAAAAAAGAAAATCGGTCGTCAAATAAAGCCATCAATAAACACCTAGTCGATTGTTTGTTAACGCACCGTATCACTTCGGTCTCTACGCATCTTTTTTGCACACGAAACGAGAAGCTGAAGAAGGAAACTATCTACCGAGGTGGAGAAGAGACCGAGACGCTACGGGGGACACTCGCTGCTTGCAGCGAATGACTCGCTGCTCAGCGGATGACTCTGCCTCCCTCCGCTTCTCATCTTTCCACCATCTTCCTTCTTTTTCGTCTGTGCGCGTGTCCATGTCGCGATTCTCCGCTGTGCGATAATGGTGTCGTCTAGCTTAGAAGTCTTCGAAAATTCATCGATAATAACCTTTTCTTCAGATCAACATCAACGAGGTTCCACGGACGCCGACCGTCTAGAGACGCCTGCCATCTTTTATACGCTGCTGAATCCTTTTTTAACGCTGCATTGACAATCCGAGAAAATGGTATTGCGTGCAAATTACCTTCTAATGCGTTGTGACAGCAGTCGAACCGATTTTCTCAATTTATCTGGTGAAAGAAATTTTTCGTTTGGATATATTAGTTGTAAAAAAACTTTGATACTTGATTTTATTTTATTTTATTTCATACGCTCGGCAAATTATATTACAATATTATAATATAACGCTTTATTTATTATTTAAAAGTTTCATTTTGAATGCTATTTTTCTTCTAGACGCTTTATTATTCGTAATATTCGGAATAAAATTTCATGTATAATTTTGTGTTATGTATTAGAGAAAAATTTTGAAGCTATAAAATGTACTACATATACAAAATGTATATCAGATTATACATATGCATTAATATTTCCAACATATAAAATTATAAACAAAATTCTACTTTTAGTTTTACTTTCCACATTATTTTTGCTTAATAATGAAAATAATAATTAAAAAAACTTCATTTTAACTTATTTGTGCAACTACCTATCTATAAAAAGTTTACGTTAAATAAATAAAATATTTAAATTTCGTTATAAATACAATTAATTTCCGATATCTTTAATATTCTTACAATTATAAAACATTGTCTTTCTCTTTATGTGACTACATTTCAGGATTTTTTTGGAGATATTAAAGGGAATTAAATAAAAGTAAGTCCTATCGCTGAATAATTTCTGTGCGAAAGCGAGGAAAGGACGGCGATCCGTTATGTTTGATTCTTCCACGGCTATTCACTATATCCGCCTGACATGGATATAAGTTATGAATCTTCGATTAATTACACAGTCATATTTAAAAATATATTTCATATTTCAGCATATATTTAAAAAAAATAATTTTATTTTAAATTTTTCCTCCGCAAATTTTGCAAGGAAATTTCATTGGACGAGAACTACTCATAAAAAAATGTACATAAAAATCGGTGAAGCAGAGTACGTGGCCAAAAGTTGCGAACTTTTAGTAAATAATATAATATAAAGTATTTTTTATAAATAATGTTTTTTTAATATTTATATATAATTGTGATTTATTAATTGTATTATAAAGTTATTTCTTTGTCTTCCTTTTTATAAGCATTTACATTGCATATATATATATTGTTACATCCCTGCGATTTGTGAAGTCAGGCTATAAAACCGTACGTTTGAAATGTCTCGATATTTCGTTGTCAAGAGTTTCGTCGTTAAGAGAACGTTTGAAAAACAGTGACAGATTTGATTGAAAATAGCTGTCAAGCTGTGCGGTCGTTTCTTGCTCAGCTGCGTATTATTTGAAATCATTACGCTTTGTATTTTTTGTTCCATTAAAATATTTTTGTGTTTTGTTTATAAAATCGTGTTATTTATTTCGCAAATGTTGATTGCGTCGCGCGATATTTAATAATCGATCCGCGGACGTAACAATATATATATATATATATATATATATATATATATATATATATATATATATTATTTTTATTTATTTATTTATTTATGTATTTCCACTGAATCACAAAATTTAAAAGAAAAGTGTCTTGAAGTAAGACAATTCTTTATGCCATATCATCCGTCGTACATTAAGGAATGGATACAAGATGTACATTGGTCGAGTATTGTTGAGTTTATTGAGTCTGAAGTAGGCAAAATAGATTTTAGACTGGTAATTTTTATTTATAAGTTTTATTAATTTTAGTAAATATTTAATAAAAAAACAATACGTTATTAAACCTTGTAGAAATACGTTAAGTCAATGAGTCAATACACTTTATAAATAATAAATAAAAGTAAATTATGTTTCTTATATTTTTATTTGTAATCGATATTTTTATATCTATTTGTTTAGATGGCAGCAACGTTAATTGAATATCATATGAATTGTATGGAAGATCATCATATAGATTACAACAAACAAGAACTAATGTTTTTAATGGAAATGATAGCTTAAAAGGAATAGTAACAGGTGAAGATGTAACAATTACAAAAGAAATAAAGGTAAAAAGGTTATCACACTGTATACTATATATACTTATTATTATACTTATTATATTAATATACTTATTAAGTATAATATGTAAAGAGTTTATATTAATTATAATTATTTTTAACTTAAGTTATTACAATAGGAATTTAGAAACTACTTTTGTCAAATATTAATTAAATTTTACTATTATATTTTCCAAGTGATAACACAAGAAACTGTGTTAAAAGCATGACCAAAAAAAAACAAAGAAAAATTTTATATATAATTTCAAATATATTTATATGTGAGAATGATAGTAGGACTTACAGGACTTAATAATATATACTATATAATAATATATACTAAATGAACGATAATACAATGTATATTATTTAAAAAATAAAAGTTTATATATACAGAATGTTGAATATTCCTTGTCTACCCGTGACTTTACACTACTAAACGTGAAGGCGGCGTAGCTCGGGTAGTTCGGTCCATACTTATGTTATGTATTAATTGCAGGTTTTTTACTTAACATTGCTTCTAGCAAAAAGTTTTCTTGTACCTGACACACAATAATAAATAGAGCACAAATACTATTGTTAACTAACACATATAGAATTATCATAGCTCTTAGCAAGAGAAAATAAGTGCTAATATTAAGTTAAGCTTTTAAGTAAGTAGGTACTAAGTCATAAGATTTATATTTGGTAATTACTTTTATATCTGTAGATTAGTCTATATGTGTAATTGTAAAAATATACTGTGATAATAAATTATTTTTCTAAAAAAAAAAAAAAAAAAAGGGGGTCCATACTTATCACGCTGCAAACTAGGGTTCCATTCCCGTCTCTCCAATTTTTTTTCTCGTTTTTTAAATTATTTTTTTTTAATGTATAATTTTACCGTTTTATCTACCACAAATGTTTATTTATCTAAAAATAAATTAATTTATTTTTAGATAAATAAACATTTGTGGTAAGATGTTGTAAAAAGGATTGTCGATATATACTACAATTTTCATATTATACATATGTTATCTTACTTTAAAAAATAAAATTTTTTTATTGGGTATTTTATCGGTTTGAAAATAATTTTAATGAGATTTTTGTGATTAAAATGATACCAAACACAAATCGAATATTTATAATTAAATCTAATCATATTTAATTAGAAAGATTTAATTAGAAATTAAAACTTTTATTTCGCATTTTATTGATTTGAAAATAATTTTAATGGATTAATGAGATTTTTTCGATTAAAATGACACGAAACACGACATACATCGGATAATTTTTAATTAATCAATAATCGTAATTACGAATATCTTTCTAAATAAATGTCCGATTTATGTTGTGTTTGGTATCATTTTAATTACAAAAATCTCATAAAAATTATTTTCAAACCAACGTTTAAATTCAATAAATATATATATATATATATATTTATATATTGAATTCAAACGTCGCTCATCGAGAAACGTCCGCGCAAAAAAAACAAACAATAACAGTAATTGCGTAACAGCGAAGAATCGAGAACCTTCTAAAATTTGTAAACTATAAAATCTCCTTCGCGCAACCGTTCGCCCGCACTCGATGTAGAGCTTCTGTAGTGACAGTGTGTAAATAAAGTGTGAGTGTACATAAAGGAAATTATATATTAAAAATTACTATAATATGTAGTGGACCATTAGAAACCAAGTGCCAAGTTAAAATGCTATGTAAAATTGTAAAAATTGACATAATTTACGTAAAAATTACGTCAATTACGTCAGTTTTTACAGTTTTACATAGCATTTTAACTTGGAATGTTCTTAATGGTCCACAGCTACTACATACCATAGTAATTTTTAATATAAAATTTTCTCCGTGTATAGTGACAGTGCAATAGTTGCGGATAATGGCAAGAGAGCGCACGCATCAGTGTCCAATGTGCCCCAAAAGATAAGTTAATCGCTTTTATTAATAATAAAAAAATTTTTTATTTAATTCTTTTTTTAAATATAATTAATTATTAAATTGTTTACAGATTCCATCGCAAACAAAACTTAAAAGTGCATATACGCACACACACAGGGGAAAGGCCTTTCGAGTGCACAACTTGCAATCGTAGATTTGCGCAAACGGCACATCTAAAATAACATAAAAATAGTAAACACAACAGACATACAGAAGACCAAAGTGCACCGTTACATGTGCAACACCATGGCACAGGGTAAGTCATATATAATTATTCTTATTAATACAGAAAGAGAAAAACAGAGAGAGAGAGAGAGAGAGAGAGAGAGAGAGAGAGAGAGAGAGAGAGAGAGAGAGAGAGAGAGAGAGAGAGAGAGAGAGAGAGAGAGAGAGAGAGAGAGAGAGAGAGAGAGAGAGAAAGAGAGAGAGAGAGAGAGAGAGAGAGAGAGAGAGAGAGAGAGAGAGAGAGAGAGAGAGAGAGTAATCGTTAATTTGGAATTAATAATTCGCACCTGCATTATTTAAGCAGAGAAGGTGATTGACAGCAACTCTTACATGGTCCATCATCCATTCTTGCGGTTCTTGCCACATGGAGATCGAAACGAGATGCTAATGCTACCTCCACATCCAGGTCTGTAACTAACAATAGAGTATTTAGTTTGAAAAAAAGCTGGATAAGGAATCTAAAAGTTCAAGATATTAAACTTAAAATAGTAATATTAAAAATATATATGTAATATATATTTCTTAACAGAATCCTAATAACAGTAAAAGTTTTGTAATTACTTGCATATAATTTTTTAAAATTTTAAGTTATTTTTGCTACACTTTATCAATTTTCCCTCTATATCGAAAATTTGACAATAATCCATTCTTGCACATACGATATGTGACATATTCTATTTATATATATCATATAATATACAAACAGGAAATGAGCAGAATCTATTGACGGAATCTGGGAATATTTTATTCTCGGACTCCAGTTATTCACGTGTTCAGGATTATGATGCCAAAAAAACATGTTCAGCTTGAGGGTTAATTATAAATGTTTCAATTATTTGCATTTTAATTAACATCTTAAGATTTGGTGTCCTTAAAGACGAAAAAATTATGACATTATTTGAATAATAATTAATTAAATATTCTCATTTGACAGAGAAGTTATTATGTGCATAATTCGAGTTACATATATACGCATCGTTGATTGCTTCAATATATATATATATATATATATATATATATATATATATATAATATAATATATATATATATATATATTGAATTCAAACGTCGCTCATCGAGAAACGGCCGCGCGAAAAAAACAAACAATAACAGCCAGTAATTGCGTAACAAAAAATAATGGTAACAAAAATAATAATATAACACATCTGAAGAATCGAGAGGCTTCTAAAATTTGTAAACTATAAAATCTTTTTCGCGCGACCGTTCGCCCGCACTCGATGTAGATCTTCTGTAGTGACAATGTGTAAGTAAAGTGTGAATGTACATAAAGGAAATTATATATTAAAAATTACTATAATATATAGTAACTGTGGACCATTAGAAACCTTATATATTGAATTCAAACGTCGGTTTGAAAATAATTTTTATGAGATTTTTGTGATTAAAATGATACCAAACACAACATAAATCGGATATTTATTTAGAAAGATATTCGTAATTACGATTATTGATTAATTAAAAATTATCCGATGTATGTCGTGTTTCGTGTCATTTTAATCGAAACAATCTCATTAATCCATTAAAATTATTTTCAAATCGATAAAATGCGAAATAAAAGTTTTAATTTCTAATTAAATCTTTCTAATTAAATATAATTAGATTTAATTATAAATATCTGATTTGTGTTTGGTATCATTTTAATCATAAAAATCTCATTAAAATTATTTTCAAACCGATAAAATACCCAATAAAAAAATTTTATTTTTTAAAGTAAGATGACATATGTATAATACGAAAATTGTAGTATATATCGACAATCCTTTTTACAACATCTTACCACAAATGTTTATTTATCTAAAAACAAATTAATTTAACATATTACAAAATATAAAATATATTACAAAAATGTATAAATACAAAATATCTTATATTATCAGACATTTCGATTCTTCTCTTTAAGATTATCTTTACTACAATATATAATAATTCTAATTTGTAAAAATTTTTTTCTTAATTTTATGTATATTATATTTGTGAAAACATCAAAATCTTTTGTTTGACAGAAATTTAATTTCTCAGACGTAAATTTACTTGATAAAATATAGAATATACGTACACATAAGTTTACATACAGAACGAAATTTATGGAATATATATAGGTATATGCATATATTAATATTGTGCATATGGGATTTAAATTGCGAATAATAAAAAGTATTGTCCAAAGTCAATTCATCCATCTCACAATCAATGTTTGCGACTAATTATTAATAAAATAAGTAGTGCGATTAGTTATTAATAAAAAGAATATTTATTAAGATGTTATAAATATTTAGAAAATATCTTTTAAATTGTAACAGTATCGTCCGGATAAAATTTTGCTAATCTTCTATTTGGTAAATAATAAGTACCCAAAAATTCAGAAAAGTATCGTCCTATTTCTACATTTTTTATCCATTTTGGTGAAGATGTCGATAAAGCTTCTAAAATAAAAA
The DNA here is from genome assembly GCF_047496725.1 of Anoplolepis gracilipes. Taxonomy (NCBI): domain Eukaryota; kingdom Metazoa; phylum Arthropoda; class Insecta; order Hymenoptera; family Formicidae; genus Anoplolepis; species Anoplolepis gracilipes. Next base: position 15,631,940 of record NC_132970.1, on the reverse strand, counting down.
AAAAATATGTTTTACAATTCGTTTTATATAAATGCATAAGAATACATATATGTATATAAAAATGCTACAATAATATTTACCTTCTTCTATATAACATATTTTATTATTGTCGACAAGAATTGTGTAATGCGGTTGGTTTTTATTAACAACTTTCTCAATATAAGAAACTAAATCAGGTTGACAACAGAACATACTAAAGGAATGTTTGTCGTATCGATGCAGATATGGATATTCTGACGACATACGTAATTTTTCGGAGAAACTTTCTTTGTCACATGTATAGTCATAGCCTATTATGACGCCAACATGTTCTCCTTCGTAACAAAAACGATGCTTTTTACATAAATGTCTTACGATCATTCCAACTGTAAATTTGGCTTCTTTCTTCTCTACCTTTGCTAATTGTTTTACTTCAACCTATGCGAAAAATTAAATGATAAAATTCAACCAATATCTCGACAAGTAAATCCTAACTACATACATATATTGTAATAACTTTAATTATAGATAATTGTAATTAATATAATATTTTTATATACGGGGTGTCTCATTTGATTTAGTACTGTTAAATATTTGAAAATTTCATGATTAAAAAAAAATATATTTCAGGCGAAAATTGTTTAACTTGAAGAGGGAGATAAGTTTTGATCTTAAACGATTGTTTAAAGATCACGTAAAAATCGCTCTTAATTTTTTGAATGGAAATATTTTTCTTTGCATATTCTTGTGATTTGTCTCAATACTTTTTAAAACGCTATAATAAAGTATTTTTTTATCAACTACTTTTCGAGTAAGGCTTTTGATTGTTATATCTGCCATTAGCATTATTCAAGGTGTACTACGTGGAAGTTATACTGTCGAATTTACATTTCTATTATGTTTGTGTGTATATGTATATGTGCACAATACAGAAGTGTAAATTCGTCTGTGTAACTCCACATCTCGGATAATATTAAAACTGACGATTTTTTAAATTTGTCAGTATACACTTTCAAAGTACTTAACGGAATTGAGTTTTATTGTACCATTTTAAAAACGTTGTAACGCTAATATAAAACTATGTAATAAAAAATAGGGATTTTCATTTAAAAAAATTAAAGTTATCTTGACCTTATCTTTGGCACGCCATTTATCAATCTCATATTGTTGCTGAATGCAACTTTTTTTTAAGCCTTATTAACTTTTATCTAAAACAGTTTTTTCTAAAATTCATTGTTTATGAGATATTTGATCGTTTCCGGACTTTTAATACACATATATGTATTAAAAAATATATATGTATTATATGAGGTGTGTATATGTGTTGTAATAAATTACCTGTATTGTATTTGTAATTGTACTATATTCAATATTTGTTATATCAGATAGGATTTGATCCAGAATAAGTACATTCCAATTGTAAAGTAGATAAGTACTACTTCCAAGATTTGAGCTTAAGAAATTTATGATTGTTTTTCGTATTACCTAAGAAACCAGATATAAATACAATTTCGATTGTATACAACAAAATGAAGAAAAATTTTATTATTTCTACTAATTACTATATTAATATATATTAATTTATTAGCTTAACATATTATTAATAAAATCTAATAATGATTTGATATCTTTGGTTATCTTTATACTGCTAAAACTAATAAAAACTACTTATATAAAATTATTAACCTCTATATCATTATCAGGAACGTGTTCATAGATATAATTTTCTCGAGTATACGGATAAATTTGATAGGAATCTTTATTTATATGAAACAACTCTCTCCTATTCCTTTCTGCATAACTAAAAATAATAAAAAAATATATATTTATATGTACATACGTACATGTAGATACATATATAAAATATGTTTAGCGTAATCGATATCCACGACATCTCAAATACTTATATTAAAATGTGCGAATAAAATTTTATATATAAATATGCTATAATTTTTTTAAAATTTGCTTGATTATATAAAATGTTTGCTGGTAAACTAAACAAACAACTGATATTTTTTTGTACATATATTTATATGTGGGTATGTGTGTAACGCTTGCTAAAATTTTTTTAAATGTTTGATACAAATGTATATTTATATACAATTTTATTTTATAAATTTATTGCAAATAAGTATTCGAGAAACCGTAACTTTGCAATGAACAATATACATATACATACATACATGTATGTATAATATGTGTATAAAAGTGTATATATGAAAGTAGAAACCAAAAAGATTAAAAGCACTTATAAAGTAAAATTATATACTTACTATTTTGGTTTCCATATGATTGCAATACGATTGAGATCAGATACATATGGGACCACAGCACAGCGTACACCTAGTCTTCTGCCGATGCAGTGACACATAGACAGTGTAACATTTTGTTCTATACTTATCTGTGTTATAAATTATATTATGAAAATAATATTAAACACATTTATACAATATGGAAGACATGTTAGGTTGTCATGATAGCGCAGGACAAAACAAAATAAAATTTTTTTAACAAAATTTTAAATTAATAATTTTAAAATCTAAAATAACTTACATCTGCCTGATTTGCTCTGAAATCTCTAAGTAGTTCTCTGATTTTTAAATTATTTGTATCTAGTAGTTTTAATAGATCATAGTAATTTCTTCGCAAATGATATATAAAATAATATAATTTATTCACAATTTGCCTTGTTTCTTCTATATTCCAAAAATGGTCATCAATATTGTTGTCTTTCCAAAAAGAAAATTGTTCGGAAGACGTTTTGAATATTAAATGTGCAGGATATATTTCTTTAAAGCAGGATAAAAATTCTTGCGTAATATCATCTAACCATGTTTTTATAACTGAGCAAGAAATATGTGGTTTAAAATATTGTGCCAAAATAGTGAATAGTTTTTCTAAAATTTGCTTTTCTCTTGGCATTTTCATAAATTTATTTATATTATATATAAATCGATTTTGTTTCAGACAATTAAGAATTAAATGAAAGTTATATTGAGTTGTTAAAGCAGAATGGAGTAACCTGAAAAAATTTATATATTAACTATACAATACTTACATTATTTTATTTAAAATAAAAGCAGTTAAATTTATTAAATTTTACCATGGTAATTCTGCAGAAATAATTCTATTTAACTCATCATAAACAAAATAATAAATCATAGAATTTTCAGCTATAAAATGTAAAAGACATTCTAATTCTTTTTTAGTAATATCACATAACTTGTCCTCCGACATTAAATGTACATAATCCTGTAATTTTCTAATACTTTTTATTCCTTTTGTTATTTGTTTTTCAAAATTTAATTTAGCAAACTTTTTTTTTTGTTCTTTTGTCTTCCTTTTCATGTATTTCATTCTCGCAGTATAACATCTAAAATGAAAATAAAAAATTATAATGAACCACATCACAATATCAGCAATAAATTTTGATCAATATATTTTCTAAGATATATATACATTTTTAATTAGGTACCTATTAATGTTTGAAAGACATAAATTTAAAAAGTTATAGATAATAGCATGAATTTGTATGTTATATAAAATATATATTAACTACTTTACTTAAATTGTAAATATCATAACAGTATAATGGATAGCAACTTGTGTACATAAACACAATATATTATCAAAATGTATCTGCTAGGATACACATGTCAGTAAGATAAAAATAAAAACTAAAATTAAATACAATCTTCAAATAAAAATAAAGTTGATTGCATATAATGCTTTACATAATTTAAATAGAAACTATAAAGTTTCACAGAAAGTTAGATTAAAGATGTTGCATTATAAGATCCAAAAGATATTATTTTTTAAATCTAAAAGAAGTAACTCTTGAAACAAATCAATTTAAGAAAAGTGTTCTTATATTATTATTATATAGATAAAGATTCATAATTATGTTACATAATTATGTTGAGTCGTGTATGTGTCGTTCTTAACATGCGGTGCGGCCGTCGTTCGTCTCGCGGTCTGATCGATAGTGTTTACCACGCCTTTACGACCGGAACCGTTTAGGAGGCTCCTCACATAGGTTTTAGCGAGATTGACTAAGATGGTTTTTTAATAATATAACTGATAATTTGCGACATTTACTACTAAAGAAGGCTCGAATTAAGCACGAAACGTATAATAAAAATACGATTTTTGAATATATGTGAAGAACAAGAATTTTCTCACACGCCGTTAACCTGCGTTTGCTCTTGATTGCCCTTTATAATTATTTAATTATGTAAATTATTATACATAACTATGTAAATTTTAAAATTAAAATATAAAAAATTTTAATATTACTCTAATTTTATGTTTTATGATGTTTTACACTATAATATAAATATTTCTATTCAGAAAATCAAAATAATTGAAAAAGAAAAGAGAGTTTAATAATTTAAAATAAAAATAAAAACTACTAATACAACAGTAGAAAATCTTTTTGAAGTAAAATCTGTATATTTTTAAAATAATTTACCTAAAAAGATGTATTTATTAAATATACAACACTAAAGACTATAATAAAAACAGGATATAACTTTTATGCTCATAATTTAACAATAAACCTTAGAGAAAAAACGGATGAAATTATACGATAACAATGAGTCATGAGCCGCAAGTAATAAGTAATCAAATGATGTAAAGTTTATAATTAATAAATAAAGATTTATTATGATTATTTGATGAACTTTTTATGACTCGTCGAACCTTTAGACACTTTAAATTCTGATTCTACTAGATTTTGCTTTTTTATTACAATCCCACTAAACTCTAAGATTAAAAACGAGCTCAATATAGTGAAATGACAGGTGAAACTTAAATAAATGGTATAACAATGTAGTAACTTTACTGTTTTTGTAAAGAGACTTTGTTGATTGAGTGTATATTAAATTTAAAAAAATTAATATCAAAACTTATAAATGGAAAGGTACCTCTGATAAAACTTCTCTTTCCAAACTTGGTTGCGCAGTTCAATCTGCCATAATCTTTTACACGTGGATTTCAAATTTATGATATCTTCCAAGTTAATGTCTTTATATGAAAAAATCATCTCAAGCACTTCGCTGGGTAAGTCTTTTATTGTAGCCATCACTAAAAATTTAACTATATTCACAGAAAAACCCGAAACGTTATTTACTGATAACGAGTTCACTTAATTTCGTTAATATATTTAAGTGATAAGGAATATGAGCATAGAAAGTTTATGTAGCTTGTAACACTGTCGCGATGCGTCTATAACGTGCACTTTGTTCAAGCTGTTCGTCCAGACTAAACTTTATTTATTTAGAAATGTTTCACACAATTTGAGTTACTATACAGAAAAAAGGACACTAAAGCTCCTGATTGGTCGAATGAAATTGACGAATAAGGGCACAAATTTTCTGACAAAAGATATTTTTCAGCAATTTTTCTTTACTATTCTTGAGATTCATTTGACTTTGTCCCTTTTTTAGTGGATTTTCTCTTTTGATTATTCTGTTCATTGTTGCTTATTATTGTTAACAATAGACTCTGCTTCGAGTCTCTTTAAGTCAGTCGACAGCTTGACTTTTGTTACTTTCAGCAATTTATTCTGTATATGCGATCCTTTTCTTTCTCTTAAATATGCATAAATACATATTTTCAATAGAAAAATTATAAATTGTCAGAATTAAGTTATGCAAAATATTTTGAAGGTGAGTTTTAATTACAAATATAGTATCAGTTTTAAGAGATAAAGCTTTAAAAATCTTAATCGAATCAGAGAATGTTTTCGTATTCTTTTTTCTTCAAAATGATTGTGTAATTTTTTAAAAACTAAAATGTAGAGCGTGTTGTTTTAAAATACAATATGTATGAAACTATTATTATTCAATTAATGCTTAATTTTTTATTAATGCATGCATGCGCAGTACATAACTAATAATACTAAAGATCTGAACAAAATATACAAGATATTGAATATTAAATATTAAGAAGGAAGAAAGAAGAGAGAGATAGGGTAAGAGAGAGAGAGAGAGAGAGAGAGAGAAAGAATCTTCTCTCTTTCTTAATATTTAATATATTATATCTTGTTGTCTATTGTGCTCCAAATATCTGAACATAATGTTAGCTAAAAAAATATAAGAATGTAACAACAAAAACCATTAAGAAAAAAACAGAAACATAAATCTCGAGGATCTATGCACACCGTGACCAAAACAGTTCAAAACCATTTCTTCTTTAATTTCTTTAGTCCATCAATTATGCTAGAAAACTCAAAAGCTGACATAGACGATGAAACCTAAGCTTTATTGACCAGTGATTTTGAATTAAGCCATTACATTAGAGAATACATAGTTTCTAGAGCCTGTGTACTGTACTACACAGGCGAAGGTTTAAAGGATGAAGTCGAAGATTCTAAGGACGAGGAGATAATGATGATGACGTGATGAGGAGGATGAGGATAAGGAGGGTTTATCTTCTAACGCGCCTTCAGATCAAGTCTAGAACTCTTCATATCAGTGATATAAAAAAAGAAAGATAAAAAAATTATACGAATAACTATATCTTCCTTTTACTCTTCGTTGACGATGAGTAGAATATATGCGCTTATTATATGTGTGCTATAAGATTTAATGTCATATATGTACACAGTAATTGCTCTCGAACACTAATTAGTATCAATTTCTAATTGTTTTATTTTATACTTGTTACGTTTATATGCGCCGACAAGGTTGTTTGAATTCTTTTCATATAAAGAATTGGTAGTCAACTTGGTGAGTCACTTGTGAGGATTTTATTGTTAATGATAGATTTTATACGTAGCCGGATAACATTAAAAATCAGTTTTAATGGGTAATTATTATCTAAAAGGATTCTAATGATCATGTCTAAATTTTTACTGTGATATCTGGGATTTGAGAGGAAAATTGCTCTGTCCACTAATCCGATAATTGTGCCCCGTTTCTGGTGGAGTGGGTGGTGTGAGAAGTAGTTTAGGTATCTCCCTGAAAAGGTGGGTTTATGATACCAGTCAAATATTAAAATATTATTTACAGTCTTGAATGTTATGTCAAGGAAATTGATTTTATGATCCTTCTCTACTTCAATAGTGAACTATATCCTATCATGTTGAATTGAAAGTATTAGGCGTGTAATCAATAGAGTCAGAGGGTACAGCCATAATTATGTCATCCACGAATCTAAAGTAAAACGGAGGATTAAAATGTAATGTGTTCAAAGCTTTCTTCTCTAAGTCTTGCAAAACTATGTCCGCTATGATAGGAGATAATGGTGGGCCCATGGGAGTCTCAAATGTTTGTCTATATATAACGTTATTAAATATGAAATACGTACAGTTTAAAATCAACTTGATACCGTTTAAAAACTCTGCTTCAGACAAATCACAGTTATTGCTTAAATATTCCCATTTATTTGAAATGCAATCAAGCGCTAAATTCGTAGGAATGTTTGTGAAAAGCGAGATCACGTCTAACGAAATAAACTTCAAATCCTCATCTAAGTGGGTGTTGTTCAACTTATTGACAATATCAAAACTATTCTTCACATAACTAGGAGGCGTCGGAAAATTATTGACCATGAGCTTGTGTAAAAAAATGGCTAAAGAGTGTAGTGGGCTATTTATGGAAGATACTATTAATCTGTAAGGTGTGTTCGGTTTATGGATTTTTGGCAAACCATAAGCACGTGGCAATGTGCCATCTGTGAATAATAACGATTTATATGTGACAGTGGAGATGTGTCCGCGGTTTTTCCATCTGACTAATAGGTCCCTAAGATCTGAAATTAATTTCTTTATCGGATCTTTCTTGACAATTATATATGTCGATTCATCTGCAAGTAAATTTTCTACTTTTGTAACATACTCGTTTTTATCGAGGGCTACTGTCACATTTCCCTTATCAGCTTTAGTAAGAATTACATTTTTATTGTTATTTAGGAATTGTATTGTGGAGGAATATGAACTAATCAACCAATCATCCGAATCATTTTTTGGATAAGTGTGAGAAGGAATAGTTTTTATGATATCTCTGGAAAAACCTCTCATGTGTATTGTCTCCTCTACAGGAAGTTTATTTATGCTATTCTCAACATTTTTTATAAATTCGATCGTTAATGCCGTTTTGATTGGTGAAAGGAAGACTGAAATTACCTCCTAGCTGTAAAAAACATTGAATATCGTGGGGTATAGGTGTTCCTGAGAGATTGATAAACCACTTATCTTTGATCTTATTTAAGCTAGGTTGTATGTTTTCATAATTTCCGGATTCAATGTGAACTATTGTGGTCTTGTTTGTCTGCCTATTGTTATGGAGATTGTTATGCGAAGAAAGGCTATAATCAGTTCGAGTTCTTTGGTAAACATTGGTGACATTGTGATTGTAAAAACAATAATAATGAATAGGTTTAATATTGTCATTTATCCGTTGTTTTGTCAACATGAAATTAAGCTTATCATCAAATCTCTTTGTTTCTTTTTTTAAGTATGAAAATAATGGTCGACTCTGCTTATTAAAGAAATTATTACAAATAACCATTGATAAGGATTCATATATTTCCATTGAAATAAGGAAAATTCTATCAAAGGATCTTCTTAGGAATGAGTACGAATCTCTGAGTTCGATGCTTAATAGTCTTTTAAAAAATGAGTTTCTCGCTCTATTAAAATTATGTAATGATCTACTGTTGTCCAAATTCCATTTAAATTTCGATAATAACCGTTCGATGTGTGGTGGGGATACATTGTGAGTTATACAATTCTTAAAGAATTTTATCCTGATTTTGTGTAATATAATGAGTCGTCGAAGACAGATCCATGACTTAAGTAATTTTACAGTTCTATGATTAAATCTATGATTAATGTAAGCAAAGAACGAGCAATTATTATATATTTACAAGCAATATTAGAGGAGGGTTGTTACTTTCTACCCCGACTTTGAGGTTGAAATAAGGGTTGGGATAAGTTGTAACACAAATAGATACAAGCTGAATTATAAAATGAGAACTAACAAATAATTAAAAATAACTTTAATTAATAATACTCAACATATTAAAAATAATCAACATAATATAAATTGTCTTTTCTTTAATTGACACAACATAAATATTATTTCTTAATCAGTAATCAATATAACATAAATTGTTTTCTTTTTACTTAGAACAACATAACATTAGCGTCTTAATGAGATCAACTAAATGCAAATAATTAATTAAAATAAATTGTTTTAGTTCTCACTCGAAGACTCATCTGAGTAGCAGTTGGAATACACAAAATTATCCTTATCAGATTTTTTAATACAATGCTTATGTGCTCAGTTCATGCACATTAGACATTGGATTCATTTTTCACCTGGCTTGCTTGCAGCAAACGCTTCACAACAAACCAAACATAGACAATTTAAGTATTTTGGCGGCTATTTTGTATAAATCTAATGAGGCTGTCCCGCGAGATGTTTTTCTTTGATAATTTCTCATTATGATTCTAAAAAAGTTAAAAAGACATAATTAGTTAGGTACAATATTTCGTGTTGGGATAAGTTGTAACATGTTACAATTTACCCCAACGGCATGTTACTTTTAACCCCAAAATATGATGCATTTTAAACTAAAGTATTTATATTAAAAACATTTAAAATACAATGAAATGGCAACATATATTTGTCTACCGATTAACTTATAAGATGTGAAAAAAAATAATTGCTAATAAAGTAAAAAGTTTACGAATAAATCCAAAAAAATATCATTGAAACTTATTTACTCTAAAAACTACACAATAAAATTATAGAAACTGTTACTGTCAATTTGCAACAGTCTCCTCCCGTACCGCTTGTAAAAATAAAATGAGGGAAATGAGCAGAATCTATTGCCGGAATCTGGGAATATTCTTGTCGGAAAACAAGAATTGTTTCCGACAAGAATATTCTCAGATTCCGTCAATAGATTCTACTCATTTCCCTCATTTTATTTCTACAAGCGGTACGGGAGGAGATCTTGCCATGGCGGCAAGATCATCTCATGTGAGAGATCCTTGGGGTAGACCCACGACGATTCCGAGGAAACGAGAACCATCAGTCTGCCCCGGATGGCCTTCTCTCTCCGACATATCATGCCAATCTCTCTCAGCATATCAGCCTCCGACATATATGTTACAGGAATTCGATGGTTTTGCTCGGATTTGAACCCGAGATCTTAGTTAGGCATAGCGAGCAGACGCTCAACTCACTGCTCCAGAACCGCACAGAGAATATATATAATTATTCTTATTAATACAGAAAGAGAGAGAGAGAGAGAGAGAGAGAGAGAGAGAGAGAGAGAGAGAGAGAGAGAGAAAGAGAGTGTAATTGTTAATTTGGAAAATAATAATTCGCACTTGCATTGTTTAAGCAGAGAAGGTGATCGACAACAGCAAGTCTTACTGGTCCATCATCCATTCTTGCGGTTCTGCCACATGGAGATCGAAACAAGATGTTAATGCCACATCCAGGTCTGTAACTAAGAGTATTTAGCTTGAAGAAATGCTGGATATCTTTTGAAAATCATGCAAAATGCAATATATAAAATAAATTTATATATTAATAAAAAAAATATTTAAACCAGCAGGAAGGTTGTATTCTTGAGGAATATTCAAGTCTTAACCGTCTGAATCATATTCCGGATTTCTTCTTGAATACAACTTTGTTGTTGGTAATGATATTTTTTATCATGTACATATGTGCTCATGATGTGCTCATATAGATGTAATTTGGAAGCAATTTGCAATAATCATTTATTTTTGAAGTAAAGTATATTTTATATAGATATCTAGCATTGTTTTCTTAATACTCTTAGACTATAGTGTATTATTAATGTAAATCATATTTTGTGTTAAGCACATAATATATATAATCCTTCTTTTAGCTTTTAATTTTCGTCTTATCAAACTGCTTTTTTATGCATTTGTTGAGGATACTTGCAGAGAAGGACATCTAGAAATAACATTGGATTATTACAATCTGACACTGCATAGAGTGTGCTTTGGGGACATATAATTATCTTTAAATTTATTTATCATTATTATTTTAGATTAAATAAAAAAGCACTGTATTACACAATCGTGAAAGTGTTTCAAGTATTTGATTTTAATGCTTTTTTTATAATGTCTTTTTTAATTTAATGCATTTTCAGATGTGCAAGTGCAACCTGTGATTTTCCATTTCAGAGTGTTTGTTTATCCAGTATTAATCATGCTTTTACTGTTATTAGGATTCCGTTAAGAAATATATATTACATATATATTTTTAATATTACTATTTTAAGTTCAATATCTTGAACTTTTAGATTCAATAGATTAGATATATATATATATATATATATATATATGCCCTTTGGCTCTGCTTGAGACTTCAGATTTGACATTGTAGATCAGACAGATTTTTTCTTTTGTTGAACTGTACGCGCAAAAACAAAAAATTTACATCATTATTACGAATCGAAAGTTTATTGCAGATTTCCTTGATGTATAAATCAGAGAATGTTTTTTAAAAGTGATAATAAAAATTCTAGTCTTGAGCTCGATTTCGCGGCCATTATAATCGGCATTCATCCGGAAGTCGCCAGTTTAGACGATAATAAAAATTGTTTATATTTTTTATATTGGAGGACTTTATGATTCATGGAGAGCTCGATAAACTCGATGCTAATAGTATAGAGTTAATCCATTACTATTCTCTTGAGATTGTTGCAAAGAATAAGCGTGCATAAGCGTGATTTGTTGGGCAAGTATATAATGCTAGTGTTTTCGAGCCTGCGTACTTTTATGTGTAATTATTTTAATTTTATTACTTCTTATAATTAGCGGAATACTTGCTCTCCACTTGTCAATTAGTTGTCTATAAAATAAAGAATTAAGCATTGATTGAATAATAATAGTTTTATACATATTGATTGCAATTTAAAATACGCTTAACATTTTATTTCTTAAAACATTACACAATCATTTTGCTTAAAGAAAAAAGAAAAACGAAAACCCTCTGACTCTATTAAGATTTTCGAAACTTTATCTCTTAAAATTAATATTATATTTGTAACTAACTCACCTGCAAGAGATTTTTGCATGACTTAATTCTTATATTTTATAATTTTTCTGATGAAAATATGTATATATATGCATATTTAAAAGAAAGAAAAGAATCGCATATACAAGATATATTACTGAATATCCAAAATTTAACCTATCGACTTAAAGAAAGAACCTCTACCTCAGGTAGAGTCTATCATAAGTAACAGACAACAAAAAATCAAATGAGAAATTCCATTAAGAAAAAGGACAAAACCATAAATCTCAAGAATAGAGAAGAGAGAATGTTGAGAAATATGTGCCTTTATTCGTCAATTTCATTTAACCAATCAAAACCAAGAAGCTTCAGTGTTCTCTTTTCTGCTTAATAACTCGGGGTGCCGGTCCCATGACACGGAAAACAGAATCGGAAAACGGAATCGGAAAGGCGGAATGGTGGGGGTAAATCAATCAGAATCATGGAAGTTTATTCCGTTCCGATTTTCATTATATACTATATAAATTAATTTGGCTTTTTGGTTTTAATTGTAATTTTAAGCAAATCAAGCAGTATAATATATATAATATAATTTAATAAATGTATTATGTAATTATAATACTTACAGATGACATTATTCCGCTTTTTTAAATTAAAATTAATTATATATAAACAATATAACAATCGCAGATATTCGTTACAAAGATGCATGAATATGTGAACACAACTTTCAGCACATTCCGATTTTTAAGCTTCCGTCCCGTTTCCAGAAAAATCACTCCATGGGGAACCCGACTACTGAAAATCGGAACGGAATAAACTTCCATGATTCTGATTGGTTTACCCTCACCATTCCATCTTTCCGATTCCGTTTTCCGTGTCATGGGACGGCACCCTCAAATTCTTTGACACATTTCTAAAGCCTTGTAGCCACGATACTAGAACTCGGTTCGAGTTCTCGACCCGAGAAATATTTAGCCAATCAACTTGCAGTTTTTATAGAAAAGCGGTAATCTTATTGACTACTCGTTTCTCGGATCGAGAACTAGGACCAAGTTCTAGTATTGTGGTCACAAGGCTTTAGTAAAGTTATCTTTAGTTTGGACGAACAGCTCGAACGAAGTGCACGTTGTAGACGCATCGCGACAATATTACAAGCTACAATAAATTTTGTATGCTTACATACGTGATTTGTTATCACATAAATATATTAACAAAATTAAATCAAGTGATACGGAACTTATTATCAATAAATAACGTTTCAAGTTGTTTTGTGAATCATTAAATTTTTTGTAATGGCTACGATAACAGACGTATCCACCGAAGTGCGTGAGAAGATTCTTTCATGTGAGAACATCGATTTGGAAGATATCAAAAATTTTAAATCTACGTGTGAAATATTACGGCATATAAATCCGCGCAATCAAATTTGGCAAGAGAAATTTTATCAGAGGTACTTTCTTATTTATAAGTTCTTGATATTAATCTTTTTACAATTTAATATATACTCAATCAATCAACAAAGTATCTTTACGAAAATAGTAAAGTTATTACATTGTTATACCATTAATTTAATTTGTACCTGTTGTTGTTTCACTGTATATGAGCTCGTTTCTAATGTTACAATTCAGTCAATTGAAATAAAAAAACAAAATCTAGTAAAGCTGGAATTTTAATGTGTCTAACGGCTAGATGAGTCAATAAGTTCATCAAATAATAACAATAAATGTTCATTCATTAATTATAAATTATATGCCATTTGATTGCTGTTACTTGCGGCTCATGACTTAACGTATAACTTTATCTTTTTTTTCTAGGATTTATTGTTCAGCTATGAGCATAAAAGTTATTCCGTCTTTATTATTGTCTTTAGATGTTGTATGTTTAGTAAATATGTTTTTTTAGAATTATTTTATAAATTATTAAAAATATATAGATTTTTCTCCAAAAAGATTTTTTTACTGTTGTATTAGTAGTTTATATATTTTTATAAATTATTAATCTTTTTTTTATTTTTCAATTATTTTGATTTTGCGACTAAAAATTTTATTTTATAGTGTAAAACATAATTAAAACATTAAATTATAGTGCTACAATTTTTCATATATCCATTTCAAAATTTACATAGTTCTGTATACTAATTTATACAATTATGTTTTTTATATATTTATGTATTTACATAATTATATTTATTTATATAATATTTATATAAGACACTTTTCTTATATTTATTTGTTTCAAGAGTTACTCTTTTTTACTTTTCATAAATAATATCTTTTGGATCTTATAATACAACATCTATTATTTAACTTTCTGTGTAAACTTTATAGTTCTTATTTAAATTATATAAAACATTATATACAATCAATTTTATTTTTATTTGAAGATTGTATTTCCCTTAGTTTTAATTTTTATCTTATTGACATGTATATCGCAGTAGATACATCTTGATAACATTTGTTTACGTACACAATTGCTATCCGTACTATCATGATATTTACAATTTAAGTAGTTAATATATATTACAGTAGTTAATATATATTTTTTTATAACATAGAAATTTATACTATCAATTAAAATTTTTTAAACTTATGTATTTTAAACATTAGTATGTACGTAATTAAAAAATGTATACAGGGTGCGCCATCTGTAGGTACCATATGTTAAAAGCTTATAAAATAGTGTCTGGATATAAAAGTCTGGAGGCGTCAAATTCGGGCGAATGTGGAGGTCAATCGTATCCATTTTTCGAGATTAAGCGATTCGGGAACAATCTTCTGAGGAGAGTCATTGTTTTGAGCACAGTGTGACATGACGCGCCGTCTTGTTGAAACCACATCCTCTCTGAATCATTTTCAGCGATTTGCGGCCAAAACCAATCTCATGATTCGATAACGGTTTCCATTGACGGTTACTGGGACTCCTTCGTCGTTCTCGAAGAAAAACGGCCCGTAGACTTTTGTGGCACTGACGCCACACCAAACAGTAGTGACTGGTCGTGGAGAGGCTCCTCATGAATTAATGGAAATAATGCCCGAAACGTTGCAAAAAGTTATGGAAAATGCCCAAAAACGAGCATTTCCTTGCGTCGTTCATAAAGGCGACCATTTGTCCGACGTTGTATTCAAGAAATGAATTTTTTGTAATGGTATAAATCAAATTAAATAAATATCGCAAACCGAACTCGATTTAATTGTGTTTTCACTATATTATAAACGTTTAACATATGGTACCTACAGATGGTGCACTCTGTATATACCTTAAAAAATATATTGCCCACTATTTATTGCTGATACTGTTGTTATGATGTTCAATATAATTTTTGAGAACTTTTATTTTAATTTCAGATGTTATACTGCAAGAATAAAATATATGGGAAAGGAGACAGAAAAACAAAAAGAAAAGTTTGCTAAATTAAATTTTGAAAAACAAATAACAAAAGGAATAAAAAGTATTAGAAAATTACAGTATTATCTACATTTGATGTCGGAGAACAAGTTATGTGATATTACCAAAAAAAAATTAGAATGTCTTTTACATTTTATAGCTGAAAATTCTATGATTTATTATTTTGTTTATGATGAGTTAAATAGAATTATTTCGGCAAAATTACCATGGTAAAATTTAGTAAACTTAACAGCTTCTATTTTAAATAAAATAATATAAGTATTGTATGTAAAATTTTTTCAGGTCACGTCCTACTTTGACAACTAACAGTAAATATAACTTAATTTTAAATTGCCTGAAACAATATCGATTTGTATATAAGATAAACAAATTTATGGATATCCCAAGAGAAAAGCAAATTTTAGAAATATTATTTACTATTTTGGCACAATATTTTAAACCACATATTTCTTACTCAGTTATAAAAACATGGTTAAATGATATTACGCAAGAATTTTTATCTCGCCTTAAACAAAAATATCCTGCACATTCAATATTCTTGACATCTTTTGAACAACTTTCTTTTTGGAAAGACAACAATATTTATGACCATTTTTGGAATACAGTAGAAACGAAGCAAATTATGGATGAATTACGTGCTTTTATATATTATTTGCGAGAAAATTTCTATGATCTATTAGAACGATTAGATACAAATTTAAAATTCAGAGAAGTACTTAAAAATGCACATTATGTAAGTTATTTCAGATTATAAAATTATTAATTTAAAATTATGTTAAAGAAATTTTATTTTTTTATTCTATTTATTATAACAATAACATGTTATTCATATCTTATAAATGTTCAATATACAATTTTTCTAATTTAATTTATAACACAGGATATAAAACATATATCTGTACTGTCTATGTGTCACTGCATAGCCAGAAGACTCGGTGTACGGTGTGCTTTGGTGCCATATAAAAGTCGTTTCGAGCCTATTGCAATCGTATGGAAACTAAAATAGTAAGTAAATAATTTTACTTTTTGAGTGTCTTCAATCTTTTTTGTTTCTATTTTTATATATACACTTTTATACACATATTATACATATTTGTATATATGTATATACATATACACAAATACATGTATGTATGTATATACGTGTATATTGTTCATTGTAAAGTTACGGTTTTTCGAATACTTGTTTGTAATTAATTTATAAATTACTTGTTTATTTACTTTACACCCAAGCATTTTATATATTTAAGCAAATTTAAAAAAGATTAATAATACATTAGTTAATACATTTTTTAATTTAATTTGTATTAGGTGTATTATTTTGTATATATTATAACATATAGAATTTTTAATTTATAACATTAAGTAAATTATATACTTCTTGAAGAATTCATTTTAATAGATTTTATATACAAGAAATTAAATGTATTGATTTATATAAAAAAATTACATTTGTGTAATTACATATACAGAGTGTCCGGTAAAGATTGAATCAACGCGTGAGCAGATAGAGGGGCACTAAACTGAACAGAGAAGTCCTTCACCATTTTGAATTCACCATTTTTGCGCTCTACATGCTGACGAATGTTGATTCAATCTTTACCGGACACTCTGTGTATATACATATATATATATAAAATGAAAAAAGTTTTATTTCAAAAGACTATAGTTTTTCGACACTTTGTACATATAAGAAATAAATGTATGATCTGCTGCACAGAAATTTAATATATATCTAACATATATTAGATAAAGTTCGCTATTTTGTTTTGATTTTTGCGGTCAAATATGATATGAATCGAAGAGTCAGTGTGCCATAGATGTGAAAAAATTATGTTCTATATAGGAAACTTTTTTTGTTTATAACTTTTTAACAAATAACGAGCGACGGCTAAGCCCTTTTGAAGGTTATTCAGGTTGATGACAATATATGTCAAGGTCAAGGTCATTGAAGCATTTTCCCCTAAACAGAAGTTTTACTAAATATATTTTTTTCTTATTTTCAGTCGTGCAGAAAAAAATATGACAGAGTTGTTTCATGTACGTGACGATTCCTATCAACTTTATCCATATGCTGGACAAAATTATCATTATAAAGAACTTTCTAATATAGAGGTTAGTAACTTTTTTTAAGTAGTTTTTATTAATTTTAGCGGTACAAGAATAACAAAAAATTACAATTCATTATTAAGTTTTATTAATAATATGTTAAGTCAATATATGAATATATTTTAATAGCAATTAGTAGAAATAATAAAATTTTTCTTCATTTTCTTATATACAATCGAAATTATATTTATATCTGGTATTTTAGGTAATACAAATAATGGTCAACCATCCCCTCATGGCGTCAAGAAATTTTAACAAACTTTGGGAGATGAATTTAGTTAATCTGCATGAAATCATGTTATATAGAAGAAGAAATATTCATGCTCAATATAGTAGAATTACAAATACAGTACAGGTAATTTATTACACACACCTCATATAATATATATATTTAATACATATATGTATATTAAAAGTCCAGAAATGATCAAATATCGCATAAACAATAAATGTTAGAAAAAAAACGTTTTAGACAAAACATAATAAGGCTTAAGTAAATGCATTCAGCAACAGTATATGATTGACCATAGATAAAGTTCCCAAGATAAGGTCAAAACTAATGCTAATAATAGCTGTCACTATCAAAAGCTTTACTCGAAAAGTATTTAATAAAAAAATATTTCGTTATAACGTTTTAAAAAATCTTGAGACAAATCATAAGAATATGCGATAAAAAATAGTATTTTTGTTAAAAAAATTAAAGGTAACCTTTACGTGATCTTTAAACAATTGTTGAAGATCAAAATTTATATCTATCTTCGAATTAAACAATTTGTGCCTAAAATATATTTTTTTTAAATCCTAAAGTTTCCAAATATTTGACTGTTCTAATTTAAATGAGATACCCTGTATATAAAGATATTGTATTAATTACAATTATTTATAATTAAAGTTATTACAATATATGTATGTAGTTAGAATTTACTTGCCAAGATATTGGTTGAATTTTGTCATTTATTTTTTCACATAGGTCAAAATAAAACAATCAGAAGCAGAAAAATTGGAGATAGCAGGAAAACTTATTATAATTGGAATAATTCTAGGTCTCTGTATGATTATCGTGTATATTTTTAACATAAAGCAGATCGTGTTAGGGTCATAATTGGCTATGACTATAGAGACGTAGACAGTTTCTTAAAAAAATTTCGTATGTCGTCGGAATTTCCATATCTGAGTCGATGCTACGGATATATCTATGATATGATCGTTATTATCGCCCTTCATCAACTCATCGTATTAGGAAAGGTCTTTATAAAAAACAACCGCATTACACAATTCTCCTCGAGAATAATGAAATATGTTATGTGGAAGAAGGTAAATATTAATGTTTACATTTTATTATCATTTTTACACACACATATGTATTCTAATGCATTATCTATCATTTTTATATAATCTGTACTGTATTGTAAAATATATCTTTTTTTATTTTAACGGCTTTTGTTATGTCCACTAAAATGGATAGAAAATGTAGAAATAGGACGATACTTTTCTAAATTCCAGTGTAATTGTTATTTACCAAATAAAAGATTAGCAAAACTTTATCCGAGCAATACTGCTACAATTTGCAAGATACTTTTTAATCAATAGTTTTTTTTATTAATTATACTATCAATAGGTTTTCTAATTTATAATATAATTTATTATTCATAGTAATTTTAAATTTTTGAGAAATATATGTAAGTTAACTTATTTAAATTGTTTTTTTAATTTAGCTTATTTCTTTATAGAAGTATTAAAATATTGTATAAAAGTTATGAGACATTCTTTCCCTTAGTCAAAAGATATTTGAGCAGGCTATTACTTTTAATTACTTTTAATTAAATAGTGTGAACTATTGGGGGACTCAGCGTTATAATAGTTGTAACTGCGAAATTATGGGCACCTTTGTTATATTTTAAAATAGTTTTTTATTACTGAAGATGATCCAAAAATGGATTAAAACGTTTAAAAATAAAATTTGATTGTTTTACTACAAAACGTTGTTTTTATTTGCGCTCCTTCATCTGGCGCTTGGCTCTTTATGCCTTTCATGTTTTCTCGTAATAATAAATTACATTTTAATAATAGCCATTTTTTTTACAATATATTTTCTAGTCTTGTATATTTTCTATTATAACATTTTTAATGTAAAAAGTTTTGTTTCAAAAGACTATAGTTTTTCGACACTTTGTACATATAAGAAATAAATGTATGATCTGCTGCACAGAAATTTAATATATATCTAACATATGCTGGACAAAATTATCATTATAAAGAACTTTCCAATATAGAGGTTAGTAACTTTTTATAGGTAGTTTTTATTAATTTTAGCGGTACAAGAATAACAAAAGATAACAATTCATTATTAAATTTTATTAATAATATGTTAAATCAATATATGAATATATTTTAATAGCAATTAGTAGAAATAATAAAATTTTTCTTCATTTTCTTATATACAATCGAAATTATATTTATTATTTATCTAATTATATTATGTATCTGGTTTTTTAGGTAATACGAAAAATAATGGATAGTCTCACAGCACCAACAATACGTATGTTAAACTAAGTAAAAGAAGGTAAATATTAATTTAACATTATTATCAAATTTACGAGATAAAATATAGAATAAACGTACACATAAGGGTACATACAGTATGAAATTTATGGAATATATATGATATATGTATATATATGTATGCATATATTAATATTGTGCATATGGGATTTAAATTGCGAATAACAGTGTAATAAAAAGTATTGTGTAAAGTCAATTTATCCGTATCAGAGTTTGTAATTAGTTATTAATAAAGTAAATATCTATTAAGATGTTATAAATAAATATTATGAAAATACCTTCAAATTGTAGTATCGTCCGGATAAAGTTTTGCTAATCTTTTATTTACACATACATACATATGCATATTCTTATTTTTTTATATATTTATATATAATTTGTACTGAATTGTAAAATATATCTTTTTTTATTTTAGAGGTTTTATCGACATGTTCACCAAAATGGATAGAAAATATAGAAATAGGACGATATTTTTCTAAATTTCAGGATACTTACTATTTACCAAATAAAAGATTAGCAAAATTTATCCGGACGATACTACAATTTAAAGGTATTTTCTTAATATTTATTTATAACATCTTAATAGATATTTATTTTATTAATAATTATTAATAATTATATCGCAAACTTTGATACGGATAAATTGACTTTTCACAATACTTTTTATTACACCGTTATTTGCAATTTAAATCCCATATGCACAATATTAATATATTCATACATATATGTATGTACATATATCATATATATTCCATAAATTTCATACTGTATGTAACTTATGTGTACGTTTATTCTATATTTTATCTCGTAAATTTTCGTCCGAGTAATTCAGTTTCTGTAAAATAAAAGATTTTGATGTTTGAGAAATATAAAATTCAGAAAAAATTTTTTAGAAATGAGGATTACTATAGTAAAGAGAAGGAAATAATACGTAATTGTACATTCAGATTAAAATTCAAAATATTTTGACATTTAGCATTATAAAACTAATTAGTAGACAGTTAAAATATTCATAAAAATATATAATGTACGTATTTAATAAGATTAAAATTAAAAAGCAATCTTTTAAGAAAATTTTAAAACATTTCAAATAGATATCAATCTGTATAAGTAGTTTTTTATACAAATGAAGTATAAGTAGTTTTTTACATAAAGAAAAATTAAAACAATAAATTCAGAGAAAATAGTTAAGATAAATAAATAATTTTAATTATTATTTAATATTAATTTCTCAATAATTATTGTGAAAATTGCACAATGGTAAAGAACTTTTCTGTTCAGTTTAATACGCTCTACCTGTTCACGAACGTTGATTCAATCTTTATCAGACATTCTGTAGAATAAAAATCCTATGTACATTATTTTTCGATTATGCGAGGTTGGTAAAGCATGCCCCTGCTGATCGTCAGATAGGCAACCCAACTTACTGATCTGTATGTTGCAGAGACACCCTGTACATGTAACAATTAAATAAAATTAACAGACAAACATCAAATTTCATGAAATTTCATGCGTTCCGGGATGGACTTATAATATAAATATAATGTAATATAATAATATATACATAATAATATAATATAATAATATAATAATATAAAAATAAGAAACGGTCTACAACAACACATGACAATGGTGAACGATGTAATATTGCTGAAATCACGTCGAATTGCGTTGTTTTATATAGTTTGACCTAGGATTGTGATTTTTATTTAATTTATGACTAAAAAGATAAAAATAATTGTCGAAACGTCTCAGTATTTATTCTATTAAATTTCAAATGTAAGTAGACTATGAAGAGCATAATCAGTATATAAAGGTTAAAAAGTAGAATACAATATTAATTGAGTATAGATAGATAAATATATTACAGAAAGTAAATCGTACAATTTAGATAAAACAAATAAAGGCGAACGTTTCAGACTCGTTTCTGGGCCTTCTTCAGCGCAAAAATATATTGTGAAATCTCAAGAATAAAACAGAGAATAGTGTATAAATTTTAAGTTAACTTATAAAAACAAAAGAATTAATAAATTTATAAAGATGGCTGTTAGATTGATTAAAACTTAATCAAAAGTGTATAATATTAAAGAAGGAGCGAAAAGTCGGATTATAAAAAGAATTGAAAGAAAAAATGCTCCTTTGTTTGAAAGCCAAGAAGCATTTATAAGAATAGTGCCTTGACAACAGTACAGTTTGAAATTAGATTTATAAATTTATATGTAGATGATAACTAAGTTAATACGATCAAAGTTACTATGCTAAACAGTGTTTTCATTTACGAGTTGAATTTCTTACTTTTATTTTTAAATATAATCCATAGAGCAAAATTATTAAATTTCTTGTATATTTGACCGAAATAGTGATTTAAAATAACAAGTTAAAGGAATACCCATAATGCAATCTTCTTGTCGGAAAATTTAATTTTTTATCGGACAGCTTTACTTTTTTTGGTTAATTTTATCCATATATTTTATACCAATATTTTTTTTGTCGTTAAGAGTTTTCATCGGAAAATTGTTTCTTTCAGAAAAAGTAAAAAGTTACCATGATCAAGCAGTGCGCCGTATCAAAATGTAAAACGGGTTGCAGAATAATAGAAGAGAATGCTTAATGTTTGAAGTCGAACATTGGACAATATAAGAAACGGCAGGCTGCAATTCTTAGTATTGTTCTCAAAAAGTCCCAGTCAATATTATTAATAAATACATATTATTAATATTAAATACTTAGAGCACAATAAACAAGTTATAATATATTAAATATTAAGAAAGAGAGAAGATTCTCTCTCTCTCTCTCTCTCTCTCTCTTTTCTCTCTCTCTCTCTCTTTTCTCTCTCTCTCTCTCTCTCTTTCTCTCTTTCTCCCTATCTCCCTCTTCTTCCTTTCTTCTTAATATTTAATATTTAATATCTTGTTTATAATGTTTAAATCCTTAGTGTTATTAGTTATGCACTTCGTATGCACGCATTCCTGGTAAATAACGCGGTACTTGTGGCAACAAGACAAACTTGTTTGGATAGTAAAACTAACTTGCTATTTAAATCTCTGACTATTACTATGTGTGTGTCAAGATCTGTATGTAAAACCGTGGTTAAGATTTCCGAAGAGCTGGACTGTCACCAGTGACTAAACGAGTTTATTTTTCTTTTGAAGCTTTATCTTTTAAACTGATATTATATTTATACAATTACCTGCAAGATATTTTGCATAACTTAATTCTGATATTTTATAATTTTTCTGGTAAAAATATGTCTGCATATTTAAGAGAAAGAAAAAATTTACGTATGCAGAATATATTACTGAATATTTCATAATTCTAGTTGTCGACTGACTTAAAGAGACCTCAAGCAGAGTCAATTGTTAACAATAAAGGAACAAAGCCATAAATCTCAACAATAGTGAAAAGAAATCTCAAGAATAGTGAAGAGGATTTGTTGAGAAATATTTCTTCAAAAAATTTATGCTTTTATTTGTCAATTTCATTCAACTAATCAAAACCAAGAAATCTTATTGTTATTGTCTTTTTTCTGCTTAGTAACTAAAATTCGAAACATTTCTAAATAAAGTTTATCTTTAGTCTGAACGAACAGTTCGAACGAAGTGCACGTTTTTAGACGCATCGCGACAGTGTTACAAGCTACATAAACTTTCTATGCTCACATTTGTGATTCGTTATCACATAAATATAATAACGAAATTTAATTAAATAATACGGAACTTATTATCAATAAATAACGTTTTGAGTTTTCTTTTGTGAATAATTAAATTTTTTGCAATGGCTACGATAACAGACTTACCCAACGAAGTGTTTGAAAAGATTCTTTCATGTGAGAATATTAACTTAAATGATATCGTAAATTTTAAATCTACATGTAAAATATTACGGAAGATAAATTTGCGCAACCAAGTTTGGAAGGAGAAATTTTCTCAGAGATATTTTCTTATTTATAAGTTTTGATATTAATTTTTTTAATTTAGTATACACTTCATCGATTAACAAAGTATTTTTAAGAAAACAGTAAAGTTACTACATTGTTATACCATTATTTAAATTGTACCTGTTGTTTCCCTGCATATTAAACTCGTTTCTAATATTACAGTTTAGTAGGATTGTAATAAAAAAGCAAAATCCGGAGTAAAGCCGGAATTTTAAAATGTCTAAAAATTTGACAAGTCATAATAAGTTCATCAAATAATCATAATAAATCTTCATTCATTAATTGTAAACTTCACGCAATTTGATTACTATTATTTGTTTTATAGTGTAAAACATCATGAAACACTCAATTAGAGTAATGTTACATATTTTCATATTTTAATTTTAAAATATTCATAGTTGTGTATAATAATTTACATAATTATATTTATTTATATAATATTTATGTAAGACACTTTTCTTATATTTATTTATTTCAAGAGTTATTCTTTTTTACTTTTCATAAATAATATCTTTTGGATCTTATTATAATACAACATGTATTATTTAACTTTCTGTGTAAACTTTATAGTTTTTATTTAAATTATATAAAACATTATATGCAATCAATTTTATTTTAATTTAAAGATTGTATTTCCCTTTAGTTTTAATTTTCATCTTATTGACATGTGTATCGCAGTAGATACATCTTGATAACATTTGTTTACGTACACAAATTGCTATCCATTATACTATCATGATATTTACAATTTAAGTACAGTAGTTTATATATATTTTTTATAACAAAGATATTTATACTATTAATTAAAATTTTTTAAACTTATGTATTTTAAACATTAGTATGTACGTAATTAAAAAATGTATATATACCTTAAGAAATATATTGTCCACTATTTATTGCTGATACTGTTGTTATGATGTACAATATAATTTTTGAGAACTTTTTATTTTAATTTCAGATGTTATATTGCAAGAATAAAATATATGGGAAAGGAGACAAAAAAACAAAAAGAAAAGTTTGCTAAATTAAATTTTGAAAAACAAATAATAAAAGGAATAAAAAGTATTAGAAAATTACAGTATTATGTAGATTTGATGTCGAAGGGCGAGTTATTACCAGAAAAGTGTGATATTACCAGAAAAGACTTAGAATGTCTTTTACATTTTATAGCTGAAAATTCTATGATTTATTATTTTGTTTATGATGAGTTAAATAGAATTATTCCTGCAAAATTACCATGGTAAAATTTAGTAAACTTAACTGCTTTTATTTTAAATAAAATAATGTAAGTATTGTATAGTTAATATGTAAAATTTTTTCAAGCCACTTCGTTTTATTGTAACAATAACTTTTACACCTAACAATAACTTTCACAAATATCACTTAATTTTAAATTGCCTGAAACAATATCAATTTATATATAAGATAAACAAATTTATGGATATCCCAAGAGAAAAGCAAATTTTAGAAAAATTATTTACTATTTCAGCACAATATTTTAAACCACATATTTCTTGCTCAGTTATAAAAACATGGTTAAATGATATTACGCAAGAATTTTTATCCCGCCTTAAACAAAAATATCCTGCACATTCAATATTCTCGACACCTTTTGAACAACTTTCTTTTTGGAAAGACAACAACATTTATGACCATTTTTGGAATGCAGTAGAAACGAAGTAAATTATGGATGAATTACGTGCTTTTATATATTATTTGCGAGAAAATTTCTATGATTTATTAGAACGACTAGATACAAATATAAAATTCAGAGAAGTACTTAGAAATGCACATTATGTAAGTTATTTCAGATTATAAAATTATTAATTTAAAATTATGTTAAAGAAATTTTATTTTTTTTGTTCTGTTTATCATAACAATAACATGTTATTCATATCTTATAAATGTTCAATATACAATTTTTCTAATTTAATTTATAACACAGGATACAAAACATATATCTGTACTGTCTATGTGTCACTGCATAGCCAGAAGACTCGGTGTACGGTGTGCTCTGGTGCTTTATAAAAGTCGTTTCGAGCCTATTGCAATCGTATGGAAACTAAAATAGTAAGTAAATAATTTTACTTTTTGAGTGCTTTCAATCTTTTTTGTTTCTATTTTTATATATACACTTTTATACACATATTATACATATTTGTATATATGTATATACATATACATAAATACATGTATGTATGTACATATGTGTATATTGTTCATTGTAAAGTTACGGTTTTTCGAATACTTGTTTGTAATTAATTTATAAATCATTTATTTATTTACTTTACATCCAAGCATTTTATATATTCAAGTAAATTTAAAAAACATTAATAATAGTTAATACATTTTTTAATTTAATTTGTATTAGGTGTATTATTTTGTACCTATTATAACATATTAAGAATTTTTAATTTATAACATTAAGTAAATTATATACTTCTTGAAGAATTCATTTTAATAGATTTTATATACAAGAAATTAAATGTATTGATTTATATAAAAAAATTACATTTGTGTAATTATATATACAGAGTGTCCGGTAAAGATTGACTCAACGCTGGTGAGCAGATAGAGTGCACTAAACTGAACAGAAAAGTTCTTAACCATTTTGCAATTTTGCAATAATTATTGAGAAATTAATTAAAAAATATCGACCAATTCGTGAGTATTAACACGAGGCGAGAAAAGCCACCCCGCTGTCACGTAGTTGCACGTATAGTAACCGTGTAACGGTGGGCTGTCTCTTTTCGCGGTGTTCCTAGCGACCCCTTGACAGCGGGCTGTCTTTTCGCAGAGCGCTAATGTATTGGCGCGAATTGGCTGATATTTTTTAATGAATTTTTTAGTAATTATTTCAAAATGATGAAGGACTTCTCTGTTCAGTTTAATGCGCTCTACATGCTGACGAATGTTGATTCAATCTTTACCGGACACTCTATGTATATACATATATATATATAAAATGAAAAAAGTTTTATTTCAAAAGACTATAGTTTTTCGACACTTTGTACATATAAGAAATAAATGTATGATCTGCTGCACAGAAATTTAATATATATCTAACATATATTAGATGAAGTTCGCTATTTTGTTTTGATTTTTGCGGTCAAATATGATATGAATCGAAGAGTCAGTGTGCCATAGATGTGAAAAAATTATGTTCTATATATAAAACTTTTTTTTGTTTATAACTTTTTAACAAATAACGAGCGACGGTTAAGCCCTTTTGAAGGTTACTCAGGTTGATGACAATATATGTCAAGGTCAAGGTCATTGAAGCATTTTCCCCTAAACAGAAGTTTTACTAAATATATATTTTTTTCTTATTTTCAGTCGTGCAGAAAAAAATATGACAGAGTTGTTTCATGTACGTGACGATTCCTATCAACTTTATCCATATGCTGGACAAAATTATCATTATAAAGAACTTTCTAATATAGAGGTTAATAACTTTTTATAAGTAGTTTTTATTAATTTTAGCGGTACAAGAATAACAAAAAATAAAGATTGGGGTCATAATTGGCTATGGCTATAGAGACGTTGACAGTTTGTTAAAAAAATCTCATATGTCGTCGGAATTTTCATATCTGAGTCGATGCTACGGATATATCTATGGTATGATCGTTTGTCGCCCTTCATCAACTCATCGTATTAAAGAAGGTCTTTATAAAAAACAACCGCATTACACAATTCTCCTCGAGAATAATGAAATATGTTATGTGGAAGATGATAAATATTAATTTACATTTTATTAGCATTTTTACACACATATGTATTCTAATGCATCATCTATCATTTTTATATAATCTGTATTGTATTGTAAAATATATCTTTTTTTATTTTAACGGCTTTATCGTTATATCCACCAAAATGGATAGAAAATGTAGAAATAGGACGATACTTTTCTAAATTCCAGTGTAATTATTATTTACCAAATAAAAGATTAGCAAAACTTTATCCGGGCAATACTGCTACAATTTGCAAGATACTTTTTAATCAATAGTTTTTATTATTTTAAAGTGTACAGTTTGTTATATAAATGTATTAAAATAATGCTAAATAAATGTTGCAATTTTTTTATAAATATTGAAATAAATTTGAAACAAAATATATTAAAAACAGAATTGTTTAAAATTATGTTATCACTATTAAGTTTTCGAGATTTATTTCTTTAATAACTAATCGCACTACTTATTTTATTAATAAATAGTCTCAAACTCTGACACGGATAAATTGACTTTGCACAATATTTCTTATTATATTATAATTTGCAATTTAAATCTTATATGCGTAATATTAATATATGTATACATATCTGTATATCATATATATATCGATCGACTCCTAAAAAACAGTAACGAAAAAGGAAGTAAGTTGCTTTGTGTGATACATGAGCGAGCGGCGCAAAAAGATGAAAAAGTATACATTTTACATTCGGCAATGTTTTTCTGATATCTTATAAATAAGATAGGACATAAATAGACTATGTTGTTGAATATAAAGCATATAAATTTAGAGTTAAATCATATAAGAAAATTAATAAAATTATTAATACAGTAATAAATGCTTTAACATACATTTATTTATGTTATTCTGTGTTATGTAAAAGTTATATTTAAATAAGAGAGAAAGAGAGAGAGAGAGAGAGAGAGAGAGAGAGAGAGTATTCCTCGTGCGTATTTTGATTAATTAATTAATACGATAGTTTTAATCGTCATATCTTGATTACAAAATAAAATATATAATTTTTTTGAAATAGAGATTTTTGGTATGTTATAATCTTGATCTTTTCTAAAATATATGTATACTATAAGAATTCTGGGAAAAACAAGAAAAAAAGTGAAAAACAAGAGAGAGGGAGAGAGAGATGGAGAGGGCAAAAGGGGGGAAACTCAATTTAAATTGAATTTCTTTAATGCTAGATGTTTCGCTTGTATTGCAAATCCCTTTTTTTGTGTCTCTTTCTGCGTGCTGTTATCAGTGGTCGCAATATTTTTAGTTGAAAGTTGTTATAAATTGTTTAATGCACTTGCTGTGCTCTCTGCGACTGAGTTGTAATTCTTCGATATATTTACATAAGGTAAACAATGATAAAATCCTATTTTTTATTACCGTAAATACATTTATGTTTTAAAATGATCTTTTCTTATTAATTTCATACTGTGTCTATGTAAATATTGATTACTTATAATTTTTTATATGATCAAAAGTAAATAAATACGTTTTGAGGCTTAATAAAATATTAGCCCACAAAATGTTGTACTTTTCATTTTTATACTAGAGAAAGAACGAGAGTATACATAGATGCTGTCTTTCAAAATTAATATCAAAAATTATTACATTAAAGGATATTTTTCCATGTTTTAAAGAGAAAAATATTAATTATAACAAGAGAATTGTTTTTATTTATTAATTTATAATTATAATTTAAAAATACATATCTATATTCTTATCTTCTATATATCATATTATAATATACAACTTTTAAGAAGTTTTAGACATCAATGTTAATGAAATAAACAAGTTTTGGAGGTAGTCCATTATACCCCGCATGAAAAGCATATCACGGCTTCACGAAAATCTAGGCTTTTACTAAATCAATAATCTCGTCTATTTAAACTATTATTTTATAATAAACTTGTGTTTTTTCTTATAGTGGATATTCCAAAGAATATTTTTAGTAAAAAAAAAAGATCGATTTATTTTTTTTTAATATGTTGAAAACTTGCTCAATGCTTACGTTTGCTGTTTTACCCCACCTTTCCCTATATGTATAGATAATTTTATTTCATTCGTGTTTCGGTATCTTCCACGATACGAAAGCAAATAAGGAAAATGTTAGTAAATCAAAATACGCCGATTAAACAAGATAAAAAGACCATTGTGTGGAGTCTGTCACAGTAATGAATGCACAAATATAATCATTACTGTTAACATAGTAAAAGAAATTTAGACATTTCGATCTACTTTGAATCATTATCGATCAAACAATGAGTTACATTGGCAAACTATAATTAAAGTACAGAGAACAATACATTTAAGGCAGATTCCAATAGTCCGTTGTCCCTTTATTGTTTTATTTAATTCGATTAACACATAATTGAATTAACACAGAAATCAAACATTGAATAAATGGGAATCAAGGTAATATCGTGAGTAATTTATGTCCTTTGAGCTTTCTTATCGTATAAAGAAAACAATTCGCATAGGCTTCAGCGATAATAATTTAAATGCAATATATGATGTAAGGATGAGTGAGTATATATTTAAAATTGAAAAAAAAAACAAATCTAATTACAATACCAGACGTTTCGATTTTTTTCTTTAGGATTCCCAGTGGTACGCAAATTATTAATACAGTATTTAAAACGTTACTAATAATGTCGGTCAAGGGTCAAAGTAAATAAGGGCCAAAATATATCAAAATAAAAATGCAAATAATGGTGAAGAAATATAAGCTGTTATCAGATAAGATAGTACGACTTCCGAGACCGACATAACTTGCGAAATTCAAGTTGCGTCTTATCTTAACATTTTACTCTGTACTGTTGTTTTTGATCTTTTAACTGTAAAGGTATGTGTTGATCTATTTTCGATAAGTTTATTAATATGTAAAAATTTTTAAAAATCTAAAAAAATTTACATATCTTCTTTGGTTCTTTTAAATAAAGACTAGAATAATAAATTTTAAGAAATAATTTGCTTAGGTAAATATATTGTTTTACGAGTATTCATTTTCGAGAAATTGATGCTGTTAGAAAAATCATGGACAAAAATTATTCACAACTATGAAATAAGGGTTAATAATAGTGCGTTAGGAACAGATATAGCATTTGAGTGATCGTATTGTACAACTTTCTACGTCAAAGACGACTTTAACATCAAGATACTCAAAAAAATTGAAACGTGTCTCTTTCAAGCTAACGTAAATTGTAAATTAAAAAGGAATTTGTTTTTGAAATCTGGAAAATAAAAAACTATCAAATTAGAGTATTGCCACGGTTTTTTATGTTTTCGACAATTAAAAAATTTGCATTACTTATGATTATGTATAATGTCTATTTTGTTTAAGTATATTAAGAGAAGAATACTTTATAAAAAAAATATTATATAATGATTTTTTTATACAATTTATTAAGAACATTAGCTTGGAAACTATCATGAATTTTAAGTCTACATGTAAAAGATTATGGTAGGTAAAATTGCAAAAAAAATTTTGGAAATTTTATCAAAGAAATTTTATCAAAGAAAATTTGATTAAAGAAAATTTTATCAATTTTATCAGATTACTTTTTTACTTATAAGTTTTTTATATTAATATTTTTAAATTTAACATCAATTTAACTCATTCAATTTTTGTTGATTAACAAAGTATCTTTACGAAAACAGCAAAGTTATTACATTGTTACATTATTTAAGTTGTGTCTATTGCTTTACTACATATTGAGCTTGTTTTCTAACGTTACAATTTAGTACGATTGTAATAAAAAATCTAGTAAAATTATTACTAGTTTTTTTAACAGAAACTAACCCTAAACCTACTCTATCTTAATGTTTGGCTCACGTGTCTCTACTTTGAATTCTCCCTTAATATATTGTTATAACAATATTTATTGTACAAATACTTATGAAATATGTGTGCCTGTATGTGTATTATATAATTGTATATAATAATCACGACAAACATTGTTCAATACGCGCATATATTTTGAATAAGTTATAATATTACTAAATTCAGTCGTTCGATTGGAAGATAGCAACATACATTATAATTAGAATCAAATGATACAGAGTGGAAAGCCAAAAGATCAATCAAGGCTACTTTTGGCATATTTTTGATCCAGACGATACGAATGAACATCCGCAGGTTACTTGGCACAGTTTACTCATATCTAGGTCAAAGTCACGTCCTCGGCGAGACTAAGAAGGTATTTAGCCCGAAGGCGCATTATTCTGCCTCTGTCTTCGGATCTGAGCGCCTCCAGGCCAAGTTTGGTCCGGAGATGAGTGAGGCCTTATTTATGGATTTGCGTGTAGTCTTTGAAACGAATGATTTCTTTGTCAACAAAGATAATCGAATTATCACAAGATACTATAAATCAACAGTCCACATTTCTTACAAAATGTGTATAAAAAAATTGAATAAATCTATTCTCTATAATATTAATATTTTGTTTTATAAATTATAATATAATTATGTGTGTGTATATAATTAAAATGTATCAATTAAAATTATATATAACTTATATATTAATAATAGTTTGATGTTATTTGATATAAAAAAATAATGTCTAGTATTATATTTCTGTTTGTATATTATTTACTTAATTAATTAAATTTAATTATCCATGTGGGAAATTACTACTGGTGAGACAATGGTCCAGTACCGATTTTCAGTATTGAGTATTGGCGTTGTACTAGATTCCAGTACTGTTGCGATATTGGTAAAATACTGGGATGATAGAATTGGGCCAAGACTTGAATTACAGTTCTATTGTGTTACTGGATTCCAGAATTGCTGCAGTACCGATTCCCATTATTAAATCAGTACCGGTTTTCAATATCAAAACAGTACCAAAAATCAATACCAGTTCTCAATACAATAACAGTATTGAATACTCTTTACCGATTATCATTACTCTAACATTACCGAGGATCAGTATATTAATAAAAATATTTATTAATTATATAATATATATTATAATAAAATAAAATAATTTTATTATTTATTTATTATTTATTAATAATATATACATTTATTTTATTAAATTTATTTTTATACATTCATATATATATATATATATATATATATATATATATATATAACATATAGATATAGAAAATTTAAGGAATATTTAAAATTATTAATTTTACATATATGAAATATAACACATTAAAAATATAAAATATTAATTTTAAACATTATATAATTTAATTCGAATTGGTAATCTTATCTAAATTTCCTTTTTCTTTACGTCCTCCCTTGCGATCTGCTGCTATCGTAAACCATCGACTCATTGAAGAATTTATTTCTTTTTCTTCTTCTGTCCCAAATTTACTTATTAGAATATCTATATCAAAATTGATAAAAAAGAACAAATATTTAAATAAATATTTAATTAAGTGTTAATGTTTTTATATATATCCCTTTATAATTATTTTTATAATTTATATAATATTTATATAAATAATTATATAATAATAATTTCTTTAATAATTATATAAATAATCTTTATAATTATAAATATAATTAAAATTATATTTATAAATAACAATATATTTATTTATTTCAGTTTAAGTTTGTGTGTATATATGCACACACACAAACTTAAATTTTGATTATATATATATATATATATATAATATAAATGTTTATATTAAAGATTAAGTTTATATTAATATAAATTTGAAATTATGCGTACCCATCAGTAAACTATATATTTTTGTTTTGTTGAAATTTAATTTTTTGCTTTCACTTCGTCTTCCAAAAGCCGTGAACAATATTTGTACTTCTTTATCCATCACAGCTGATAATGTATTATGTATCGCCTTTTTGTGCGTTGGTGTTACATAAACGTATTTCTCAAATAATGTACGCTGTAAAAATACGAATCTATTAAGTATTTTATTTATTAAATAAAATTATTAAAGTAAAATATGAGTTTTGAAGAAAATTAATTACCAAGGCATCTTTTTTTTCGTCAATTTCCATTAAAGCATCCAAAGTTTTGAATTCATCTAATGTAGATGTTGGTATTTTAATTTCAATAATCTGTTTTAGAGTCGAAATTGTATTTATTTTATCTTTGGGAAGTAAATTTAACAATAAATTGTTTTTTAACTCTTCAAAACTTTTTCGCATGTCACATAAGATACTTCTTTTTATATTATCCATTTTTTTTTGTATCAATGTTTTTACTTGCTCATAACAAGCATTAGCAATGATTTGAGTGAATTCTGATATGAGAAAATAAGTTTTTTTAATATTTAAAATAAATTTTTATTTTCTTAATAATAATATAATTCAGATTTTCTTATGATTTTTAAAAATCATAAGAAAATCTGAATTATATTATTATTATTATTATTATTATACATATTACTTAAAAAAAATCCTTGGGTTTAGAGTCCCCAGCTTTAGTCGCCAAGGAAATTTTATTATATACAATATTTATTATATACAATTTATTATATCAATATTATATTGAATTATAAATCTGTGAATCATATTATTGTTAATTTTTATTATTTTTATTATTTTTAAATATTAAAAATACTATACCATTATTTCTAGTATAATCATTATGTGATTTAGGTTTTTTAAATGTGTTTGAAGTTTCGGCTTCGTCAAAGAGAGAAAGAATCTCTTTACGCTTAATTTTTTTAGCTGTTGAATCTTGCGTCAAACTTTTTGTTGAATTGGATGAAAGAATAACTGATTCCGATGAACTGGTTAAAGCATCATTGTCTATGAAATAAAAATATTAAATATATAAACAAAAGAATATTTACGAACAATAAATACCTTTATCTGATTCCATAATTCTTCTTTTTATAATTTTTCGATGCGAAAATGTTTCAAATTCTAAATCAGGATTGTTATTTGAATCATCTGTTTCTGTATCTGATAATTTTTCGGGTACATCAGATATTTCACTAGACAGTAATACAGTGTCTTCGTACATGCGTGCCATGCGTCGTTGTCCCTGATAGAAGTTATCTATAATATAAATAATTTGAAATATATTCTTTTTAACATTTTTATTTTTATTAACTTTTACTTACTAGCATCTTTCAATAATTTGACAGGATATTTTTTCCATGTTAATTCCGGAGCTTTACATTCTTTACTCCATTCTTGGACCTTACTATAATCCGATTTTGGTGGATATTGACAAAGCCATGTGCGTTTAGGTTTTAATAACCAATCTTTTGGTACTAAATCGATACACAATTTTTTATTTTATCGTCGAATATGGTTAAACCAGACTATTAGGTGTGTAATATTTTCACTTAATTCGGTTCTATACAATTAACATTAATAATTAGTTACAATTGTTTTATTGTAAAAAAAACTGTTAAAGCAATAAAATATTTAGAAATCAACCATTATACTTACAAATACGAAAAATTACTCATATTGTGTTGACGTATATCCGTTTTGTAATGAGCTGCTTTATATAGCGACGAAGTAACAACATGCAATAATGATATTTTCGTTAAAAGTAATAAAATATTGAATTGAACTTAAAATACAATTTCACTTTTTTTCACAAAATAAAAATTTATTAGGGAAAATATAAATAATGATATAAATGGTAGAAGGAAAAAAGAAAAAATATTGAACATCACACGCTTTGAATTTATTGCGTTGTAGTTGCAATCAACGAACAAATGCATATCTAAAGTCCAAATTGATCGATAATATATATACAATATACATTTTAAAATGTATTGAAAATATTTATTCAATGCAAAATTAAATATATATACATCATATTTATGTACATTTACTTACATATATGTACGTGAATTATTACTATACATTAACTATATGTATTATATAAAATATTGAAAATATGATATATGATATATTATATATCATATAATAATATATTTTATTTTACAATAATTTTATAGAAAATCTACCAAAGCTGAAAATTTAACTGTGTTATAATTGTGTGACATAAATAATATTCTTAACGTTTAAAAGTACACATTTATGTTTAATTTCTTTAAGTTGAAAAACGCGACGATATTTGCTTAAAGTAACTTGCCATAAACCGACATGAGATGATTTATAAGGATAATTAAAAACATCTCTTTTGTCATGATATAATAATCCTTTTATTAATACTAGTTTTTCTTTATTTAAAACATCATCTTGTAATTTTGAGTAAATTTTATTAATTTGAATAATTTCGTTATTTTTAAGTTGCACAACATTATCAGAAGAAATATTTGTAATAGTTATTCCATTATTATTATTATTATTCATTTGTATAATATAAATCAAATTCTTTTGTATAGAATTATTGTATTTGAATACATAATTTTGTTATTAATTGTATTCAAATATAATATAATAGGTATTATTAATTATATTTGAATATATTAAATTCATAAAAATTAAAATTTCAAATTTTTATAACTTTTACCCGAAACGTTGTTTTCTAGTGGATTCTTTTTCTCGTCTTCTTTTAAGTTATATTGTCTCATATATACTTTTTTTGCCATACTTGCTTGCGTGTTAAGAAATATGATATTAACACTATCTATTATACAATTTATGGTATCGAACACAAGAATAGAACTGTTTAGTCGCAACGTATTCGTAGAATAATTTTGTTAGGAAAGGTCACGAAGGGAGATACTATTTTCTGAAGAACATAAATATTGATACACAGTTTAAATCTGACTAATGTTTGTTTTGTATCTTATTATTTAACGATCTTTTGAAATTCACGCTATTTACCAACATGAAATAAACTTAAAAATAAAATTAAAGAGTAAAAACTAATATCGGTGCAGTAATTTTGTTATTTATTTTGTCATAGAATACGAACAGAACATCGAACTTATTAGAAATTATGAGTCTTAAAATCAAATCGCATTCTTTTTAAACTTAAGATCTACGAGACTAATATACGTATAAATTATTTTAAATTATGTAAAATTAAAATAAAGTATGTTTTATAATATAAACCACATGAGAAAACACTGAATTAAAGTACTGCTACAATTTTATAATATTATAATTTTTATTTTAAATAATATCACTGTGTATAAATAGTAACCTTGGTAGTAATATGCATTTAAATAAGAGTATTTGTTTTTATATTTATTTGTCTATATAAGATTAACTTGCATAATACTCTCTTTAACTTTTATGAATAACTACGTAGGCAGTTCGATAATAAAGGTACAGGCGTTGATTATAAAATGCGATTTGTACGCGCAATCTTGAAATCACAAACAAGTATTGTTACATAAAGAAAATAACTAGTAGTTGTCCAAGCATTGTTATCTTCTATTCACTGGTTGGAGCATGGTAAGCAAATGAAATGGTTAAAAATTATTCCAAGTTCGAGGTGCGCATAGTTATGAAATTTTTTCAAACAGAAGGCGTGAATTATAGTGTAAAATTTATTGTTAGGTCAATGAATATTTATGACCAAAATGTTTTAAGCCAAAAAGAAGTATGCGTATGAAATGAATGCAACAAATTCAAAGATAGCCAAACGGCATATCTTGGAATGTTAGAGATGTATTTGTTAGGCCATCTTTGAATTTGTTGCGCTATACACACTTCTTGGCAATAAACATTCATTCTGATATAACAATGAATTTAACAATATAACACGAGTCACGTCTTCTGCTTGCAAAAATCTCATCTACATCAAACGTGGTATAACTTTTAATCACACTAGCCATTTCATTCGCTTGCCAAACTCTGACCAGTAAATAGAAGACAATAACGCTTGCACGGCTACTAGTCTTCCCTTCTATGCAGCAATACTTGCGTCTGATTTCGAGATTGTACGTACAGATTATCTTATAATCAATGTCTATGCCTTTTATTATCAAACCGTTTTTGCATATATCTTTCCGAACTTATAATAAAACCGTATATTTTTTTGTTCAAAAATTTTCCGTTCAAACTTTATGTCTTCTACAATTTTATAATTCTCTCCAAACGTAATAAAATATGTTATGTGCCGCAAGGTATATAAAGTATTAGTAGGATTTTTGTATATTTTCTATAATCTTTTTTTTTCATTTATAAAATACATTTGTTTATTCTAAATGCCATTTTGATATGTTCACCAAATGGGATCAAAGATGATGGGGTAGGACAATTCTTTTGTATATTCGAAGGCACTCACTGTACCAAATAAAATAATTAAATTTAATTAACTAATGCTATAAATAGAACTATAATTTTAATATCGGATAAAAAATGATTAATTATGATTTGTTTAATGGGAAAGTTATTAACTTCAGATAATTAAATAATAAATAATATAGTAGATAATTCATCATTATAATTTTACAAATTCTAGCATAGTCTATTTCTGCTTCAGTTTATTGTCGTGAATAAGTATATATAAATGTTGTTTCAAATTTGTCGCATCATTTTTGAAATTTGTTTTCAAGTCACGTCTTCAACAAGTTTACTGGTAGTACAAGTGTTCCGGTTCTCACATACCTATGATCCTGGTCAAGCCATCGTTTCCCACATTAATTGTGATTCTTCTTTTTCTTGTGACAAAAAAAGAATTTAATCTCTTGGAAACAGGATCGTTTTCGGTTAAACCCACCATAGTTGACCCTCTCAACATATAGTCCAGCATGCACAAAAAGAAACAAAGAAACGATTCGTGCAAAACAGTTGGATGCTCTTGATTAAGGAAAGCACTGTATCGACAATATTATATTAAATTCTGGTTTCCCATTTTTTTCTGGATAATAAAATACATAATATATGCTAAAAATATGACATATAATTAACAGAAATTAAAAGAGCATTTTTATATTAATTTTTTTTTATTATTATAACATATTTTATTTAAAAAAAATTTTGTTTATAGATTCTTATGTTAACACCTGATAAATAATATATTACTTTTTAAGAAAAATAAACACGTATTTATAAATATGTATTCAAAAAATATAAAAAATAAAAATTATACAACTTGGCTGTGATAGCCATTCTCTTTATATATAAATTTTTCTGCACATGAGTGACATTATCCGAGGTTTTTGCAACGCTTTAATTGCGGAAAAGGAGTTGATGGAATAAGTCCAACGAAAGGAGTCATCTTATCGAATCATTACATATAATGTATATTTTTTGCATCAAATATTACATATTGACATATATACAGTCGTATAATCGTGCTACAAAGGCGTGACTACGTAGTTATAAATGTCATATGGAGAATAGGAGTGACGAACAATTATAGGATTGTTCACGGACATCATCTTTATTCGATCGTCCCGTTCGATGAGCCAACCATGTCCTCCACATGGAAAGGATCCAACAATTTAATGGATTATTTCGAAAAGCAATCAGCGATGCGAATATAGCTCGAATTATGCACATAATAACTTCTCTGTCAAAGAAGGATATTTCAATCAATTATTATTCAAATAATGTCATAATTTTTTCGTCTTTAAGGACATTAAATCTTAAAATGTTAATTAAAGTGCAAATAATTGAAACATTTATAATTAAGTTTATTTTAAAGGACTTGAAATTAAACCAAACTTTTCACAAAACGAGGAATTTCTTTAAATGACTCATGGAAAAATGTATTTATTAAAAAAAATAATATCTTTTTTTCTTCTTTTTATAACAATATTAAACAATACTACAATCGCGCGTGTTTAGATTTTTTTAAGTGCTTGGCGTTTCTTTTTCTACTCGCTCTTTAATATTTAACTATAAACATAAGAAGAATCTCTGGGAATAAACTGAGCTTATGAAAACCGGTGTGTAATATGTATGCATGTATGTATGTAAGTATGTATGCGTGTAGAATTTTATGTATCTCTTAAGGACTACTTGTTCTAAAGGTAACGAGCGCTTTACAGCTTTCTCAGCACACGGCTAATTAGTAAATATAATACGGTAACCTCGGTCAAATCACAATCGTGGTACTACGATTTATATATTTATATTTGTATATATTATTTGTATGTATATATATATATAAATATATATATATATATATATATATATGCGTTTTTGTATTTATATATCTGATATAAAAATTAAAGAGTTCTTTACACAAATTTCTTTTTATTACGCATTTTATTTCGCATGCGCGTTGACTATATATATAATTACAGAAGAGAGTGGGGTACGAACACTTGAACGAAATCGGATCGACGGTTCCATTAGAATTCGACGTAGCGACGAAGATCGAGATCGCAGTATATAGTGTGATTACGACATACAAGTCAGACTCTCGAAT
This sequence comes from Anoplolepis gracilipes, assembly GCF_047496725.1. Classification (NCBI taxonomy): domain Eukaryota; kingdom Metazoa; phylum Arthropoda; class Insecta; order Hymenoptera; family Formicidae; genus Anoplolepis; species Anoplolepis gracilipes. The sequence goes on along the minus strand of NC_132970.1, from coordinate 15,591,954 downwards.
CACACGCAACTAAAGTAAAGATCTAAACCGGACTTAAGTTAAACGACATGAGATGTTACAGTTCTCCGAGATGGCATGCAATTGTGAGATTAGCTGACTTTGGTCCACGTATCGCGAAATTTTCTCTCTCTCTCTCTTTCTCTCTCTCTCTCATTCTTTTTATTATCTTACATAAAATCTACTTAAAAAACTTGTGGTTTTTCAAGTAATTATTTCGCTGTCGAAATAACATCTGGAAACGTTCGAGCAAAAATAAACGATTCTCTAATGAAACTCTGTGACACGTGAGTGCAAATAATGTCGACAGTATACACGAGATACGCGATCACGTGGTGCAAAGTATGTAATCTTGTATAAGAAATTTTAAGGCACTCAACAACATTTCAATTTCATTAATCTTACTGGACTTTTTTTGCCTAAGATTGAGCCTAGCACGAATTCTAACGTTTATTTATATACGAGTTATAGGCACAATGTTATTCTTTTATTGTTTGTCTATTGTCTCGTTATTATAAAATATACGCACTTATTTATATGTATGTTGTCAGAATATATGATTCGCGATCGAAAGGTAACATAAGGCTCGCGTGTGCTGAGCAGAGCATTTTGGGAAAGATTCGCAAAAAATTTTTCAAATTTATTTGCGAAGTAGAGTTATCTAGGTTTTGTTATTAAAGTATACATTTTGTTTCTAAATGTCAGGGTAATCCGCTTAAAAATTTAACAATAACATTTTCCAGATATAAATGTATAAATATTTTCGATAAAAATATATATGTATTTTGTACTATAATTAATGGTCAAGAAAGTTAATCGCTAAAGAATTTCGTTTCATTAAAAGATGACTATTTGTATTTTTCGCATCAATGTCGATTAAGACGCACGCGTAATTCAAAAGGAAATTGGAATTAAGAGCGTATCTCTCTACGCGGGATGCTGCGAGGAAACTGATTTCCAGGCCTCGAGATTTCTGATCGATGGGATCTTACATTTCTCTCTCTTTCTCTCTCAGGCGTCGATCTACCTTCCTCTCTCTCTCTCTCTCTCTCTCTTTCTCTCTTCCGCCTTCGCGCTTGACTGTCGAGACTCTCGCTCGACTCTCGTGGCTCCTTTATTGCGTTTCACTTTCGCGATGAGCTTACCCGTTCGATCGGGGCGTGGCAAAAGTGTAACGCAAGAGAGGTCCGAGGCCATCCGTGGCTGCGATCGCGGGCGCGTGTGAAAGAGAAAAACAGAATCCGCCAGGACTTCATCCGAGATCTGCATCGTGCGAGCTTAGTCACCGCGCAAGGCCGCGTTACGAAACGGCAATAATGAGAGTAAAATGAAGAATTCGACGACAAGGCACGAGTGGAGAAGATTTTTCAGAGAGACAGCGTACGAGACGCGAAATTAATTTAAAAAAAAAGAATATATATATATATATATATATATATATATATATATATATATATATTTATGAGAATATGTGAGATTTCTCTATACAGTATAACTCTGCGTCTCTTTTGTTGTAAAAAATATAATCATCGACACGTTACACAAATTATCGATAGCGATACAAGTTTCTTGACCTTTATTAAAAAAATCAACAGCAAAACAAGACTCGTTTGCTCTTATCTCGAAAGCATCTGCGTTGCGTATTAGACATTATCGCTTAGAAAGCGCAATAATTTCGATCCACCGTTTAAATTTGCCGCGGCGGTATCTCGATCTTTTTTCCGTTTCAAGTATATAACTATTCGAGACGTTCATTAAATTTTAATGAATGTCTTGAATAGTTATACACTCAAATAGGTACATATTATTTCTTCCTCGTCCTGCTCCCCTCCTCTCTCTCTCTCTCTCTCTCTCTCTCTCTCTCTTTCTCTCTCTGTAGAAGCCGGCACAAAAGTAAATCGCTTTGGGGAAGCCAAAGTTCCGTTAAAATGTTGCGATTTACGAGTCATTGTCAGCTCTATCGCAAGGCTAGAATCTATCTTTCCGTGCGTTTGCATCCTGGAAAGTGTGCTTGGAAAACGCACAACAAACTCTCCACCTTGAGCTACTCGTAGCTCACGTCATCCTCGTGTACCTCGACAGCCCCTTGTTACGAATCACTGATCAAGTTAATCAAGGTCGGACTTGCACCTGCGTAACCATCTCCGCGCGATTTTAGAAAGCGTCAATAAATTTGCAGTCAATATCGTACCGGAAGGAACGATTTAATCGTTTCACGGCGAGCGCACCCGCGGACAACTCATAAGAGAGATTGTACTGTCATAATCGAAAGATATTGCCTTTAAATTAATCCAAGCCTATTTACAACGGTCATCGAGTTGTAATAAAAAACGAATGCGGAAATAGTGCTCGATATATTACTATTTTACTTAATGCTTGAGTTAATTGTCACGCATTTCCATTGTCACTCATAGCAATTTTCCAAGATTTTTTTCAGATACAGCATAGATTCTGATTAAAATATCCAAATTTATTCCAAATAGATATATTGTACTATTATTTCAATTAAAAACCTTGTTATTTTAAATACAGATTTTTTATCTAAAATTGAAAAAAAGACAAAAACAGAATTTTATCTTTTTTAGCAGATAAAATTAAATAAAATATTTTTATGTGGAATTAAAAAGTAAATAAAATTATTTTTATATACCAGCGATTAAATTCTCCCAATAGACTAAAAAATATATTAAATATAGTATTCCTTAGAATTTCTTTAAATTTCTTTAAATTTCATAGACTACATAAAAATTTGCAAATAACTACTTATCTTCAAATCTCTATTTTTATAAAGGATTTAAATTATTTAACTAATTTTTTTATTTTATTAAATCTACAACAAAAATTAAATATCAACCAAAGGTAGGAACCAAAAACCAAAGGCCATTTTAAATTTCTATCTAAGTAAAGTGTTTTAAATATTATTCTGCTTTTAATTGTGAAATAGAAATTGAAAAAGCATTTTACGAAAATATTAGGGAAATAAGATCTGCTGAAAACAAATATTTCGCTTAGATTTCTCCCTTAGAATCACATTTTTTAACATCACACATTCGATCTGAACCTTTATAGAGTTTCCAATTGGAATCCATGATTCTTTTAAAATATTTAATTGGATTTTTATTAGATTATAAATTTTTTCACTCGGACAATGTAATCAACTTCCGTGTTATCATCTATATCACTTTTTCTTATCTCTATGATCTAATGACATTATTTCTGATTTAACGGATGCGTAATTAATTGAATATAATTGAATTGAGATTGGTAATTAATTGAACTCATTCAAAAGATAACACTTTCAGTTACAAAGCCGATTTGCGCTATTTGTTTTCCGCCTCGATGGTGTCGGCGAGATATCTAGAAAGCGCGATAATAAACTCGCGCCCGAAGCCGGACTGGAGTCGGGAAGCGATCAGCCTGTTTTTAAGACTCGCCACGGTCGGGATTTTCAACTCGACGTTTCATAGAGAAGTCTGAGAAAACCGAGCACGCTAGTAATAGTAGTATCGCGTGTCGCGAGATTATTTCAGCAACGAAAGTATAATTCCTGCAACTGTAAATATGCTATTCTACGGCTTCAATAGTCGAGATACACACGAGAGAAAACGCGCAATTTCCACCGGAAATGATCGTAAGCAGTGTCCCGTTTAAATCATCTAAATATTAAGATAAGATAAATAAGATTCAAAAAATATACATGTATTTTAGATAAGATAAATATGGTTTTTTTTAGATAAGATAAAGATGATATTTTAGGTAAGATAAAGGTGTTTTAAATTTAAATAAATAAAATAATATATAAATCATTTCATCTAGATAAAATTTAAATTAATAAAACAAGTTTCTAAGAACAATTAAAAATATAAAAACAAATCCATTTATAAATTATTCTTCTTTTTTAAACTCAAGAATTTTTTAATATAATTATTATTTGACAAACGATTTCCATTTGATACATATAATTGCCATAACTAAAAAGTAAAAGATAAAAAGTATTATTTCTATAATGAATTAAACAGCGCATTTTATTCGCAAGAAAGAATTCGCAAAGATAATGTCAAATATAAATAAGTAGATCTTTTTTTAACTGAAGAATAAACACTGTAAATTTAATTAATAATATAAATATAGGCGCGCTCCGGTCATTTCCATCGAAATATATTTTTGCATGTATATGTAATATAATTAATTAACAATTAACATAAAATATTACAATAATTTAAAGAAACATAATAATTAATAAGATTAACTTTATTATATCGCTTTTTTATAAATTTAATAATATTAATAAAAATAAAAGATTTAGAAAAAGAAAGATTTAGAAAGAAAAAGGAAAAAGACAGAAGAAAGAGCGATATAATAAAACTCTTTTAATTATTATGTTTCTTTAAATAGTAAGAATGTTTTCAATCAATTGTTAATTAATAAGTTGTTTCGTTTTTTTTAAAGTAGTTCCTCATTTTTGTTAATATAAATATTTAAAGAGCAAAAGTTCCATATAAGAAAATAAAAATATAAATTGACGTTGTCAAATTTGAAAAATAAAAATAGATAAAATAAATATCATAACAATATCAATATTTGAAATAAACAATTTTATAAAGTACTAATAAAATTATGTAATATGTAAATAACAACAAATATTTTTTTCAAATTATGTACAATTTTTATAACAAAACATTAATATCAGATAACATTAATATAAATTTTACTTATTGGTTTTATATTACTTGAAAAATTTTACAAATTATTACTAAGTATTTACATTCGAGAATGTAAAAATTCCTTATCCAATTTTTCGCTCAATTCCTCTGTTTTTGAATTATGTTCTAATTCATATATATATATATATATATATATATATATATATATGTTCATCTTTTAAATTATATTTTTTTAATCGACCGTTTCATAAGTTTAGAAACCTAACATTTTCTAAGAAAATATATCCTTCATATTTGCATGTTCTTCTTGCATAATATAACTGAAAAGATATGATGTTTGTAGTGACACGGAAAGACTAACTACAGTCATTTAGACCGACTACAAGCGTATCAAATATAGAAATAAGCATGTTTATATCCTTTTTTTCATATCATGCGAAGAGAGAAAACGAAAGAAGATATAGAAGAAAAAATAGCGTCAATAGATCAATATCAGAATACGAAAAAAAATAAATAAATAAAATGACCGAGATGTGAGCACATGCAATTAATAAGAAACACTGCTCGACGATGACCCTAAGGCGTCTGAATACATCCATCCATTGCTACTTAAGCCACGAGCCTTCTAATTTAGCATTATAATTTAGCGGAGCTTGTGCATACGCCTGTATCAATTCTCCACAGCAAGATCCTCGCGTATGCGATGGCAAGTCTATTATATATATATGTATATGTATATGAAGTCCTGAAGCATAAAATATCTGCACACAAGAAAGATCTTGCCTACGACTCTCTCTACACGTTACTTTGGACACGCGAGAATATATCCTCAAACATATGAGATCCCAGTGCACGTGAGATTCTGGGATCTGCACGAGACTCTTGCACATGCAAAGCTTCTCGCACACGCGAGATAGATAATCATTTCCCCTGACTCTCTTTAACTCTGCCTCGCGCCCTTGACCCTTTGCATTACACGCTCTTGCTACTGCGAGTCGAGTTGTTCGGGTTAATTTTAGGGTCAATAGATCCCTTCAAGGGAATTTGCACCTGCAATGCTAGAACGTACGTTTTGCTAGAAAGTGCCGATAAATTTGCGCCTGACTTAAGGAGCGGAAGACGATTACATCGTTTCGCGTTAAAGGTACAGTCTTCAACGATCGTCCGCAGGAAACGGGGAGGGATATATCATGATCCGCGTGGGGATTACCCGTTCACCAAGTACTCCGCTCATTTTATACTCGTCTCTTCTTCTTGCCGATCATCGTCGGCAGGAAGCACGCGGTTTTTCCACGCTACAGATTCCCCGCGTCGGTTTCGATCGAGACACCTTTCTTCGCCGCGAACAGGATTCGATGGGAAACCTCGTGAGATTTCGCACCGTTCGTTGGAGTGATATTACCTATTCGTTTTTAGTTTTTGCACGGATATCATTTCCGGACACGTTGTCTAGAAACGGAGCTTTATACACATCCACCGAACGGAACCCCGTATGCTGTATATTCCGCTAAATAAGCGCGAGCAAAAAAGAATGCGATCGGATATTACGTGCCCGATATATATTCTCTCATGTATACTTTCTTCTAGAATATTAATTTCGTACAGTGAGGGAGAAACGCGCGCGTAAATAATGCGAAAACTAATATCGATAAATCTCTTTATTTTAATTTCCGAGCGACAGGATTAATTCAAAAGACCACATGAGTCCGCGAGACGGGATACCGATTACGATCTCGAGTATCATGAAATTTGTTAAACCTGCGATTTAGATCTCGCGGACAATCTCGCGCGCGCATCATTATTTAGCAGTAATTAATTCTCCTCTCTGGGTGTGTCCCAGCGGGATAATTACATATCGTGAGAAATGTAATATCGCGACTTCTTCTTTTAACACGACTTTATTTCAAGAGACGGAGAGAAACAGTTCTCTTTCCAGGATATGATTTGCGATTGATCTTCAGGTGCTGCGCGAAAAATGTCAATCAGAAAAAGTATACGTAATTATAATTTTACAAATTTTAACTGTGTTAAATAAGCGTATAATGTGTGTATTTATGGATGGTTCATTGACGTTTTTTTTTTTTTTTTTTTTTTTTTTTTAATGAAATCGTATCATTCGAAATATTGCAACACGATCGAAAAAAACTACTCTGGGTTTTATTTCGTGGCGATATATTTGCGATATGTCATCGATTGAAAACTTAATGATCCGAGATGCGCAGAGTAGGACAAACTTTTCATGTTCTTCCATACGATTCTGTTTTCCTACCTCGCGGTCGATCGATCGACAAGAGATCCGCTCGTTGAGTTTTAATTGCTATTTTATTGTCGACTTTCTCGGCAAAATTATCAAACCTGATGATTCGCGATCCGCGGTTTACGTTTCGAATTACTCGAATACTAAAATTTACTTTCAAGTTGTAAAATCGAACGATGCTTTTTACAGTCTTATAGACTTTTCCTCGAATTAACGTTAAACCGTTAAATTGTATTCTAATAATATGCTCGTAAAAAGCCTGTTGTCAAATAATTTTTATGCTATTGTAAAATCTTTTAAATCCATTGTACATCTATTAACTCTTGCAAAAGCAACTACATCATTTATAGATTTGCACGCACCGACTTATTTCGGACGAATAAAATCGTCGTATTACGAAGTACTCGAAAACGGATTAGCTTTGAAGTTACAAAATCTCGTCGCGCGAAAGGAATGCATCGTGAAAGGGAAAAGTGTAGGGACGATCGAAAGGATTGCAAGCGGCCTTAATTACAGCGCCGGCGCTTTTTTCCCGCGCTATCCTTTCTTCTTTGCAAATTAGACATGCATTATGCCGTTGTAATTTAACGGGCGTGGTTTAACGTGGATTAAGAACAATGTTGTTCTTTTTTCCTTCGGGATTCTCTTACCATTTGCGAATAATACTGACCGAATAAGCTGACGTAATTTACATTTTTTCCCGATATCAATGCAAGATTAATAATAAGATTATATTATGTTGATTTGTATAAAACAGCAATTAGTTCGTGTAATGTAATTCTTGATAAATAATTGAAAGAGAGAGAGAGAGAGGTGGGAGAGAGATTGCGACCTGCAAATGTAAATGAATTGTAGGTACCTTAGATATGTCATTTCGTTGGGACGATTCTACAATTTGACAGATTACGACAAATAAACGCTTACAATTAATATTGAGCTTGAGAAATATAGAGAAGAAAATATGAATATACAAGTAAAAAATTCAAGTGAGATACTTTATAAGAATTTCTAAGGTCAAGTGTAATTTCTTGCTTGAAAAATATATGTAATTTTGTGTAACAAATATTCACATCACTAGAATACACATAAAAAATTTCAGACGTAATAGACGTAATTTATAAGATTAAATTTATCAAAATATATTCATATTTTTCTTTCTAATTGGAAGTTTATTAGATATTTGTTTTATCTTTTTCATCTTTGCAAACTGCTCTGCTAGGGATTACCATCGACTTTGTCTATCTCTCTATGACTTTCTGGATCGCTCAAGCACGCGCTTAAGTCTAAAATTACTTATATTATGATATTATTTAGCATAATTTTAATTACTCATTTATCTAAATCTTAATTATATTAAGGTTTTTTATATCGATCCAATTGTGGACTGCATTCTTTAGGATCAAGGACTATATGTCCTACAAGTTAGGCACATATTTCTTTAAGGCACCACATGCTAATTCTTCTCTTAGCAGACTGTTAATTTACGTTTAATTCTTCATTTGTAATATTCGGCGAAAAAATATACATTTATATATTGTAAAATTCCTAATTATCAAAATTTGTTATAGAAAAATGATTCGACTGATGTCATTCTGACGCCATTTTGAGCAAAAGATTCATCGCCGATTTTTTTAAGTAAGATTTACCTTCACGAATAGATCACTTTTGTTTGTCTTCAAATTCCATCTTTATATCTCTTGGCTCGCAAGAATTTTGATGAAGATTTATTTCGTGTACTGTAGTTTTGGATTAATCTAGAGTCACCGCGAGAGCGGTTCTTGGTAGAAGCGAATCTCGCGTAATCGCGAGTGTAACCTCTCCAAGACTTTTACTTTTATTCCAACGGCTCGAATTCTTGAATTCTCGAACTGCAAAACCGCAAATCGATGAGACCTTCTGTGAACTATCAGTTGATAATCGGATTATATCTGGTCGCGTGCCAGACTCAGGTATTATTGCCGGGTGAGAGTGGCGGTGAGTTCGCGTCTCTCTGTTCTTCCTGGACGCTTTCTGGCCTGCTAGCCGTGCTGCTCGACCTCGAGCTGAGATTGTCCCGGTCGCTAAAGTACGACGAGTCGCCCCGCTTCTCTTCCAGCTGGAGTTGCTGCTTGTCGTTCCTAAAGTCGTCGGTGGGGTGGCCTAACAGACCGGGAAAGTACGGTATGGCCTGTCGTTGCGAGGTGATCTTTCCCATGAAACTGCGGATCTCTTCAAAGTAGGAATCATCGGCCCTAGGAAGCTGACCGTGGTACCTCGATCTGACCTCGTCCAGTATCGTAGGCCCATCCGCGTCGTGCTTCTTCAAATGCCGGTCCAAATTGGTCTGCTGGCCGAAACATCTCTCGCAGAGCGGACACTTGAAGGGTTTCTCCTTGTTGTGGATGTTCCTAACGTGACGCTGGAGATTACTCGAGATGCTGAAACTCCTCTCGCAGTACTTGCACTTGTACGGCTGCTCGCCGGTGTGCGTTCTGAGGTGTCTCGTTAAATTCGCCGATCTCGGGAAGACTTTGCCGCAGAATTTGCACGAGTATCTGTCCTTGGGCTTGAGACCGGCTTGTATGCTAATCGAGTAGGGTGACAGACTCGAGCTTTGTTGTTGCGGTTGCTGCTGCTGCTGTTGATGCTGCTGCTGATGCTGTTGTTGCTGCTGCGCGGTATGACTCTGTTGTTGATGCTGCTGCTGATGCTGACCACCGATTGGACTAATGGCTCTTGCTGTCAGTTGCGAGGAGGAAGGGGAGGAGGTGGTGGACGACGAGAATCTGTTGGGCGGCAGAGGTACCATCGTAGGCAGCGCTCTGACCTGGATCTTTGGCAGATCGGGTACCGATGATCCGTGATGATGCGACCTGTACATCGCCTCCAGGACCAGTGGGTGTACCGCATGATGCTGGGGGAAGAGCACCGTGTGATAGGGCAGGCTGCCGCCCGGACTGTTCTGATTTAACACCTCGATCTCGTTCTGATTCTCGTCCCTGAGCCGTTCCTTCTTGTGATCGACGCGGAGATCGAGCGGCTCGCAGTCGAGATCGTCCTGGTGATGCGGCTGGGGTGGTCTGGCAGCAGGGCTCATATGTGGCTGTTGCTGATTCGTCGGGCTCGACAAGCCACGACCGTGACCGTGACTGAGGTCGTACGGCAACTCCTCGACGTCCGGCACGCGGACGCTCAGGGGATAAATGCTGGCTTGCTTTGGGCTTATGTGGCCCGGCATCTTTCTCGGACTCGAATCCTTCTCCCGCATGGCTGGAGGATACTTCGGGTCGTGCAGCAACGTTGGGAGCAGGGTAATGCTACCGAGATATCCGCTCATCACACTGCCTCTGTCTCTCGGTCTTGCTCCTGCTCTTCGCTTGGAATAATCTGAAACGTATCGTACGTTGATTAGCGTTAAAACAGTTCTGAAAATTTATATATAATACATTATATACTTTTTATTTTAATATGTATACAGAATATCTCGTGCGCGCGTAACGTTGATGATACAATCGTGAAAATAATGATTTTACATGAAAAAATAAATCGCAAATGTAAAATAAAATTTGCTCACATCAGATTTTTGTTTATAAAGAAAGAAATTGATTTTAAAATGTACACAAAATTATTATTTTATTAATTACAAAATTAATAACATATTTACGCGTTTTAAGTTTAAATGACTTTTAATGTTTTTGTTATATATCTAGAAAATTATTGTCTATTATACATAAATATAAAAAATTATATAAATATAAAAATAATAATAAACTAAGATTCTATCAAAACGTAAGATAATCTAATGCTCATCAAATAAATATCTTTTTATATATCTGTAAATATTCATTATCGAGATAAATCTGATAATGTAAAATATAATATTGTTAAACATTTTATTTAAAAAAAGTGTAATATGTTATCAATTTTCTGTTGAAAATAAAACTTTGTATGAAAAAAATGTATTTTACAGTTTTACTTATTTTTTCAATTATTATTACTAATTATGAGATATTCTGTATATGTATATGTCAGCGAGATATCAAAATGTAATACATTTTTAGTAACAATGCAATAATATAATTTTGTTTATTATATATTTGTAATTTGGTACCAATTATATTGCAATAATATTATTAATCGCGTATGTAATATACTTTCTATATGTAAAGTTGTATATGTGCTTTGCCATATCAAAGAAGAATTAAGATTCTATAATCTACCAAATGGTAGATCTTTGATAATAATTATTATTAACAAAATACAAATTATAAAATTTATATACTCAAGATATTATTTATATGTCTTATATATATATTTAATTATGATAATAAATTTAAACACAATACTTGTTAAGAGATTGAGTAATAATAAAATTTAGAGTTGACAAGATAACACAAAAAGACAAAGAAATGAAAAATAATTGAGCAACGCAGACACACACGGTGTTAAACAAATTTTAAGTCACGCCCGATTACGACATTTTAAACGTCAGTCAAAAGTAATTGAATATACCAATCTATGGCATCGTCAGATAGACACAACCGATTATTAGAGATATGTATCGCGTAACATCGGCCGGTTGACAAGCGAACCTTACCGCTTATGCTTCATAAATCAAAAACCTATCGTGTGCGTGTGCGTGTATTGGCTTTCTTTCTTACCGCTCGCGATAGATCAGAGATTATGGTGAGCCGAGAGAAGAATAGAGCATTATAGGGCTGCTAGAAAACGACGCGATTTGAAAACATTAGTGAAAGGATCTCTCTCTCTTTCTCTCTCTTTTTTTTTTCCTTTCTCTATCGACATCGTCGTTATCGATCGCGGCGCGAAAGAAGCGGTGAGAGATAGTGAAAAAGAGAGAAAGGCAAAGAGAGGGAACGCAACGGGACTCGATAAATCAAGGCATCAATCGCGTTGTGATAAATGTGTCTTCGGCCCGAGGCTATATCGGCAAAGATTTTAGAAGCCGAAGAAATCGATCTCCCGGGCAAATCGAACTGCTCGCATTTTTACCATTTGACGTCAGACACGTCAGGGCTTGAAATAAAAATATAGATGGAGCAGGAACACCTGCCAGATACGTAAGATATGTCTATCAGATTTTTGCGATCGCACGTATTATGGATCATTGAGTCTTTTTCTCTCTTTTTCTCTCTCTCTCTCGCGCGCGCATTCTATCTCTCCGTTTTCTAAATGCTTCTCCATTTCTTTCCGGCACGTGCTTCGAACTCTGTAGCGCCCGCTAATTGACAGAATTTTATTAATGGATCACCATCATACGCGTAATTAATCCTATTCAAGATTTTCTCGTCAGCGAACAAAGTTCTCCGCAAGTTCTTCCGTGATATGTAACGAAATAACTATATCTGTAACAATCCAATCAATATCTGTAACAAAGAGATATCGAGTAATTGTTCAATTTATTTTGTTATACATGAATCTAGTGTACATGTCGTATGGATAACACGCTAAGGCAGAGGAAATAAGATCTGGAAGAGATCTTTCCGGAAAACAGAAAAAAGTATTTTAAAGAAACGAAGAAAAAAAAATACAAAACGTTAAAACGTGTGATGATGAATATTATTGATTCTTATATTATCTATATTTATATATGATGTTTATATCAATAAAATAATTTTTAAAATCTAACATCTAATTTTTTTCGTAGATTACAGAGATAATAAGTATCCATATTTTCAGTTCCACAGTTTCTACTGCTGTTTTGTGTGTTTAATTAGTTCAAAATATAAATACAACAGAAATAACTTATAATATTTAAAATATCTGATTACATATAGATTTCAAGGACATAATAAGTATATTTTTAGCTCCTGTTTGTTTCTGTTATTTACCTATTAAATATTAACAGCTCGAATTGTTTAATTTAAGTAGAAAAAAATTAACGAAATAAAAAAAATAGAACATTTTTCACTGATTATGCGCTTTGAAGATCGCTATATATGTGTACTATAACAGCTAACAATAATGCAGTTGCGTCAAGATCACCGCACGTTCTTGTGAGCATTGATGTCTCTATCTGCGCATGACGGGAAGGCGAGTATATTTTATCTGCAATCGCCACGTGCCATTGAGCTAAACGTAGAAACACGAAAGGCTTTTATTGCAAATCGCGGACATATCTCACTGTGATTACGTATGATTTTTCTGAGAAAGAGAGAAAATATTGTGTAAATGTATTTTAATAAAAATTTAAATCTAATATAAAATCACGAGTTATTAATTATGTAGAATTTAATGCAACAAAAGAAACGATACGCTATATTAATTGTTTAATAAATATTAATATGAATATTAATATTATCTTAATTATTAGAGAAAAGAGAGAAAGAGGGAATTACATTTCATAAATTGTTCTTTAAATATTCTTTAATATAAATTATTTAAAATATATAAATAATAAAATGTTACTATAAAAGTGATATATTTTATTAAAAACTATAAAAAGAAAGAAAAATTCTTTACTGCGAGAAATTTATAGCGAGAGAGAGAGAGAGAGAGAGAGAGAGAGAGAGAGAGAGAGAGAGAGAGAGAGAGAGAGGGATAAGTCATCTTATTCCCGATACATGTTCCATACATATAAACTGTCGATACGCATAAACAAACGATTTGAAAAATCCTTTAAATCATAGATGTAAGCAATAAATGCAGCAATTTAATGGCCCCTATTATAGAACTGTAAACATGTCTGGATCTCGTAGATCACGATCGTTTATCGATCGACGACGGCTACGCCTGTGTGTATCGTTTTGTGCTCGAGCCAGTTATGAACCAGAAACTAATCCGCTCCTCGTCGCGATTTGTGTCCACTCCGGCGAAAGAGAAACTCCGCTACTCCGTGCGTCGTCAGTGGGTAGGCAAGGCGGAAAAAGAGCGGTGACGCGTAAAAGGAGCGGACGCTCGAGCAAAAAGACGCTTCCAACCAACGCTTCGTCCAACTAAATAATGGTGAAAAGCGTTAATTATGGACGTCTTTGCCGACAAGGATGTCTTAACGCGCGACTTAACCGGCGAACGAAGTCGAAAGTGTGTACATGTGTATGTACATGACGCGGATTGTCAATTTTTTCGCGCTGCAGAAAATGCGCCGCGTTTTCGCGCGTCCCGAAGAAAGTGATAGTAGTAGAGCGTGTGTCGTCCGGCATGAGATCCGGTCGATTAAGCTCGATTTACATGTACTTTCCCTTGTGCGTTCGCTCGTGTAATAATACTCTCCGCCGTGCGGAGAGAAACTTTCGCGAGCAGACGCATCCTCGGGCGACGCCCTATCAAATTCGGGAAGACCGAGGAAACTCGGTGAAATGCGAAATGGAATATACGTTGGGTTCCTTTTTTTTGTTTTTTTTTTTTTTTGTTTTAAACTGTACTTTGTAACGAATGAATCAAGCCAGAGTATCTACTCAAATCTTGTAAAAAATATCTGATTTTCCAGGTATTTTTGTTCAAAATTCCAAATAAAGAAAAATTTTTTTAAGTTTTTAGTGCAATTTTTTAAAACAAGTTTTTTATTGTATTTTTTAATACTTTTCACTTATAGAAAGAAAAAACACAGAGCCACTAAGTTAAGTGTTAGATTTGCAAATTTATTGAAAAAATAGCTTTTGTAAAATAAACATTTATCACTCGCATAACATTTTCATATCATTGAACATTATAATAAAAAATTTTTACTGTATATTTAATATTTGATTAAGACCTTTTGAACATAAATAAAGGTATATATTTATATTTTAAATATATATGTAATTCACTTGATTTGCCGACTGTTTACAATATAAGAACAAAATTATCAAGAAGAAAATTATTTAAAAAATTCCCCAAATTCTAATAGAATTCCATGAGAATATCTTGAGTTTTCAGATACAAAAAAATCCCTGAGAATTTCACGTGTTTTCCATGTTTCAAGAAATAGACATTCTGGTCAATATTGCTTTCCAACATGCTATCAATTACTATAATTAATGTATCGAATCAACGTTGAAACTGCTCGTAAATTTTGTTCTCCCTTTTCTAAGGAAATCTTCATTTCAGAATATAATTGCTAAATTTGACAGAGAAATATAATGTACAATCGAAAATAATCGAGAAATAGTCGGTTAGATGATTGATTCTTATCTAACGCAAATGCTTCTCGGTCGCCTTTTAATTAGACTTGTTTCAAAAATCTACATTCTCTCTCGAATGTAGTTTCACCGAGAGTGAGTAATGTCCACGGGAAACGGCGGCCGGTTACAGGAGGAGAAAAATAAGAAGAGCAAGAAGGAGAGAGAAAGAGAGAAAAAGGGAGCGTGCGGTCAGCGAAAAGACTGACGTCTGTTACGTGAATCAACTCGGGGAGACTGACGTTTCTCGAGATCTCCCGAGATGTTGGCAGTCGCGCGATCCAGTTTTCGGTTTCTAGAAAGTCGGGATGAGCCCGGGCGTGGTTTGTATGTATCTCTCTCTCCCGCCTGGTCCGCGTCTCCCTGTCCCTGTTCCTTCTCTCGCTACATCGTCCTTGCTGGTATGATTTCTCTGCCGACATTCACCTACGTGTACGATAAGTGCTTCTTCAGGGCCGCATGTATCTCGGTATGATATATGCGATACCCTATTGAATACACATCATCAATTTTACTACATGATGAAGAGAACTACGTATTTCGAGTAAATAGAAATTCATCTAATTTTAGATGAATTTATATTTATATAAGTATCTATATGTGTGCATATATTTTTAATTTTTAATATATTAAATTTTATATATACTTTCTCACTAACTCCATTATTTTCTCTAAAAGAACTACTAAAGATATCAAAATAAACTTTTTTTTTAATTTTATCGAATAAACAGCTCTTTCGTATAAAAAATTTTAAAGCAAAGAAGGAGATAAAAGAAGGGTAATTGCAAAAATTTAAATAAAACGATAGTTAAATTCTTCTATAATCTTAAAGTTCTTATTAATTTAAATATTTTTTTTACCAAAATTATTGAAGTATAAACACGCGGTGTTCATTTTATTATTGCATTAATAAATGTCTAAAAGTTAATGTAAATTATTACGTTTAGAATAAAATAATTTTTTGAGTGAAATGAAATTATTACAAGCACTCCTGTAACTGTCAATATACACATTATTATTTAAAAAATTCTTTCAATGAAAGATATTCAGATTAAGATCTTTAAAAATGCATAAGAATTTTTAATCACTGCTTCATTTAAAATTTTGTAACTTTTCTGTCCTTCTTTTGCCCTCCTTACAATGATATTTAAATTTTGTTCGCTACATCTCATTGTTAGATCATTTCTCTGTGAATCACAAACACGACGATTATTTTCACTTTAATTAATCCTTGCGTGTAACAGGACAAACGATCATGTAACGCATATTTATCCACTTGTTATCCAAACGAGGCACGTCCCTGGGTCTCTCGTCGTGCACGAGGAAGATTTTAATCGGCCGTTTTTTCTCGCGTGTGACGTAATTCCTCTTTCTTCGGTCGCGCGAAGAAAGAGAAGAGCCGAACCGGGACCAAAAGAAGGAAGCGCACCAATTTTCTTCTCGCGTACATAATAGGTAATAGGCATTTCTTAATGCTTGAATTATTCTCATATAATACTCCCAAATTACTCAAGTATTGTGCGACCTAAAATTCACCATTGTAACACTTGGTCACTAATATTTTCTTTCCTTTCGAAAACATAACGTCCGTTCTCTCAGAATGACGTTAGAGTTATCAATAATAATAATAATACTTGCCGGAAATTTTAAGTAATCTTTTTATTAAGCATATATAATGCTTTTTAAAGTGTTTAATAAAATTTTCTTTTTTTACTTCCTTTTTCTGTTTTCGTCGTCTCAACTCTCGCGAAACGCCTTTCAGAAGGATCTTACATCGCGAGTGACATATGTGTGTCGTGTCCTCCTCAGTTTTAAATTTACGTTCGTTCAACAAATTCGTCGCTCGTTTTCTCCTGAAAGGAAGTAAGTTGCCCACAAATGTGCATTGTCGTCATTTCAATCGGTTATTTTTTTTTTTTTTTTTTTTCGACCGTGACAATTTCTTCCCTCTCTCCCTTTCATCTGCGTTCTGAGAAAGGCGTAAAGAAGAGAATAAAGGAGCATATCGATCCGTGCGTCTCTTTTTTCGCTCTTCGGGAACGGTTGGATCCGCGTATGGGGATTCCGATCGTTCCCGCCGATAAGCAGGACCAAGAAGTGCCGGCATTTAATTACGACGCGCGCGCGTTGCTTTAAAGCACCGCCCTGTCGGGAAGATAAAGTGCGTCGTACGTCGCTAAATTGATATATGTATTTGCGCGACGCGAAAATATTACTTTCGAGTGTGCAAGAGGCAGTTGCAGAAAAAAATCGGTGATTGGGCATATGCAAATAGGAATATGCAGGCACGTAATTATTTTACGAATAAATATTTTCTGAGTATGTAAACGTGTATAGATTACGTTTTAATATACATTTTAAAAAAATTGCACAATCTTTTCTTTCTTTCTTATTAATAAATTCAGAAATGTGTGTATTCTTTTATATTTTTATTTCTCTCTTTGCAGTTTTGGATGAAGTAATCATATTTTTCCGTATTTTTTTCAAAATTGTTTTTTAATTGATTATAATAATTTGTAAAATATATTTTTATAAAATTTCTATGTGGGGTATAAAAAAAAAAGAAAGAGAAAGAGTGACTTATATAATATTAACACATATATAAGATTGATGTATATATAATATTAATATATAAATATTAATATAAAATATTGAATATATTGATGAAACCAGATTATTCTGAAAAATTAAGAACAAAGTATAAATTTGAGTAAATACCTTCTGAGAAATCATATTTAAAAGTCTTATCTAGGTACCGTAAATTGAAAATGTACGACGAGAATGGTTTACTTTATTAAATGCTTTAATACCATTTCTATCAACTTTCATAAAATAATAAAGCTTCCTTTTGAAATTACTTAAAATTTTTTCAAGAATAATCCAACAAAGTAAAGTAGCATTCACATCTCTCTCGAACATATAAAGAAATGTGTTTCGACTTTTTTCGTCAAAATCACTCGGCTAGAAAATAACGGGATAAAAATTTTTCGTTGGCCCACTCATGTACATCGCTTTTTTTTTAGATAAGTTTCTCTCTAAAATAATGCATTTTAACCGCATGTTTTTCCTCTCGTAAAAAATTACAAGATAGTACAAGTGCATCCTCTCTCGCAGTCTGCTGATACTTCAACCACTATGTGTTTCCAGACATCTCTCTTGTCCAATTACCTTATTACTATATTACTGGAAGCGCGCGGTTCTCTTTATAAACTTGTGAAATACAGCGTGTAATATGCGAAAAACTGACCACTCTAAAGAAATATATTCATTATCTTGAAAGCGAGTAAATAGTTTCGCCTGCTCCATCTCTCGCGTCTATCTCATTATCATTATCGTGTTATAGCCGGCAAGACGAGCGTACGCTTCTCTCGCGCTTTTAAAGAGACGCGGTAGATACGACGTAAGCGCGATCACGTAACGCGTGAGTCTTCTTCGTTAGAAAGAAAAATCGTTATTACGCGAAGCGTTTGAGTTTATCAGGCTCATTAGTCTCTATGATTCATCGGAACGCGTACGCGATGGGCTGTCCGGCGGCTCTCGGTGAAAGGATGTAAACAATGGATACAAAGGATATTCGCACACACGCGGATCGAATCATTTTACCGGCGATTAAAGCCGGGAGCATATAGATCTGCGTAGTATAGTTTCAAGCGAACAATTGTGTGAAAATTTCAATTTAAATTCTCGAGAAAGCGGGAATAAATTCAAATCGATTCAAAGTCTTAATAGTTTATTAAATCTTTTGAAACAAATAAATATCTAATATTTCAACATATCTTTATAAAGAGAAAGATTGCTTAAATAGCTCCACACTTTAAGAAGAAAATCATATATTAAAATATATTTTTTAGTTATCATATAAAAATTATTATCTTCTCGTCTTTCCTAATGTTTTTAAAATTTTTATTAATATATGTCTGAAATATTAAAAAAAAGTATATAATTTTGCAATCATAGTCATTTAGACAACAAGTTTCCTAAATCGCATCTACATATATCATGTATTGAAGTAAGAACAATTTGTTAGAGATTTGGAAAGTAAACTAATTTTTTATGAGTTGTATTTACCAGAATAAATAGTACAAGTTTTACATTGGAAATATTAGACGTTAGACATTTTACATTAGAAACATAATTACTATATGCTTAAATATAATTTTTATATATAATTTTTTACATAAATCACATATATACTCATAAAAAATTTATCTTTAGAAATTTTACACGTGATACATGCGTTCATTATTCGCATAACGCAATTTTATCATGTTATTATCTATTTTTGTTTTCGATATAAAACTATTCTTTTTCATCTTATAAACAATCCAATATGTATCGAGAAAAGTATAATTTTTTAAAGACTTTTCATTTAGATGACAACTTTTTTTCTCTTAATTATTTCTTCTTTTCGTATTATTTATTTCGAGTATTGCAAAAAATTTTAATCTTACAACAATATATTATACAAATTACACTGGTACAATTGATATAATGAACAGTATAATAATACGATTTGTAATTGTAATGGTATAAGTGTGTATATGTGAGAAATATATTACATTAAAATTAACCTAAATACTGTAGCTGCAGCTTTTGTTTTTTCATTTTGAATCCGATTAACACGCATTCAGCAAGTAATAAATAATCGACGAAGGGAACGCGTGGTGAAAGGTCCTGACGGAAAGGTTCGCACTTTCAAAAGACGCCACGCATAGAGAAAAGAGAAGTTGCGGTGTACGAAGCGTTTAAACTTTTAAATGTTGCTCTCGGTTCGGCCGAGAACTCGTTCATTATTCATGGATTTCGCGCGGTACGAGGCGCGGCAAATAGCGCGGGAATTAATTCGCCGACAATGTATTGTGTCGGAATAAAGCGTGTATACGCGTCGGTACGCACACGCGCGTGCATCGCCGATTATTATTTATGATTTCGCAGGACGTAATAAAAGGCCGAATGTATGTGTCCTCCGGGGTTACGCGGTAGTCCACGTGCGCGGCGCCCACGCGTTTCTTTATATCATTGTCAAGCTGGTAGCCTTGCCAATAATGCGTGCAATTCGCATTGTAATTGCGTCCGCCCAAAAGAATCAGGGAATTCTCGTGAAATTAAAAAAATTTCCTTTTATAATTTTTTATTCTTATCTTGCAAGGATTTGTCGATTGCAAATTATATGCGTGTATAAAATATATATATTTTTCTCTTTATATATTCAATATTTTAGCATATTTGAGATGCAAATTTTTTATTACAATTTTAAATGATAATAAAATTTATTTACATATTTTTCTTTTGTCTAAATAAAAACGCAGACAATAAAAAATTTATTTAAAAAGTTACATCTAAAAATTCTTTAATTTTATGAATTATTTTGAAGAAAAATACTTGAAAAATTAGGAAATTCTCAGCAAGTTTTTTTTGTAAAATTTGAATATATTTGAGACACTCTGTTCTCTGTTGATGACGATTCATTTTCGAAGGAGTCCTATGTTTTACGTTACGGGTCGAGATTTAACATTTATATGTAATTAATTTCCGACATAATTGCTCCTCTCGCAGATAAGGTTACAATAGATAGATATTTGATAATACAATTGTATATATACATATGTATATTGGATATCGTATTATTACGGTTTGGATAGAATTGCAATTGTTTGAAACATGCCTACAAAATGGACTAAACAAGTTGTATGTATATATACGCATCTTTCTGCAGTTTATTATTTATTATTTGTAGCACGTGTTTTTCTTGACAGCAAGAAATTGAGCTAATAAATAAGAAATCTAATATATAAGTGCGTCTTTGTGTCAAACTGACAAACATATTAATTCACTAATGATTTATAATTCACCAGTAATTGCGTGTACATCCTTAAGCGTACTCTTCCCTGTGCTTTAATACAGAAGAGCCGTTTAAGAGGTAGTTTAAGATCGGTCTCGTATTTTTCTTTCTTTTTCTTGTTTTATATCCTCTCGATGTCTCCACGCAAGATTTGTGAATGTTGCGCGGCGTCGGAATGAATTATGTGCGTGTCAAACATGTATGTGTCAGGAGATTCTTTTTCTATGAAAGTAAATTAATGGCTCTTTAATCTACTGGCGATGTTACGCGTGAACCGACAGATGAAAGACGGCGCGTGACGATCGCAGTCAATCCATGTAAATCGGTTCCAATCGACGGTCTGGCTTCTTGGAAATGGAAACCGACAGGTCTGAGATTCCTATTTGGAAGAGTAACTTGCCTTTTACGCAAAAGTAATCTAAAAGTACGCTATATCATGCTATATTTATCGAACGCATCTTTCATGCGCATTTTTTTTTCTCTCTTTTCTCTTTCTCTTATCTCTTATCAATGGAAAATCAAAATCGACAATTTGGTTAACGTATGAAGACAAACTTTCTTAATTGAATAGTCAAACGCGGTGAAGGTTAATGATAAAATGACATTGTGATTTAAAAAAAAAACACTTCAAATTTCATGATTCATCACGTTTCATAGAGACCTCGCCGAGCGATCATTAATCTTCGAGATCTGTCGTCTCATTTACTCGGAAGCACGCATACGAAGCACATCAACGATTATTGGCTACTATATTTTTCTCTTTTTCGTGCTGAAACTGATTAAGGCTCATCCGGCTGCCGTTACTTTTACAGTCAGTGGCCTTAATAGGTGTCATGAAAGGAAACAGAATATTGTCATTGCGAACGCAATCCTGCTTTCAAAAGAACAACGTATCATCTTCCGATCACTTTTGGATCACTTTTTTTTATTCTAGCGTAAAACTATTAAACATAATAGAAAATTGAATTATTAAAGTCTCTCTGTGTGCCAGTTATGTCTATTGTAAAATATTAAAATTAAAATTTTTTAGCTACTTAAAAATATTAAATAATATAAGATTTTTAATAATAATATATTTCGATATAATAATGTCTTTTAGAAATATCTTTTAAACAAATTTTGTAAAAAATTAATAATATATTTGGCAATGCATTAATTAAAAAAAAATATATACATATATATATATATATATATATTTATTTATTTATTTACTTATTAAGCAGATAAGAAAAATATAAATATATAAAATAAAAATATATTTATAGAAAAATATAACTATATTTATATATAAAATTATAAATATGTATATTATGCAAAGATTTAATATATTTTTCTGACATCCATCGACATCTTATCTGCTTTAATTAATCGTAAGAAATGACTTTCGAGAATACGACTGTGACAATAAGATCGTTTATACAATCTCGAAGAAGCGCGAGGAGCACATCGAAAGTCGACGAGAAGAAATTTATCATCACCTCGCAGGAAAAAAGTGTCGAGGCTATTGCGTAATACAACTTGAGTCGTTATTATATCGCGAGATCGGCCGTTTCAGGATTGAGCAACGATTGAGCGATCTGTCCGAGCGAAACCAACTTCCATCTCGCGAATTTCTTACGCATTTTTCCGGCCCGCTGAGTCCCGGCGATTGACCGAACAGCATTCGCTGGGATATTAAAGGGGAAGAAATCGGCATTTCGGACTTGCCGACGATTTTAACGACGCGATTACGATATCGTGCGATATCTTCGTCTCGCTTAAAGATTTCCTTTTTATAATAAAACATATTCGCGGAATTTCAGACGCGCGTGCGCGCGCGCCGACATATCTCGATATCCAGCGGCTTACAATTTTCTCTATCGATTACGGTGATTTAGTTACATAGCGCGACTCACTCGAGACGTTTCCTTCATGAAAGCAAAGCGTAAAGCAAGCCGATAAAGGAATCCCGACCTATGCTCTAATCATAAAGTAAACAATTTCGTTATTTCGAATTCCGCGTTACTCATAAGTGAAGCCTCTATTACATAAAAAAATGATTACTATGTTCATCCTATATTAATCTTTTTTCAATATCGTATTTTTATTTGTCAAGAAAAAAAGAGGAGAGAGAGAGAGAGAGAGAGAGAGAGAGAGAGAGAGAGAGAGAGAGAGAGAGAGAGAGAGAGAGAGAGAGAGAGAGAGAGAGAGAGAGAGAGAGAGAAAGAGAGAGAAAGAAATGTAAATTTTTGATATAAATTATTTTTATAAAAATATGACTATACATATATTTTAATATATTTTATATTTATATTTTAACTATAATAATATTTTAATTATAATCATACATATATTTATTTTTCTTTCCTTCTTTCTCTCTTACTTATGGTAAATATTGTATTGCCTATTGAAAATAATTTAAAGAAAACATTAATAATTTGTGTTAAAAAGCAGAAAAGTTAATTCAACCATAATTTTCAGCCGCATTTTGGAGGTTTTAATAAACTTTTAATATGCGCGTGTCTCACTTTTGCTCATTTAATTTGTTCCTCTCATTTCGCATCCTACCTCAATTTTATTGAGATTTCACTTCTCAAATATCCGGTAGTCGAAGGAATTTGCCAGGTTAATTAATTAGAAAATTAATTTTTACTTTTAACATTTTTTCCGCTTATTAATATATTAATAATTATCATTTTTCGGTAATCTCGTGTAATTTTTGTATAAATAACGAAATAAAAATTGTAAAAGATATCTTTCGGAAAAGAATTATAAATACAATCATATTAATTGCACGAGAAATTAGATTTCTCAATTTATAAGTATATCATTTGTATATCTGAATAAATTCCAAGTATTATAATACCGAGAAACGTACAGATGCAATAGACATCTGCCCGATCTTGCTTATAATATAGTTTCACATTTAGTAAAAAGTTGCCATGATAAAAATCGACTGTGAAAGTATTGATACAACCTGCGGCTGCGGATAACAGGTAGGTGCAACATCAAGATCCATCGCAAATACCCCACGAGCCTTTCTCGCGAATTCTTTCCAACTCGCGTTCGAACCGTAATAATTCTTCGGGGAACTACGGATTAGGATAACGAAGAAGGAAAAGAGGAAAAAGATGATCGGGCAGGGATAGGAGAAACACGACGAAGGGTTCTGGCGTAACAGAGATATCAAACAATTGGTTCCGCCATTAGACACGATCATCAAGGCACAACAATTTTCTTAGTTCTGTTAACCGCGCTGAAAACGATTTCTACCCGCTGGCGGATATCCGAGTTTGCGAAACCGACCGTTAGTACTGATGGCCGATGAATTTTCTTAAAAGTATGATCGGCAAGATTTACAAAAAATTTTATATAATACATTGTAATTTATAGAGAAATACAATTTAAAATATATCTTTCGTAAAAATTTTCTGATATGTTTTCTAATTTAAAAAGAAATATTAATAGATAGTAAACTTTGACACGCTGCATGCGATAATTATTTATACAATTGTTATATTTCGAAAATAAATAAACATGTATATAATTTGCATGATAATGTAATATTTATACAATTTTCAGAATATAATATACGGGAAATGCAGTATATTTAAGATAATTTATTGGTAATTTGGACAAAAAATTGATGTTTTTATACTACCATTTTTGAGCAAATATTGAAATTAGATAGAAATTTATATAACAAAATGTCTAAAAATGCTGCTATAAATGTTAATATTTTATTATGCTATGACGAACAAGTTTATACCATATACGTATAATATAATATATAGACTGCGCGTTTCCTATGGCTTTAATTGTCAAAACGCATCAGAAGATAGAGAACATGTTTTAGATCATTATTCCATTCTTTTCTAACGTGATTGTCAAATAAAGTCTTTGTCACATCAACGGTCATCCAAAGCATGCTCTCGCTGTTCAATTTTTGACATCTGTTGAGCCGAAGGCGCAGTCTATATATGTATACGTCCATGATTTATGCAAGTTTAAAAATCAAAATTTTTTTCATAAATTTTAAATCTCTTATTATTGTTTTAATACTAGTAATACTAGTTTTAATACTAAGTAATTTTTATAATGTTTATATATTAATTAGTTTGTGTCTAAATTAATTTTTACAATTGCCTTTAATTTTTGCCATTTATTGATGTATTTTTTTCGTATTCAGATTTGACGTAAAATGGTATATGTTTTTAACTTGGAATACCTAAGGTATACTAATGTAAGGCATGTAATGTATGTAACGCATATAACATATACTCGGAATATTCAGTTACATTGTAACTTTTCAGCCGATTGATCGAGAGATACTACGTGTTTCTTTTGCGAAAGACGCTTTAATGATGACGTAGGGTAAATTATGGATAATGTGCCTTATTTGTAGCCATTAAGTGCGCAATGAATGTACTGGCTTTGATAGAGACACTTTTATATATATATATATATATATATATATATATATATATATATATATATATATATAAATATTATTATAATTTGCAATACACTATTCCAAAAAAAATTTCTTGATTATTAAAATTAATTTAAGTTTTTGATTCTGATTTACTAAAGAAACCTGTTAAGTTTCTGTTTTTTGTAATAAATGATTCCTTTGTCTATCAAAAGAGTGTTTTGAATTTCATGAAAAAGCACAAATTTGGTTCTAGGAATATGAGATAAAACTGGTAATTAAAATATGCTACACTTTTTCTATTAATTATTTAAGCGAATATCCACTCGAATTATCAAGCTCGAGCAAATATTCCGATTCAGAATATAACGCTTCGTCTTTAACGAGCGATTGTGATTTAAAAGGAGTGAAATCGACTGAGAAAACAAGAAGCGCGAGTATAGAAAATAAACGGGGGAACGCCCGTGAGTGATGGCCGATGAACTGAACATATGTAATTTAATTGGATGTTCTAGAAAGTGCCTTCCTAATTAATATATTAGCTCGTTATTAGTTTCCGTTAACGAAACAGTGCGAATCGGGAAGTGTCACATAATTAAACATTTAAATTTGTTTATATATCGCGCTTTCAGCTATAATGAAAAAGACGGGAAACTATATAATATCTATTAACATCCTATAAACGATTTATTTATGTATATATGTATGTATAGATCCATTAATACTTGATCTTTTTGTCATTTAAAGGAGGTCAATTTAAAACCGCACAAATGTCATTGTATTGCTGCGCTCTAATTACAAACTTAATAATATTCATAAATTAATGAAACATAAATGTATAAATATAATTAATAAATATGATAAAATTATCGATACATGTTTACATCGAATCGAGATGTTTAAGAAATGTTTATTAATTTCGTAATTTCGTAATAATTTGCTAGAGTAAACTGGGCCCTTAAGTAGACGACTAAAATATTTTATCTACATTTATTCGAGGTTCAAACACTTAACTCGTCTTTTGTACAAAAGTAAAAAGAAACAGACTGTCCTCGGTTATCGAAATTAAACGTTTCATCAATATTAAATCGCTTGGGGAAGGCAAATTTTACGAGTACTTTGGAGTCTCCTCGGTCAATCAAATCACACACAAAGGCCCCCAGAGGGATTTTAAACACACGAGAGAGAACTCTCTTCCATATCGCGCATAAATATATACAGCGATCGGCTACGAAATCAGGAATAGATTTTCATGAATTTTCCTTCGGGGCCCAGCTCGTTGTGGCCTGATTCCCTTTCTTTAACCCCCTCTCTTTTGCTTCATCCATCCTTGCTTTCCGTCCTCTTCTGCGATTGTCCCGTTTCTTCTCCGACTCTCTCTCTCTCTCTCTCTTTCTCGTAAACGCGTCTTCCTCATCTCCTCTCGCTACGCTCGATT
Organism: Anoplolepis gracilipes; assembly: GCF_047496725.1. NCBI lineage: Eukaryota > Metazoa > Arthropoda > Insecta > Hymenoptera > Formicidae > Anoplolepis > Anoplolepis gracilipes. The sequence goes on along the minus strand of NC_132970.1, from coordinate 15,565,246 downwards.
GTCTGCCGAACTGCCCGGTTGCGATCTTTGCAAACGCCCAACTTCTATGCGGCATCTCCGATCGTTTCTTCATGAAATATTCACACAGTACGACGAAATCATCGTTTGTTAGTCAACGCCATCTCTCCCGTCTCTCTTTTAGCCCATCTCATTCCTCGTGGCCCATTTCTTTCTGCGATCTGGCAATCTTTCAGTTATCATCATGTTTCTTTCTTTACAATGCTTTCACGAGCAAGAATGTACATAAGATTTCAGACATGTATTTTCTCTTTTTTTTTTTTATAAGGGAGAATACATTGCAATTTTTCTCGAAGAAATAATGTATTATAAAATGTGAGCGTGATTTAATTTAAAAATGAATTAACTTTTCAGCACATTATGTTTAGATATTCACGAAAAAAATAAATAGTTATATGCAAAACGTCGCTGGCAAGAGAATATAAAAGTAAATAATAATATATAACAATATAATTATGTTTCCTAATTAATTAAGATTTTAATTTATTTTTTTAAATCAGTGTAGAACGTTGAAGAAAAATCAAGATTTGTAAAATTGTTTTAAAAGTAATAAATTCAGCGAGCAAAAAAATTTTTGTACTCTCGTATACATAAACTTTGGCGTTTCACTTGGTAAGTTAGATGCAAATTATTTTAGAATACATTTGATTTGCATTTACATTCGATGCATGAGTCCACTACTTTTTTTCGGTCGAAAGGTTAAACACAGCAAAAGATGTTGAAAATGAGAGAATAAATAATTTCATCATTCTTTGTACTATGCAAAATCAAAGTATTTCTATTCAAAGTTTATTAACGCGTAAAATTGATTATTTATTAATTTTTATAGAACTCGCGAAAAATATCCGCGAAATAGCTTCCGTAAGATATTAAGACCTATCGCGATACGCTTAAAGAGAAAGAGGTCTAATCAATGTTTAAATTACAGGTGCCCGGTAAACCTTGGAGCGAAATGATACTCGGAGATACCATTTACAAGGTCGTCGCCTAATGACGCACGAAACGAAAATTGGTGAAAGGATGTGTGGGATAATCTGGGTCTATCTTTTTCTTTCTTTCTTTCTCTCTCTCTCTCTCTCTCTCTCTCTCTCTCTCTCTCTCTCTCTCTATCCCTTTCTATTTCTCTTTCTGTTGGACATTTGAGATTTTCTGCAATTTTAATGAGCAGGTAGATCGTTAATAGACCGCATCGGTCGTGAGAACATTTCCGTTTTCAATCTGACAAATCGTCAATCACGTGTAACGTCCACTATCCCTCTATGTCCGTTGATAAATAGGCAAATGAAATAGATCGCAGTATCTTTAGACGGCAAATAGATTTTCGCGGTATAATTATAGAATCTTTTGGGAATTCCACAATTTCTATATAAATTAAATCTAAGGAAATTCTATCAAATCTATAAACGTGAAAAAATTAATGAATAGGAACATAATCTTGACTCAAGAATGATTTTAAAAAATGATTAATGAGAGTAAGTAACCGAAATCGTAGCACACACACACATGTGTACATACACACACTAATATCCCCTTCAATTTGTCGGATGACTGACCATCTTAAGATGTTGGTTTCGATTTCAATTCATGATTATGTCCGCGTGTAACAATGCCAACACAGGAGGCGGCTTGTCTCGCAATGACGAGCAAGAAATAGCAAGTGTGCGTGCAAGCATCAACGATGATGGAGAGCTGATTAAGCAAATCAGAAACGCATCTGATGCACACGCGATAAATTCTCATCCTTACCATATATTAAAGAGAAGAAATTTTCAGCAGTATCTAATAGTTGTTTGTCTCTTTTTTTCTTAATTTTCATTTTTTACAAAAGCTTATATACTTCTTTCTTTATTTTTTTTTTATTATTTATGCACTTTATAACAATATATATTTTTATTTCATTAAATTTGAAGAATTGTAGTATATATTTATATTTATTGTAATTTTGATTTTATATTTTCGCTGAATTGTGTACTAAAAAATGTTATCAAAAAATTATTATTATAATATATTATTATTATAATTATTATTATTGTATTATTATAATATTAAATATTAAATTTTTTATTCTGCTAAAAAATACCATTAACGAACGTAAATAGCTCGGAAGTCATAAAGTCAATTTGTTTCACATTAATTTGGGCAAAAAGTATTTCCTGCTTTTCGCATTCTTTAAAATTGCGTGTAGATTTTTCTCATCGTGTGTAGTTATTCTAATTAAAATAAATATCGCTTTGCTAAATATTTATACAGCATATAAAATAATATATAAATTTGATTAAGTAACTTAAGGGAAAATAAGATGAAATAAGAGAGTGAACGGAATGTAAAGTGATGGCATACGCATATACACACCTATAAAATGATGACACATGTAGATTTTTTGTTCAGCCCTTTTTTACATCTCCACTACTATCTTACGCGATGTTATCGTCGTTCTTACATCATGAATGTAGGCTGTGGCCTCAAATTTAAGTTTCCATTGAGGCGCTACAATTATCTCTCCACGTTAGCAAGGTCGCCGCATTGTTCATTCGAAGATCGCAGCCGATGCAGTTTCATCAAGGCTAACGTTGTCGCGTCCATTACAATTAAATAACAAACGATATACTCTTCTTATAACATTGTTATAATATTAGTCTTATATAAAAATGGACGAAAAATTTATTATGTAAATTGCCCGTTGCATAAGTTAACGATGAGAGATTGCCGATGCCTAACTAGGTTTATAATAATTTTCACATTTATTGCTTTGAATAATTAATAATGAATTTAATTAGCTTAAAACGTGCCTTGTCTTTATACGACAGTTTTATTTCCACGCGGATTATAATTAAAGTAAAATGTATATACACATGTTTGACAATGTAAATGTTCACTTAATCACAAAATGTCATGTTCACGTTTTGATGCAGGATAAATGTTTCCGATAAGATGCAACAATATTTCTCGTGTTTTGTGTAATATTTTTCGTCCCAAATTTATCTATAAAAATTGTCATTTCCGTCGGGAGATCAATGATTTGCAAAATTCGCGGAATTGATTTTTAAACGACAGCGGAAATTTCGATTCTCTTTCAAATCCTCCTGAAAGCACTTTAAGGACCGTTATACTAATTATAAAGTCTAGAAAGAGCATAAAACGTACTTTATGACCAAGCGAGAAAGTTGATAGCTTTAGCGCGATACGACATTACTAATGGCGGATTATATATACATATATATAATTTTATGTAATAAACCAATCTGCGCATATTTCTCTGCGGACAGGTGAATCGAAGAACAACATTAAGTTTCAGTAGCTTATTATTTACTTTATTATATCGAATGTCATTATCAATGAGATACGCGAATATTGCATCTGAGGCGACTGATCGTGATTCCTTGCATTACAGAGTCGCACCGACACTCCGCATAAATTCCTAGGCTTTTTCGGTCCACGCGAATCAGAGTATTGTATTAATTGTCTATAACACGAGACGGAGTCTTTTAAACGACAATGAGCTAAACAATGGCATTGCGATACTCGTCGAATTTAATTTAAAGGCAGCGAGTCCATTGTACGACGGGAATGTATAAATAGACGCGGAGCCCACGCACCGGAACTTTTACGCTACCGAGGATCTTGTCGTGAGACGAATTTACATTTATGGCTACAGGTATCCCCGTGAAAGACTATTGAAATTATTTCAATTTTCCCCTCCTAAACGTCTTATGTAAGCTCCTTTTTGCAGCGGGATACAATTTGCATCAGAACGAATCTATTTGTATCGCAAAAAACTTATTTAAATAATTTATTTATTTAATTATTTATTAAATAATTTATTTATTTAATTATTTATTAAATAATTTATTTATGAAGGAGCAAAACTTTAAAATTAGAAATCTAACATTCTTGTAAAAGAGAAGAAATTTACGTAAACATATGTTAGGGAGATATATTTAAAAAAGAAATATTCTATGAGAAAAAAAAATTTACAAAGAAGGAATAAAAAGGAAATAAATTAAAGGAAGATAAAAGACTGCGAACATTTCGCATTGGCTTTCTACCTTTCAATTTATGGAATTGTAACAATGCGCAATTAAATCGCAGATCATGAAAGACGCTGGTTGGTAGGAGATCACTGCGACAGAGGTACTTAATGACCGGTACACTCGGTGACGGTATTGTCGTTCAGTATTGCCCGTTTTATTGCCGTTTGCGCCAGTCCAGAACTGAGGTGAGGACATTGTTCGAACGTCTGGGAATCTCTCATGATTGTCGCGCTCTCCATTCTCGTAATAGTCGCCGTATTCAAATACCGATCTGCCAACGCTGCTTGTGTACATTTGCCCGGTTTGTTGAGCAACGCAAAAAAAAGAGATTAGAGATCCTGATGTCGTTCATGTAATATTACTTGACACTGCTACATTCTATTCGGTTTTGCAAGGATTAGATTGAAGAGAAGAACATACCAAGGGTGATGTTATCTATGGTTTTTGTTAAATCATATATTTGATTTTATTTCGCTTAAAATAATATATATATATATAATTATATTTTTTTTGAACAGAAAAAATGCTTAGGAATAATTTATTATTATTATATATTTTATTATATTTTATATATTTTATTTACTTTTGTTATTATATTTAATAAATATAAATAAAAATTTAGAATTTTATTTTCTCAAATGTGAAATTATATCATTATTAGTATTTTTTATTTCACCTCCCATATAACTATATTTATTTATTCTTGTATTGCAATAAAATTTTAAAATTATAAGTTATTTATTTAAATATTACCTGCAAACAATCATAGTGAGTTTAATATTAAACGGAATAGTGCTGCTGATTTTATTCAAAGAGTCAATTTTGAAATACTTGACTCAATCAAAATCTCAAAATACAATTTATTATCACAAGCCCTCTTTCTTCGAGCAAGTTCACACATGCTCATACATACCTACACACACATGTACCTAGATATATATAATGATATAAAACTGCTGGAGCCAAAAGAAATTCCAAAAATTCGTATACAGATGCAAACAATCAGTTCAATTTTGTCAAAAAAGAAAGGTTGAAACAAACTCATGCTAATTTTCTTCCTTAAATTTTCTGCTCTCTCTCGCGCGATTTATTGACATTCCTAAAGGAGTTCCGGCGTGTATCATTTACAATTACTTTCACGCGAGATTCGCGTCCGACGTAATTTGCAATTTATCGGAAGGTCCGTGGGTGCGTCGAGACCGATTCTAACAAATTGCCGATAGCGAGAGACAGAGATGGATCGGGCGGGACCAGTGAGAGCAACGGGAGAAGGAAATAATCGGATAAGAGCTCTCGGTCTGATCGGTGTTACTGTGTGTTGTGAACGGCGGTAATAAAAAAAAAAAAAAAAACCACGACACTCCAACTTACCTGTTATCAATTAACTGTTAAACTGTCGAGATATCTATGATAGTGTGTTTATTGCGTGCGCCATTGCAAGTCGTATTCTATGAATAATGCATCTTTGATATCTCGTTTAATCGAGCATTATGTGACCCCCATCTCTCTTTATTCTTATGGACAGTATAATTTCAATAAAATTAGAGGAATCCTTCATCTGATTGATAACAGATTAAACTCATCGATAAATAATAATTCAATTTTTCTGGTTTTTCATGTAGCTATATATAAATTTTTTTGTCATTTAATTAATATAATATATGTATCTTAAATTCACTCTACAACTAAGTTGCGAAAAAATTCAAGAGAGAAGTCTATTTACAATTTTATGTGTCGCTTATCTTAACAAGTATATTGAATATATTATATTATATATACAGATATATTATATTTTTGCTTGAAATATAATTTTTGTATATGTAAAATTCTAAATAGAAATCTATCCTGAATTTTATCGCAAATTAGAAATTTGTCTAAATTTCAGATGAATTCAGTTTAGATTTGGATTTCAGGCACGTTTATGCGAATAAATTTAATGTACGAATTCAGTGATACTAGTCACTTTGTATTTATATCGTATTAATGTAATATGTAATATTTGATTTGTTTTAATACAAATATATTTATCAAGGTCTCGTGTGTGCATCAAGCAGTCTCACGTGTTCTCGAATGGGCGCAGTCGAGGCGTACGCCTGGAGGCACGTAAATTTATGAACGAGGAAACAGCAGAAACGGCGAAGGAACGTAGCTTTTGCAACATCTGCTTTCCGGCAGAACAAACTATGATGTAAGGACGAGCGTGGGCGACTTCGCTTTTGCTCGGGAGGGATCGCAAGCGCAGCTTTGAAACTGGTTTCGAACGAGTTAGATGTCCAATGTTTTTTTTTTCCGTGCGAAATGTCAAGACACGAACTTACGGTGTCCCCATGATAATAAACGTGACATTCATTTAATTCTGTATTACGTAAGATTTTTTTTTAAGCTGCGTTCTCATAAAAAATTATGCGCGGGCTATAATTTCACAAATATTTTATACAAATTTAAAATGACAGAAACTGTCAGTTTCTTTTTCCTCGACTATAAAAGATAATATTTGAATTAATAAAATAATAAATAAATAAATATATAAAATGGCTCTTTCTATTTGTAAAATTAAAATGTAAGTAAGCTATAGAGAGTCGATAAATAAAGGATACAAGATAAATACAATATTATATTAGTATAAATGAAAAGATGTATTGCAAATTAAAGTATTTTATACAATCAAGACAAAAACAAATAAACGTTTCGGACTCGTTCTTTGGGCCCTAGCGTAAGAATGTATTGTAATATTAAATTAAATAATAGTACAATTTTGAGAGATAGTACAAGAATGGCTGTTAAATTAATTTAACCTGAGTCGAATATGTATAATATTAAATAAGAAACGAAGAGTCGAATTGTAAGAAAGATTATTAGAAAAAAATATTTCCTAGTTTATTTTTAAGTAATGTGATTAACAGTACCAGTTGAATTCTGGAATTAAATTTTAAATTTATATGCAGATAAATTAATAAATATTATATAATCTAAATGTGTCACAAGTTATTAATAAATTATGCCCCCGGATATCCGAAATATTCATAGCATGAATAATTTATCGACACTTTTCGCCAAGCACTTAAAAAATTCTGATATCGTAAATTGCGCGTCATTAAAGATAATGTTTATATCCTATACTAATCAGCTCTAGTTACTGCCATATTACCATATTTTCTCCTCGCGAGGTGCGCATACATATCAGATGTAACATAGACAAGCACGAGGTAACTTCCGTAATCACACTCTCGACTGTATACGCACGTTCGATTGTCTTTATTCAAATGAAAGTCTCTTTCTCCGTATTCGCGCGCCAATCATCACTCGTCCCGTTCGTAGATTATCGTGCTCGCGACACCTCGAGTTTGCATCTCAAATGGGAGCTCCGTAATTTTACCAGAAGCACGAGGCGCCGGCGCCAAAGGAGTACAAGTCGAGATTTCGTCGACAACGAGAAAATGCCTAGAGATTCTTTAAATTAAAAGAAAAATATATAATTTCAAAACAATAAATATTAAAATATTAAAACAGTCTACAATTTTCGTGACAATTGTCATCCTATCATTTTACAAAGAGAAAGCAGGAATATGTATCATATTTTTAACTCGCACAATTTTAGCCACATATTTTGATGGATCATATAAAATATTATGTTTATGTTCCGAATTTTTTTTTTACGGATGTCATGAATTTTATTTTATTATAAATTAACATAAATTTCACATCAATAATTTTCACATTTTTTCAGAAATGTTAGAATCTATTGTGCGATATTTTTATTTGTTTGATTATTTTATTAGTTTTATCAGAGCGATTTGATGTTAATGATTATTAAATTAGAGCTGTTAGTGTCTAAATTTTAGATATTCTTCCTATGATTCGTTGACGAATATCGCACGAGCCTCATAAACATTCAAAAGCTTCACTTGGAATATCGAAGAAAAGAAAAGGAAGAGAAAGAATGATAAGTTGCTTTACCTTATACATCATACCACGACCTTAGTGTCGAGGGTGGTAACATTTCCGTTGGTTCGTGACACTTTTCCATCTTTGCCCTGTTCACAATGCGAGCCCGAGATAAAGAAAGAGAGATAAAAGGAAAAAAAGAGAGAGAGAAAGAGAGAAAGAGAGAAAAAGTGAGACAACACTGGGAAAAGAGGATGAAAGCAGACGACGGGGATGACAGAGGAGCACTCGTTTGACAACAACACACTATCCTCACACTCGAGAGATCACTCTTCCCTTCCTCCTGCTTCCTCGACCGTTCCACGTGCACGAAAGCTGCAAGTCGACCCTTCTACGAGGATACGAGATATCGAAACGTCCGCACAAACATTCCGTCAACTTTTGGATCGTTCCTCAATGATACATGCAATCAGAAAATCCTACTCGTTTCTACTACACTTGGCGCGACCACGTGCTCGAATAACGGTGTCTCGATCGTTCCCGTTCAGGCACCTACACGAGCGCCTGTCCCTTTTTCAATACCACATACACCACACACCGTAGACAATTTCTCGTTTCGCGAGAGAGATAACTCTGTTTTTATTCTTTCTGACTAGAAGTCCTACGATCGGTGCGCTAAAGGATGATGGACCATCTCTTTTCGCAAACCGTTGTCTCATACAGCGAGAATCCGGAGGGATTCCCGAGGGATTCCCGCACTGACGATCCCGATATATTCGTGTTGCGCGTTGACAAGACGTAAGGTCCTGACCTGTCAATGTTTCTCTTTCTCTCTCTCTTCGGGAGCGACGGAAGAGACCACCGTTGCTCACCACCGTCCGACGATCGTTTGACGCCCGTGCTCCGTTGTCCAGGTCCTCTCTCGCGAGGCGTGTGATATCCCTCTCCCCTCTCACTCGGGACGAGTACGGAATATCAGCAAGAGCAGCTCTCGCGGAGGAGATTCGTGAGACGAGAGCGGAGTGGTCCCCGTACGGTGGTGAGTAAGCCGTTTGTAAAGCGGGGCGATGCCGCCTGTACGCACACAGGTACACACAAACACGTGGATACGTATATACGTCGATTGGGCGGGGAGACTGAATCCGTAGGCTGGCGGGTAGGTTAGTAAGTAGGTAGGTAGGTAGGTAGGTAGGTAGGTAGGTGAGTCCCACACACACAGAGAAGATATATCAGTGTATATGAACGTATTGGATCATATGGTGTGGTCGCGATGCGGATTGGTATGAGTGCTCGTCTGTTACTTGTTTGTATGCGTGGTAACTGTTCGTGCGTGTGCGTGTGTGTGTTGGTGAGTGTGGATAGTCGCGGAGGATAGCGAAGGAGAGCTCCCCTGCGTGTTAACCGTGAGAGACGTCGGTAAAGTAAGGTATAAGTACTCTCCTCTCTTTCAGCCACGGAGTAGCACCACGCCGGGCACGCGACCTGCCCTCCCCCTTCCTTCTGCATTCCCCCCCTTCCCTCTTTCCCTCTTTTGCTTCTATGCGCTGCTCTTCGTGCTCCTTTTCCTACTCCCCGTTGTCGAAGGACGTTTCTCCCTCTAGCCAACGTTTCTTCCTCTCCGCTAGGTTCCTGCGGTGCTCTTCTTGACTGTCCTTCCCACTCTCTGTGCGTCGATCCGTGCGGGAACCCCGGAGAGGAGGTGGATGGTGTTGGTGCACCACTCCCACCCGATGGTCACCGACACACCGGAATCCTCCCAGTCAAGCCGACGCGCTCTCGCGGAAGCGAGAGAGAAAAAGAGCAAGAGATGGAGGGGGAAGGAGGAAAAGGGACGGGAGATGAGGAGTATCGAACAGTCACTATCTCTTCTCTATCGTTACTCGCGGTGTAACCTCCCAAGCAACTAATTCACCTTTGCAACTGTATCGACACTGCCGTTTCACAAGTATTTTCGTCCCTTCCTCAATTTCTTCCTTTTTTTTTTTTTTTTTTTCGTTTACGCGTTCGGAACGTTTGGACTTCGAACGATTTACAAAAGGCTAAAGAGAAAGAAGATGGACAAAAGTAAGATTAAATAATAAATAATTCAATTTTTTTTCTACAAGAGATTTATATTTTTTATTTAGTATTAAAGTTTGTTTTAAATAATATAATTTTTGCAATATTCGGGATAAAATACTGTTTCAAACTGAATACGTATGTGTATCGTATGATACAAAATACGTTTGAAGAAGTAAAATAATGCACATATTATTAAACTCTTATCTTGAACTTTGTCGCGATTTATAAATAAACCGTATAAATAAGAGAGAGAAAAGGAGAAAAGAGAATAATTTATGCAAGTTTTACATTACAACATAAATTGAATAAATATCGATGATGTTATAACTTTTTTCGTCCAACTTGATATATTCTACATTCATCGATTATATATTTTTTGCTCCAATTTTATTTAAGTGACATCAAAAGATCAAACTCAGGCTTTAATTTACAAAGTATTTAATATCAGCAAGTATTTAATGAACAGCGAGCCAACGTTTCGTTAAAGTTTCATTCAGATAAAATCGGTATCGAAATTTATCAAAGGACCTATCATCAAAGAAAAGATACTCGAGAGTCTCTCCTTGTATTGTATATCAATTGCGGCTTTCGAGTTATATATGTACCTCCGGTTTCGTTACTTTCTTGGTTTTTTGTCGGTTATTCCCTGCTTAATCCGATTCGTTTCGATTTCGATATTGACGCAATTGTACCAAGAGTAGGTCAATGTACTCATCTCCGTCAAAGATCGAAACCGTTTCTTACCGACATCACGTTCATCATCGTGATATCCCTTCTGTTTCGCTTCCCGGCCGCGTTAATTCACCTCTGCAACTGTATTGTCCCATCCCCACCATGAGATACTCTGCTCCGGTTTCTCTCCACGATGACGATCCGGTTGTCCTAGGACCGGACCAGCTTGTTGTTACCGTTTTGTACTCTGCGGTTTAAACGCCTTTCAACTCGTTCTCGTTCTCTCCTTCTAATCTTATAACTATGTCTTTAGTGTGTGTGAAAAAAATACTTTTCTGATTGCTAAATTCATTTTTATTGATTTATATCTCTACTTTCTTATCTTAAACTAATATTTGAAATTATTGCAATTTGTAGATACAACACAGTTGATTAATTTTTAATCGATATATATTTGAATCGATTTATTATACGAGATTTATTATTAAAGAATTAATATGTAATTACTTTATCATTCGACACGAATAAAAATTGACGTTAAATCTACAATGAAACATCTAGACATTGATATAATATTTAATACATTAATCAATATAATAAAAGAAAAAAAATATAAAATAATTTTAATATATTATTTTATTAAAGATTTTAATTTTACTGAGAGACTGATCTTCTCTATCCTTGAGTGAGACATGTGTCGATCACGTTTTCTGCGGATTACTCATCTTTACGTCGGCATATTTGGCGGAAACTTTAGCCAAGTCATAAGTTTCTGGGTCAATCTCCAGTTAGCTTCTTAGCTTCAGATTGCCTGATGAAACCTAAGCACGGCGAGTAAATCGAAGAGGCGAGGTGTATACGCCCCGCGAGACCTTAGATCATCATCAGATCCCCGTGGATCTCTCCCCGCCTTGTTGCGCAACCTTCTCGGTGATCGTAGCGGTCCTGACACAGTTACCTGGTCAGGACAGTTACGATCCGCGGTGAATTAAAAGAGGAAAAAATAATAATAATAATAATAAAAACAGACGAAGAGTGGAGAAACGAGAAGAGGCCCTTCCCCGGTTTCACGGTTTGATGACTTTTTTTTTGCGATCTCTCGTCATGTCGGACAAAAAGGCGGGCGGTCTCTGATCTCTTTCTCGCCGTGGCTCTTCTCCAACAAAAAGAAAAAAAATTGTCGTGTTATATTTCGATTTGGAAATTTTGGCCTTTAGCTTCAGCACGCGGTCGGTATCGTTGACGTTAAAGAAATCATCGAGCGGCGCCTTCAAACAGCGTTATGTTCCGATGACGCCCCATAACGACGAATATCAAGCAAAGAAACTCTTTTTTGCGATTCTGCATAGTCATAAAATTACATCGCGTTCTTATACATATATATAGATAAAAAAATAAATAAATAACAATTTATCAGAGAGAGAGAATCTCTTACATCATACGCATTATTGAGATTCTCTCTTTCTCTCTCTCTCTTTCTGCGCGTTCGAAATCGCGGCCTGACGTTGCCCAACAAGAAGTCTCCGAGAGAGTCAGATGACAGTTCGCCATAAGTGTTGGTGTCACTTCAGGGTCGTCGATCGTGATATTTGAGGTTTATGGAGGCGGGTCAGGAATTCGCGATCGACGATCGCGATGGATTCTCTCTCTCCCTTTCTCCCCCTTTTCCCCTGCGCTTCGCGCATTCTATTCTCATGCGATGACATGAGGTTGACACGCGTGTATACACGTCCGCCGCGGAACCCGTCATTAGACGCCTACGCGGACGGAGTACTTACATCGGCGGCGAGGACGGCACGACACGATGTCGCTGATGGTGTCGTTGTGTCGACAAAGGCCGCACGCGGAATCGCGTCGCCCTGGTAAGAACGTGGTTGACAATGGCGTGCGCGCGCGTGCGCGCGCGCGCACACCGGAAGCCTTATTCACCGTCGCGTCGCGGTGAAAGTCAAATCATCCTAAACGCTCCTCTCTCGTAGATTAGAGCCAAGGATTGTCCGGGATTCGCTTTGGATAGAGATCGCTTTAATTCGAGCGCCTCTTGTTACGACTGACACGAAAATATTTTCGAGTCGAGATTTTGACACTTCTATTTTCAACCTCAATTATATCACGTTTGTAGACTCTAAAAGATTTCGACAGGTTAATATAGAAGTTTCTCTACTTTGTATTTCAAAATAGACTATATAAACGAATAGGTTTAGAAATTTAGAAATTTAAAAGAAGAATTTTCAGTAAAATTATAAATTAAATAGTTTTAAAAAAGAGCGATCTGACTGCTTAAGCTTAAAGTATCAGAGTAGATGTTAAATTGAAAATTGAGACGAAAAAGAAAAAGAAAAATTTTATTTCGGATTATCCCTTTATAAAAGTTTTTTAATTGTATACAGGACATTGAAAAATTACTGAATTATTGAATATTTTTAACAGTGTTTTTTATGGCCACTTTGGAGACGAGTTTTCTTTAACAAAATGTCAAAGTATCAGCAATTTTTGAATTACAAGCGATAAAGAACGAGCTTTTCCAAAATTAAACAGAATTAAAAGATTAACAAACTATATTCTTCAGTTAAAATTTATTTGATTAGAATTTGAATTACAACCTTGAGTTTTACTTTTTTAATTTCCATTTTTTATTAAAACTTCACACTTTTGCTAACAAATCAGATTCCAAATCTATTACAAAATCTATTAAAAAAATATATAATAGTTTCATGACACTATAATAGAAGAGAGAGACAATTATGTGATAAGAATTGACTGCGAAAATGATAAAAAGTCATAAAAAAATTATAATTTTGCGATTAAAGACAAAAATGATTGTAAAGGCATTGAGAGAGGTGATACTTAATAAAATTTATTTCTTATGCAGTTTTTATTGAAGATATCTGTCATGCAATAAAAACTCTAAAAATGAGACTATTAATATGAAAACGTAGATAATTCTTGTACAATATAGATTTGTGGCTCCATTGCATCGCAGCAACTTGAGACCTCGATGTGCTAATAGAGATATCGTAACATCTCGACTACCATCGACTATAGGCTACCTCGACGGTCGCAGACTCGTCTTTATTGTCGACCCCCGGATTCTCGTTCCTTGCAATTTTCGCGGCATCTCGTGAGCGCAACGTGTTGGCCGACTTGCTTTAAATCTTGCTTTAACGATGCGTCCGAGATAAGTCGAGTATAAAGATCTCGCTTGGTTGACCCGTAGATTGCCGATAGATCCTTCCACTTACACAATTTTCGAGACCTAAATTCTACCAATGCTTCGAGGATAATTACGAAAGGGTGTCGGGGATGAAGAAAGAGTGAAGCTTATTAATGCTTGCAACAATACTTGTACAGATCTCAAGCTGAGAATGATCTCGATATAAATAATCATAGAATAAAAATGTATTCAATTGTATCATATTTTTTATTTGTATTTTTCATCGAATTCATATTTTTTATAATTTTATATTTTATTTATTACTTTACTATAAAATAAATGTATAATTTATTATTTTATTTTATATTTTTTATTTTAATTTATGTTTTTTTTAATTTTATATTTTATATATATATATATTTTTTAAATTATTTGCGTATGTTTATTTTCGCAACTACTATTTTGATGTAACATCTTTTACTTTGCGAAATCAAGTTTGCAACAAGAGTGTGCGAAATCACGTATCTCTAAACCAGCGAAACTGGCAGCACAGGATTTGTTGGCATGTATTTAAAGAGCACAAGTAAATATTTATTATTATACACGGGAAGAGACGCGGAAGAGGCAGCGCGTTTTTCCAGCCTCTCTGGATTGGTCATCTCACACTGACGCGTTTTTCAGTGGGAGGAGCAGCGAATGCGTACAGACGCAGACGCTTATGTAGCGAAAACGCATGCCTACGTAACTGTCAGAGCAACGCGAGCATCCATCGGGCGGCTTCGTTATACACCTCTTCGCGTTACGCGGCACGCAATCACATTTCTTTGTGCACTTCTGACGGCCGGATGATAAATCATGAGGCATGTCCGATTCGATAAGGATCTCGAGACGGACCGTAATGATCCGCGAAATGCCTGCCGTTACGTGTTTTGCCTTTACTATTATCGCAAAAGAAGACCCTCCGCTTTCTTTGCGAGAGCAAATTTATTGAGCGTCGACATCTCGTCATATCTATTCATATTTATTACGAGCTTAATGATATTTATGTTTGACAACATGTAAGGCAATGTGAAAATGTTGCATACGAAATTGGAAAATAAAAATGAAAAATGTACTATGAATATAGAAAGAAAAATGTTGACATATACAAGAAAAATTTTGTGCATGGGTAATAATTAATTTGCACTCTTGGCATTGAGACGCCATCACGTTTCTTCATCAAACACAATCGATTACGTTAGAATATGATTGACATAATAGAGGTTACGGTTATTTTAATTATTTTAATTATCATTATTCGCGAGACCCTGTCGCTTGAAAATTATTTACTACAAGTTTCGCGTCAAGCTCTTTTTGCCGTCGACCGTGATGAGAAATCGGTTGAGGTTCTCGACACGAGGTCACGACAAACGCTTAACAATCTTGCGAGATACGCGTCAACACCCAATGATGTTAATACACGGTTCCTTGGATCTGACGAACAAGCGCAGCGAGATCTCGACCGGTGAATCATTAAAAAGAATGCTCACCGCGTTTCGCTGATGACGAACATTTATCGCCAGGTGTGCAAAGATGTTTTTAGACTTGTACAAATCTCGAATCTTTGAACATTGCACTTTCGACAAATTGTCGGCTGCTACTTTTTTCTTTGATGCAGAAGAAATATATATATATATATATATATATATATATATATATATATATATATATATATATATTATCACACACATGAAAAAGAGAAAGAACGTAAGAGAAAGAGATGGCATTCTGTCAATTTATAAAACGCATTGTTTTCCATAGATTTAATGAAGCAGGTTTTCAAAGACAATTTTTTATCTTTATACACATGTAAGATGACACTGTATTATCTAATGTGACACTGTGTTAGCTAAATATTTCGTAAATTATTGTCCCTCTCTCCTTCTGTCTTAAAGTATTTTTGAATATTATTATTTTTTATATTGAGATAAAACTAGATTATCAATTAAAATTATAATATAATTATAAATTTAATTTTTTTCATACAAATTGTTCTATACACATATCGTGATTTATATAGAAATGTAGAAATATATATAAAAATTTTGATATCTAATTAAATAATAAAACTATTGTGTGCTGTCACCGAAACAATCGTCGAGTAATTGCAAACTATGACACATATCATTCAGATCACTCGGACATGTCGATGGTCAGCCCAGAGAGGTCCTTGAAAATCTCTAGAATGACGCAATTGAAACCAGCTGGTTGCTTTCGATATAGTCAGCTACTTCATGCACACCTAATCTACCAATCGGGCTTGGTAATTATCTTTTTTTTTATTCTCTCGTCTCCTCTCATGGTTATAATTGCGTTGATGGCAAACTCATTTCTCGCCCTCTCTCTCTCTCTCTTTCTCTTTAGATTAATATAGTAAACGATATTATATTTGATCTTTAAATTGCACACGTTGTATGCGAAATAATTCGTGTATATATTGATTGATCGATGTTAACAACGCATAAAATAATTTTTTCTTTTTGATAACGAGAATAATTATGGAAGAATATTTGTATATAAAAAAATAATTATAGTCTTTTTTTTAAATAAACGACAATGATAATCTTTTCATGCTAATAAGCTTTTCAAATATGTATTATTACTTGGAACGATACCTATAATATTTGTTTTTTTCTTACATATGTTCTGTTGTAATAAATTAAAGAAAACGAATAACATATCTGTTTGATTACGAAATCTTAAAAGGACGCTATTATCGAGTTATAGCTTCTGTCATCTACTCTTCATTTTAATCAAAACCGGGCTAATGGCTAGATTTCTCTCCTCTTTGAAAATATCCTCTTTGTTCGGCGTGTCTTGATCTTCCACGACGATTACGAATCGACTGTAATTATTGCGATATCTGGCTTGCAGGCAATTCGGTATTTAGGATGACGTCAACCCAGTTCTAATGCCGATTTGTTGTTTCAATCGAGCAATCTGTATCAAGCAAGCTGTATGCTTTTCCATAACTGACTATCCTATTAAAAAATAATAATTTAAAAAATATTTCTAATTTTAGCAATAAAAAAAATATTGTACTAATTTTATGAGAGAAATATAAATTATTTTTTTTTTATATAAAGGTAATTATTGTAAGTAATAAAATAAAATAATAAAGTATGCAGCTTTCTTTTGCACTTGAAAACTCGTACAGTTACAAGTGTGTTTAGAAACTGACAGAAATAAGTGAGGATAGTGTAACAGTACATACTAAAAATAAAAGATATAGTGTACACAAACAAAAAATTGATACGAATAATATACATAGTACAAAAAATTAAATAAATCAGAAATAAAAACTATATCAGAAATGCAAACTAAATTGTTATATCTCAGAAGCTGGAAAAGAATCTGCCTGATTCAAAGTGCATATACATGATTCAGAATACTATCGACTATAATATACATACATATGTAAAAAACAAAGTGATCGATGAGGTGGAATTATTGCAATAATTACTGATGTAAAAATTGTTTGCAAGTTTTTATTCCTCATATTTGCAAGTCTGTTTAATTATCGATAAAATTGTCAAAAGAAAAGGTGACAAGGCGATTTATCGTATCTCTCAGCTGTTACAAAATAATAAAAAAGAGATACTTCCAACACCCGCGAAAACGTTAAAAATAATACGTATTATAGTACGATTTTCTTCTATGATTCAATATTAATTGCTTATCCGACATTTCACACGGACGTATATAAATGCGCAAATAATTACTACCCATAATTATCCGCCAAATCGCGCATTGTTCTTCCCATTGACAGTATCGCGAACACCACCCAACTGGCAGATCGTGGGCATGTGTTATTGTCTATCGAGATGCGCGTGGCCGTATAACTGCGTTTTAGCAGGTTGCACTCCTAAGGAAAACAATGTAATCATCTGGCTTTTCTTACGATTTTAGCATATTTTGACACGCCTATTGATATTATTATAATATTTCACGGATTAAAAATTAAAAAATAAAACTTAAATTATGGAAAATTTTATCACTTTTTCATTATTATTAGAATTATTATGACTTTGTGAGAGCTAAGAAAGAAAAAAAAATTCGTGTAATATTTCCCTCTATTATCGAGCTACCGATGATTATCCCGACTTCAGAATACATTTGTCAATTTACAAAACACATGTATGTATATAGGAGCGAGTGTGTATGTGTGTGTTCGCGCGAAGGGGTTAATTCGCAGCGAGCGGAGAACTCGCGTAAACGGGGAGATCCCCATTTACAAAGATAGAGGCGGTAATTCGCGGTGTTTTGTTGCCGGTGATTATGCGCTTACACGCCCGCCGGAGCGCATCCATGGGCCTCCGTGTATTCCGCACATACGTACACGTACACGTACTGTACGTATGTACGAATGCGCGTGCGATCGTGCATTACACGGCCCGCGCGTTGTGTGTTGCTTCATTCCATTCGCGATATTCCACATTCTTCCCACACGTGTGTAGTAGGTACACCGGTGCCCGAGATGCCTGACGCTGATACCGCGGGTCTCGCCGTCACTACCGCGCCATTTATGGGATTGGCGGGAGGGGACCGAGAGAGCATTGGGGAACCGTTTACGGGGCACACCCCGTCGGGAGAATCCCCGCCGATTCTTCATGCCTGGGAATAATAAGTCCTCTGGTCAGACCATGAGACGCTGCATATCATCGATAATATTAAATTTTTATATACATATAATTCTCACACAGAATTATATATAGTAATACTAGGGTGAATTAAAAAGAGGAAGGTTTCCTGTTTTTTTTTTTTTTACAATTTTTATTTATGCACTTTTTGGATTTACTGTGTTAAAATATAAGCTAATGACTACTGTTTGAGAAGATTGATGCACTTGTTCCTTGGCACAAATTTGAAGATTCCCTCTCGGTAAAAATCCGACTCTTGATGTTTAAATCATTCTTGAGCAGCATTTCTGCTACATCATCAAGGAGACAGTTTGAAAAAAAAAGACTTGGGCTTCTTTCTTTCTTGTGAATTTTTCTCACGCCGATGTCAGACTTCATTTTGCACATTGAATTCAGGAACATTTTTAATCATTTGATTGGAACATTCTCTCTGCGGATCTGATCCCTTTCGATTTTCATTTGTGCAGGTCATGGAAGAAACTTCCCAGAGGAAGATGATTTCCGAATAATGTAGCAATACAAAATAGCTGTTTAAACGTTATACTGTTATTAAAAAAAATATTAAAACGTAATTGTTAGCTTCTATTTTAACACAATAAGTCCAATTTGTACATAAATGATAAATAGGACAAGGAACCTTACTTTTTGACCCACCCTAATATACTTGGAATGATAATATTGAATCTCGCGATATTACTCGTGGGCCGTAATTTGATATGTGTATAGCGTGAGGGAAAAATCTCGACAAGTTCTCATAAATCTCAGTAAACGAAGTGCAAAGTATGTACCACGCGCACACACACACACACACACACAGACAGAGAAAAATTGCAAAAGATCGCCGACAAACTCTGGGAATATACGGAGAGAAGAGGCTTGTGCAATGTCAAGGCAGGATTTAAGTCTACAAATAAGGCTCGCAGGAATTTGGGAAGGGCGGGGAAATCACGTCGGCAAGTGCACGAGGTTGAGGGAGCTCTACGAATGTGTATTTCGAGAATTCGCGGTCGCCCAAGAGAGTCGACTAACTGCAACACCGAGAGATATACCGTGGAGATTGAAAACGAGGAAGGCGCAGCTCATGCACACACACCGTTCTTGCACCGGTGTGTTTCTCAATGGGCGGTAAATGCAACATCGGACGAGAGGATGAGGGACCGTGATGGGATTGTGGGTGGTGGAAGACACGTGTGAGATACGGTTTAACGTTCTCATAGTGTTCTCCCGGCACCATCTCGTCTCCTTCCTTCACCCTCCCCCCGCCATTCTCCCGTCGTTGGGACGTAGGAAAAGGGTTTATCGTTGTTTCACAATGCACGACGAGCCGCGATAATTAGCCTCGCCCGATTTGCAACTGAGTCAAATTGAAATTACGACTGTAAATAGCTTCATTAAAGCAAATCGAAACGACGTTCCCGTCAAATATGTATGACTGCGTCGCGTCGTGAACAAATGATCGCCATTATGTCCGTAATTATTATACTAACGTAATATGGATGCATAGGGCGTGTACAAAAATTATGCATCTTCTCGCGTAATTGATTATAATATCAAAATTAAATAGAAAGCTATTATATTTTAGAGACACATATTAAGAATCGATTTTGAAGTTTCATTAAGATAGGTAGATAAGATTTATATTAGAAATAGCCTTCTTACGGGATTCTTGTTATAACGTGACATTATATAATTAGCGATTATTAATCATCGAGATTGTACTGGTAACGCACGTGTAAACAGTAATCTTACTTTTACGTCAAAGCCAGGTCATGCATAAATTATATAACAGGATAATTTACGAGATGTGCGAGATATAAAAAACGAGATATTTATATACTACAATTATGCGATATTTGCAGGATATTATTAAGCGCGATGTTTATTATCAGAAGATAATGTAGCAATTGACTTGCAATAGGATCGAATAGAGATATGCTTGCTGTAAAATGTGAAAAAATCTCGAGAGCTCCCACGCCCGCAAAGATGCGCGCAACGAAATTCAAAGCCTAAGGTAAACTTGCGAGGAAACCCAGGTGTGCCAGTGCGAAAGTGGTGACCCATTATCGCACCTGCGAGGAGGGAAGTCACCGGCGGGAACCGCGATGTCGGCTCACCTAAGAATGTTTCGAAAGGCCATAACAGGATCAACTGGATGCGCCCGTAAATAAGATTTCCACGCGGATACGCCCGACCGTTATTCCCACTCTAAAATGTGATTTATAGCGTATGATCGACAAAGATACGTTACACATTTACATTCGTGGATGATTGATACGTCAAATATCTGTGAAATGCAATTTGTGGAATTTGGTATTGCGAGAATTGAGCTTAAATGTAACTAAATAGTTTGAAGCAAAAAATTACTACAGATTTAACAAAATCAACTGTTTGCGAATTTATTTTTCGCCATTTTAATCAATTATATGTTTATCAATAATTAAAAATCTTATAGCATAATTCAACAAAAAAGTAATTATTGTTTGAATATTATAAAAAAGCAATCTTTTATGCTAGCTTTTTTACATTGAGTATCGGATTCCGGCTTTCAAATTGTTCTATTACGTTACAATTTGGAGAAATTTGTGATTAAAGTTAAAAAAGCTAAAAAAAATAGCTAATTTATAATTTTCTTTTTATATTATAGATATGATATGTGATATATTGAAAAAAAGTTTCGTTGCAAACAAAGCGTTATGTAGGTTGATATAGAATTTTTAGCTTTCAAAAAAAATTTGTTGTCGGTTATGATTAATTAAATTTGTATGTAATCTATTACAAAAAAGTTGCAAATGATTGAGGCCCTACTAAATAATTTTCAATTGTTTATTTAAACTTGAAGATTTTTTTAAGTCACTAAATACGAATCTGATATTAAAATTGATAAATTAAAAATGTATACATAAACTTTTGCAAACATTTGTACATTTCTTAATTTTGACATTGATCATATTTGTCGATTTTGACATCAGATTTGTATTTAGTGATTAAAAACCTACAAGTTTTTTTTATAAACATGATTGAAAGAGAATTATTTGGCAGTTCTTCACTGAGATGATATAATTCGCAACTTTTTTGCAATAAACTTTATATTTGATCATAAATATCTTACTAAAGAGTCGAAACCACATACTGAACTGTAAGATTGCAACATTAACCATAAATTCTTTAAATTATAATATTTTACAATAATTTGGAATCTAAAATCACACATTCGTATATCCAAAAGATTATGGAAAATAGTTATTCTTTTTCTAGTGTCTTTTGTTGAACTGCATATTAATATTTAAAAAAATGCAATTTTTAAAATTTTCTTGATCATTTTCAGATATAGTGAGCTTTCTCATTAAAGTCAGTTGTTAAAAGTCTCATTAACTGACGATACCGTCAGCGTTCGTTAATGCTGCTTTTTACCAAGCTGGATCAATCTTGACGAAATCATATAGGCGAAGTTTTCGACGTTAATATTGCCTCATATCTCATCCCGTCACTCCATCAATGAAGCGCGTCTATCGTGTATCGACATTACCCACGTATATAATCACAATCTCCGTCGACTTATTCACTTTCACTCGTTTCATTCACTCCGGCGTCCCGATCGGATGTCTTCGACGAAAGCCAGTGGCAATTCTCCGTCCATCGCCGATCATCTTTCCGCTTCGAAGAATCAATCTATGGATACATTGTAAAGTATTTCCCTTTCTTTGGAAAAAAATTAAGAGGAGAGAAAAGGTGAAAGACAAATAGTATATAGAGCTCCTTAGCGAGATACTTTTGCTTTATGACTTCCGCTTTTCAAATAATAAAACCGTTCTATATATGATATATATATTAAAATATTTATTAATTTATTTATTTATTAAATTATATATTTATATCATTACATATAGGGTAAATGATGACCATACGGAAAAAATGGCCATAGGCTGTAATTTTTTCAATAATCGCTACATAGCTTCTTTAGTCATTATTAAAGATAATCGATATTTACATTAGTTTATGTGCATACATTGTTCGAAATAACGATATTGCGAATCTTACATCATATTTTTACTTTTGACTACCTGCAAAGTTTTTTATTTGTTCACTAAAAATTGTTATAACGTCGAATAAATTACAGTTAAACTATCGTAATCGACGTTAGACATATTATAAAGATATGTAAATTGTTATATGACCTATAATTTTTATTTTCGTTTTCACTATTCTTTTATAAATATTATGGCCATTTTTCCGTCACTATGGTCGTCTTTTCCTTAAAAGTTGGGTAAGATGGCCAATGCTTACGTTGTACTATTTTGATAATATAAAATTTCTATTAAATCTTTTCCTTTTAGTTTCGATAATATTATGTAATTTAAGCTTCAGTGCGGATAATATACCAAACACTATTAAAAAAATAACAAAAATAAAAGTATGTTTTTTGTATTTTAAAAAATTATGGCCATCTTACCCGAGTTTACCCTATATATATATATATATATTTTTTTTTTTTTTTTAATTTTACTCAGAAACTAGAGCTTATCAGACGCTTCAGAAACTTACAATTAGTGGCCTCTTGAATATTCGTGAATCCTAAATTCCTTAGATCTGCGGGACGATATAAAGTTTGTAAACTGCAATAAAAAGCAGGAAAGAGCGAGGGGGAAGGGGGGGGGGAGCAGGGGAAAAATAGCCGGGCGCTCCACTTTTACTTCGCTCTTCGTGAATCTCATCGTCTGTCCGCGTCGCATTTCCACGGATACAGTCGGCGGCGCTAATCACGCGTATCGCGTGCGTAGCGTGCACGCTCACGGGCGTGTGTGCACCCGAGTACAGTCTCTTTCAATGAGGGTGGGGCGTGTTTACCGGTATCGCGGTGTGGGTATGTGTGGAAGTGTTTCTCTCCTTTTTTTTTTTTTTTTTTTTTTTCGAGCTCTTTGGTTTTACTTTCTAAGAGATCTTTTCCCTCCCCCTCCCCCTCTCCTTCCTTCCCGCCCCCTACCTCGCTGCTCTTCCTGGATATTCGCGATACCGTCGCGTGAACGACGACTATACGTCCTGCACAAGCGTTGTATATATCTACCTACCTACCTACTCTCAAGAAACGAGAAACAGACTGCAAAAATTCCTCTCCCCTTCTCCGTCACCCGTCTCCCGGTTGTCCCCGGTATCCTTTCACGAAATTCGTTCTGCTCCTTCCTCTTCCCCTACCTTTTTCGCGATGGAAGAGGCGGATACCGGATGATCGGTTGATGATGATGATAGGCAAGATAGGTTCCCGATTTTTTGCATCCACATCCGCGTCTTACAAGTTTTTATCCCTTCTTGTCGCATTCGCAACACGAATGTGGAATTAATTTTAATTTTCGTAAATATAATGTAATGTAATATAATGTTCCTCGACATCTTTCTCTTTTTTTTTCGAAATTTCATATTAAACGGACGAACGATATACGAGATCCTTGTCTTCCGACAAGTTTGGTTTCACCGTGACGATGCGAACTTTTCCTTCGGTGCCGTTTATGAATACACACGTTCATCGCGCGCACGTTCACGTATACACACGCGTGTGGGAGCGAGTGCAACGCGAGTAAGACCACGCCAGGGTGGGGTCCGCTCTCGCATCACGGAGACTCTTGGCGTTTTCAGTTTCACTTTCTAAGTCGTCGTTTCCTCCCCCCCCTCTCTCTCTCCGTTCCTCGATCCCACTTGAGGCCACCTTGCGGGAGCGATCTCAGCTCTCCGGAGTAGTCCGGTCAACCCCACGCCCTGCTTGCTATTCGCTCGATGCAGCCGCTCGCGGATGCAGGGCTCGAGAGATCCACGCGAGACTCGATCGACGAGCGATTGTTCCCGTTAACGCGTCGACGGGAAATCGTCGTGAATTGTTTCGCCCAACTGATCTCTATACTCCGAGAAGTGCGCTCTATAATGGCGCTTCCTCTTTATCTGGTCGGAGAATTTATTTGATCGGGATTATTTCCCTTGGAGTTCTAACGGTGATCATGCGAGAATAGAAATCGCTTTTATAACTAATTTGTATCTTGTTTAGCAAGAAAGAGAAATAAAGAAAGCGAGAAAGATAAAAAAGACATAGAAAGAGAGCTCAGGAGAGTTACGTCAAACTATTTATCTAAAGAAAATTCGATCTTTTATTTCTCATTACAAAGATAATTTATTTCTTATATTAAATGGCATAAAAGTCTTGATAATAAATTACAAGTGATATATGTAATTATAAAATATTCAATTAAACGATCTACTTTTGACAAAATTCAAAATGGAAATTTCTCTCTCTTAATATAATTTTATAATTTTATTTCTTTTAAATGTATTTTCTGTGTATATTATATGATATAATTATACAATAAATAGATTTCCATTCTGACATTTTTGTCGCAAATTATCTAAAACGAGTTCAAGAAATGTGTGCATTGTCAGATATGTAATCAACGATATTACTCGATCCACAACAGCAAAGTGCTATTTTCGTGTACCAGTTTTTGACCGTCCTTACACGCGACAGCGCATGTGGGTGCGAAATGTGAAATTGTAACCAGAAGCTCTCGAGGGAAGGCCTTCGTGCTCGAAGTTATTATCTGCATGCGAAACTGGCCGTTTTCACGAAAAGATTTATTCCTGAATTCCTCGACGAAATTAATTGAATCGGTCACAAGGACATGCTATCGCCATCGTTTTCACTGTAATTTTTGCGATCCGAGACTTTCTTCGTGATTTCGACGCGATGACAATTGAAACTGGATTTATTTTAAAAGTTATTTATTTTTTAACATAATTTTTCATCTTAATTAGTCAATAATCTTGAAATTGAAAGTATGTGCTTTGAGAATATATTATAAAGAAACTTAAATTTTCTATTATAATAAAAAATATGAACATAAGAAAATTATATATCAAATATCACTAAAATTTTTTTTTTAATCTGGAAAAAGAGTATTTTTCTTAAACTTATTAAACTACTTAAAAGTACTTAAAAATAAAACTAATTTTATAAAATAATACTTATAAAGTTTATTATTTTATGAAAAAGTATGCAATTTGAGAGAAAAAAATTTACTATTTTTTAAGTAAATAAACTTTTTAAGTGAATTTTATCTAAATGTCATCCATTTTTTCCCTAAAATTAATTAATTTTATTAGTCGTGATGAGGAAAAAATAATAAAACAAATGCGCCATTTAACTGCTATATACATATTAGTAGATTGCATCCATTTGTTTCTTTTTTCAACGTTTACATTCCAAATAGATTTCATCAAAATCTCTATGTAAAACCGCGTAGAAGAAAAGAAAACTTTGATGCAGGGTTAACGGCGATGCGAGAAAGTCGTTGTCACGTATTTGGCAACGGTGATAAATTAAAGTTCGGCAGCAAAAGAAGCGATGTTGATGGTTATTATCGGCGCTTCTTCGACGACAAAAATGCAATGTCGAGGCGCAGATACAGTCCAATGAACGGCGTGGCTTGTAATTATAATTAATCGTACGTACTTTCATTTTATTCGTGCGAGCGCGCGATGGTACGCGCGAAAAATCTTAACGAGCGAGTGTTTTAGTTACCTGTTTGCCCGAGAAATTTAATTATCACTCTACAACATGTATAAAATAATGCCAGAAGCAAGAATTATTGATCGTCTCGCGTGTTTCATATCACTAATGGATATGTCTTTTATCGGAAACAACTATCTAATCAGTAAACGATTAAAAAACGAATTATTGAGTAGAAATTAATTACGAGGAGTAGAAATTAATGCGATAACTGTTTAATAATATTTTTTTAATACTTTTATATAATAAATATCTTAAAATATATGTTTACATATATGGGAATAAATTTCTTTAGAAAAAATTAAATGATATTCTATTGCACATTCGTTGTTAAATTAAATAAAAATTTTTAATTTGAAATAGATTGAAATAAGTATATTAAATATGCGATTCAACAAGGAACAGTTAGCTTTTGCGCATCGCAATTTATTTGTCACGAACAGCCGATATGGCAAGTTAACTTTTATACAATGACAGTTGGAAAAGTGCGCAGAACCAGACGGGTTTTCTCGTGCAGGAAATGCCGTTTCTATTAAGCGATCTTGCGGATCGTTTAATTCTCTGCGATTCGATTAAAACTAACGCACGCAGAAACTTTATGTTAGAAAACAAGATGCAAACTCGACGGGCCAGTACACGGAAAGCGGACAGTTTATTAGCAATTAAATATGACGCGGATCGCGAACACGCGACGCGTACAAATCCTTTTAAATTCGCCGCTGTATTACATACTTAGTGGCAGAAGCGAAGCAGATCTAAAAACGTGAAAGCCGCAAATCCGCTTTACCGTTATTACGTCGCATTCGACAGAGCAATAGAGACCTCCCTCGATGCGATCCACAAAACGAAATTTATCGAATATATTGTATATTTCGAATATATGTATATTTTGCTTAAAAAATATTTAATTTTTCTCTCTCTTAAATTATATATTTTATCATGAAATAGTTTCTCTTTGTGTGACGTTTCTTGTTTATAATTATAATAATCCCCTGCGAATGTGTCAAAAAATAAGTTTCTTTGTATAATTTCTCTATATAGATTTTAGCGAAAAGTAAACAGTCCACTGTTAAATAAAAATGTGCCTTTTTATAGAGTCACACATACACACACATACAATACGATCAATTTTACAAAAAAATATTATATAAAATTAATTTTATTTCAATTAGTTTAGTTTTAATAGTTTTAAGAAAAATATCTTTTTTTTCAGATTTTTTTTTTCAATTTTAATCATATATTTGATTACAGATAAACTGTTGCGTCTTGCAAGCGTTTCGTATTCATCGCAGCACATTTCTGAAATTGTCTGCTTCCCCTTTTTTCCATCACAGTTTAATCATTTCTCAGCAGTATATATAATGAACGAGCCGGATGAAATGAGGAGGAGAGAAGAGAGAAAGATATGTCCTCCGTAATGACGCTTCTTTTTATCCGAGCATTTCACGGAAGCGTGAAAACCAGATGATATATAACGGCAATTTACATATAAATTTCATGCTGTAAATATTGTTTACACGGATTGAGCGCGCGATCCTTTTACATTAGAGACATTCTAGTCAGAATAAACTTAACATAAAATATCGTTTTTTTTTTAAATTGCGAGAATTTGAACAAAATTTAAAACAATTTCATATTTATTTTATGACCGATTGATTGTAATTTCATCTTCTGACGTAATATATGCATATATGAATTGCATGTACAATTACATACGTATGCCAATACATGTATTGGTTAAATATTTTATAAAGATGAACGCGCGTATATATTTTACACGATTGGATTTGTCTTGCACTATCGATAGCCTGACTGGAAGGCACGATCGACACGGGGGATTGGAGGTCACATCTTCCATGGTTGCGAAAACCACGAAGAGCTCCAATCCGTCTGCCGAATTCCCGGCGAAGCGTGAGAACTCCTCTCTCTTCCTCGCGTTCCTCTCGGCGTTTTTATCGGTTCACCTTCGATCCGTCTGCATCCTTCTGGCAAATAGTTTCTCGAAACTCGACCTCGTTAGAGACCTTTTTTCACTTCCGTTGCGATCTCTTAAAAAAGATTTGTACTTAAGATTTTTTTGAGAGAATAAAAGAAAATGCAAGTATTGAAGGACATTTATAAAATATGATCACAAATATAATATACATGTATATAATTTAATTATACTAAGTTGTTATGAAAAATTTAATTATTATAATTAATTTAATTATAATATATATAATTATAATTAAAAAACCTTTATTACTCCGCGAAGGTTCCAAACAAGTTTAATGTAAGTATGAATTAATGTATCTTTATTTGGTAATTTAATATTAAATTGTCGAATTATAAATTTGATCTTGATAGATGTGTTTTTTATTGCTTCTGTAGTTTTGAAGGAAAAAGAAATAATAATAATATTAATAATAATCAATAATAATTTATAAAATGTTACACATCAACTTGTTAAAAATTACAATAAAAATATTATTCTGCGATATTTTTACAACGTACATCTTATCAAATATTTTGATTAAATTTTTTTTTAATTTATAAATTCGAATTGAGTAAATATCAAGAAAATATTAAATATAAAATCTATATAATGAAAGAATTTAATGGTAATTTTATGATGAGATATTAATATATGAAGGAAATAAAAAACATTTTTTACAAAAAAAATTTAAAGAAATAGCAAAAAATAAATATGCGAAAAATGATGAATTACGCCAAATAATAATATAAATTAATATCACATTAAGAATAATCTTTGTTTTTATTAGATTCAGTTAGCAAGAGGCAGTAGCAATATCCGTGGTTAACTGTAGAAGTGGCGACCTTGAAATAGCGGGCTGTCATATCTAGACAGGTTGAAGATGCAGGAAGAAGCGAAGGCAAGAAGCGGTTGGTTAAGATTGATTGGAGCGTACAAAGCTTGATCTTAAAGCACGCATTATAACACGTCTTAAGGAAACGAATGGTCTTAAGGAAATTTTAAATTTATATTCACAAATGACAGACAAATAATGAGAGAAAATACAAAAGCAGTTGAAATTGATTATGATATGTTGTCACGCTTTTTTATACGTTTGTTCTGTTATAATAATCGATGAATTCAAGGATTAAACTTACTATCTACTCTTTTAAGAATTAAAAGAAATACATATATTATCAAATAGTATAATATTATTACTTACAATTCTAACTACGATTTTTTTCTAAATCCTTGAATTGTTTTATCATTTACTTTTTAAGTTATATTATATTTAAATATTTGCATCTCATTTTTTATATATATTAGACACTTTTGCAAATTTTATATAGATCTCAAACTTTACGGATAGCTGCTCGCGACGAGGTTTCACTCGATCTCGCGGAGGTTCTCGCCTTGAAACAAACAGGTGATCACATTCAGTGAGGCTGAAGATGCGGAAGTAGCGCAGGCAAGAAGCCCGTTATGGTTGATTAGGGAGTTTAAGGTCGGACGACCTTTACGGCCAATCGGTGACAACTTGTCGGTGGTCGAGACCGTCTTGTCACGCATACAATGTCACAATGTCGATCGCGCGATTGGTCGCGTCGTGCTAACACCTGGGGACGAATGATGCATAGGACCTAATCGGGTATTTCCTGCATCAGTATATCATTTACATCCCCGCGTGCGCGTGTATTTCTGCTCATTATCTGCCTACGTGCACCCTGACGACTTGTTACTGCGATTGGTGTTACTGCACCTGAATATAAACACTTTACTATGATACAATCAGGGACAAATTGACTGAAAAGTTGCGCGAAAAACTTTTTAGGTGATAATTTTCTAAATACTTTTCTTGAACAACAATTCAAAGATTGTAAGAAATAATTTTGTATATTTTATATGCTAATTGTGTAGTTTAAAAATTCAATTATTGATAATTATCGACTAAATCTATATTAACCTTTAGAGGACGGGTATATTTTTTCATAAAGTTTTGTAATTTGAGGTAAGAATTTTTATATCTTTATTATAGTGTTGTACTATGAAAAATAAGCGACTCTTATAGAGCCAATATATTGGCTTCCCGTCCGGTACGGTAACAAAAATAGAAAAATTACACAGAACTATTATAAAATTATAATTATCAAAGAATTCATCTTTTATCTTAGTTTCGAATGAGAAAAATAGCCAAAAAATATATATTCACTAAAATAGATATATCATCAACAGATGTAACCTGTAAAAACTTAAGTTTTTAAATAAAATTTGAATTTGAATTACCAAAAAGACCCTTATGTAAAATATTTAAAGTGAAAATAGTTCAAAGCCTAAATATTGGCTTCCCGTCCTCTAAAGGTTAAATATACTACATTTATTTCTGTAATAAAAAATTAGTTTATGAATTTTATACATATGTATTTAAGATCATAATATATTCCTTTAGCAATCTTTTACAAAGCATTTTTAATAAAGGCAAAAACTTTTCCAGTGAGTCCTATAGTTAATCCGCTCCTGAATGCAACTTCCACAAATGGAAGTTCTCGTCATTACTTTCATGTAAATGTGTGACAACAGACAGACAACAAGAAATTCCATATCCTCAGACTCGTTTTCTCGAAAGATGGTAATACAATACCATGAATGAAGCGTACTAAAGTACTTCCGTTTCACATCTTACCAGCGTGATTTAACTAAACGATAAAATCATTCGGTTTGTCATATGTATGTAATTCAGAGGGTTAATTATATAATGAATATTATAAACTAACGTTCTCCATTAATTTTTATAATATTTAATACTTAGTTTTTTAAAAAGTTAGCAATATAACAATTATAAAAAATAATTTTTGAATTATTAAATAAATTTAAAAATTCTTTACATTTTATGCAATTTTATACTAATGATTAGAAATCAAATATAATTCGTGCCAATGAATAGCGATTATGTTTTCGTGTACATTATATACGTACTCGTTTCTTGACTCTTGTTTATGTCTCTTGACTGTTATTAAATATCTAAGTGGAATCAGGAAACAGGGAAAGAGAAATTTTCGAGCGAACCTCGTCAGGGGTCAGAAAATTGTGTCGCCGTTTTGTCGAGTAGAATCTCAGGACCTTTGCGAACACAGGGCGATTCTACGCTCGATTCTGCGTCGAGTTAACAAGCGTGACTAAAGAGTAGGTTCCACGCATGGTTGTTTTGACCCTTGTGATGAGAAACGACAAAATTGAAGGCCCACATCGTTTACAAATAGCAGAAAGTATATAAACCGATTGTCTACGAATGAATCCCACAGAGGAATTTCTCTGTATGATTATAATAATTTGTGTATATATTTCGTTCCGAGTTACTTTTCTATGGCAATCCGTTTTATCTATAATTGCTTCCACGTAGACATGTTACAAAATTGTTAAAGTTTTTCTGACACTAAAACTTCGCTGTCATTAAGTGTCAAAATTATTTGTTTAAAAATATGCAATCTTCCTTCTTGATTAAGAAACAAATCCATCGAGAAAGGATATATTTTTTAAGACAACAGTAATGCTTTTTAGATTTTATTTAGTTTAATATTCAAAGATTCTACAGCAAACAGCAATCATAAAATTGCGGAACATTAATCAGCTGGAACGCGTCAACGATGGGCGAGCAAATAACACAGTTAATATGAGCGCAATTAGATGAGAATGCTTGGAAAGTAGATGGAAGTATATACGTTTAGAAAATCGAAGAAGATTGGGTGCATGCTCCCTCGTGCTTCATCGGTAGTCGCGAGATAATTGATTGCAAACAGGGACGAATAGCAACTTTCCAGGATAATTTCTCGAGGCCTCTCAGAGGATAAGCAAGTATTAAAGTACATATTTTCTTTTACCTTCTTTTGACAAGAAGATATATTAGCTAGAGATTGTGTGACTTTTTTAAAAAAATATTAAAATTTTGGGGCTGAGCGAGATGTATCTTCCGTTTATTACATAAAATGTCCTAATCTTTTTTATAGACGTTTGATTTTACTTGCTTTTTACATAAAAAAAATTTTGAAATTTATTTAATTTTATTTATTAATTTAATTTTAAATTTCAATTTCAATTTCAATTTCAATTTATAATTTCATTTACATTAAATTAAAATTTTATTTAATTATAAGTTATTCTGATTCTTCCCTAATATTCACTCTCCTTCTCGGAGTTCGCCCTAATTAGAATATAAAGGGAAGGGAATTCAAAGGAGGACAAATTGCTTATCCGTTTAATTCGAGGGGTCAGCCACTTTGTTAGACCATCGGACGTGGCCGCGGCGGTGTGGCTTTCTCCCATTCCTCATAAAATTCGAAACGCGCATCTCCGTAGGTATTCTCATTTCGAGGCAATTCGCCGGCGTGCTCGAATGCCACGGCGCATATTTACTGACCTGGAACATGATTCAGAAGATAACGAAAAGGATCTTAGGAATTCTGCGTAAATATATGTTTCGTGTTACAGTGCGTCCCTCAAGTTCTTGGGAAAACTATGATTTATACATCTTTCGATATCTTTTAATATCACATATTATTCTGCTTTGTTTCTTAATTATTACGTATAATTAATCCGACAATTTGACATTTCATATATTGTGCTTTAATACATTTAAATCACGATACAAAAGGAGTATCATAAGACAATTTGCAAAATCGTGAAAGTGTGAAAATGAAAAAAAAAAAAAATAATGGAATATTATTTGTGAGTGAAAAGAAGGTAATAAATTTTAAATTTTCCTAAAAAAAATTGTCCTGAATGAAATTGATATCTCAAATGCACTTTAACGTAATTCTAGATCTTACAATTAAATATATATTATATAAGAAAAGAGCAAAAGATAATCGGCATAGATTGTTTATGGATTCTTTCACAAAACCATTCCATTCGATGTAATTTTATATCATTTTTTGTTGCTATTTCTCGTAAAATTTGAGAGCTCCTATATTTTTGTTTCAATAAAATTATCAACGATTTATACTATCTGATACTACATGCACCTATTACTATATTATTTATTTAAAATAAATAAATATATGTATTTATACATATATACATATACACACTATATTATTTTTAAATAAATAGATTATATGTTATATTATTTTTTAAATTTATTTGAGTAATACGTTTTGCGAATGGTCAGATGATTTGTTTACAACAGAGAAAGTAATAGTTAATACATTAAATTGAAATTTATATTCAGAGCATATCCTATCCTAATGATAATCGATTGTCGATCGATACAATTATTTCAAGAGCAAAGTATAATTACTGAAAAAGTGGAACGAACACGCGGGAGATGAATCCCTCGAGATAGCGCCTGCCATATATCTGGCGTAAGCCAGCCTTCGAGCGTGCATTTAAATTCACCTTAATTACCGGCTTCCCCTCGTTATAAAGTTGTACGGTATTTATCGTACGCCCCACATTTTTGCGAACTCAAGAATTTCATCAAACGGTCCGGTCGGGACGTAATCCGGCGTGGCTTTCACTCGTTCTTCGCAAAAATCCTCTCGTATACAACTGCCCCGAGCAATGTTGTTTCGAATCGCGGGGATTGAAGCCGAATAGAATTTATTCTAATGATAATACTTCTTCGGTAAAATTTATTCAAAAAGAGAAAAATAAAATCGCGCGCAGCAATTTTTTTACAATATTTAAATGTAAAATTAAACAAAAAGCAAACTGAAAAGAAAATTTTTCATTTATTATAATTAATTTATTATAATTAAAATACCCGGAGATCGCGGAGATAATGACAGGCCGGTCCTTAATTTCCGTTGCTGATGATGAAGGAAAGGCGAATCTGCGGGCTCGACGGATAATGGATTCGTACGCGGGTGACGTGTCGTTGCCACTGAAAGGAGGCGGCGGTGACGGCGGTGACTCTCGTTAAAACGTTTCTGGAGCACGCGATTCCCGGTGGCGATTGTTGCCCAACGTGCTATCGTGAACCGTGACTTTAGGACCCTTCTCTCTCTCTCTCTCTCTCTCTCTCTCTCTCTCTCTCTCTCTCTCTCTTTTTCTGTTCCTCTTTCTCTGCATCACCTTTCCCTTCCTTTCTCATCTCCCTCTGCTCCTTTTCTATTCTTACTGTTGCGTAGTCGGGATAACGGTAAAATCGATCGAATCTATTTAATCGTTAATTTTTCATAAAAAATAAAAGATAATCGCTGTTCAAAAATTAAATTCTAGATAATTATAGGCGTGAGTTTCTTTTGTAAAACAGGGTTAACATGTCGCGTATGATCGACGATGTTGTACACAAATTGACAAACTAAACGTTTCTAAAAAAAAAGAAAAAAAAAAGGAAATGGATGTACGAGTGAAAATGGCTGTGTAAAGGATGGAGTCTGCGAGAACGAGTCTGATATTGTCTGCCTATAGATTCAACACATTCCTCTGGGGGATTCTAATCAATTGGCCGTTATTAGCGGTAGTTGTTAATAATCGATAGTCGCGAAGTCAGATAAGCATCGTTAATCGCGAATTATTAATTATCCACGATTGCGGTCTCGTTGATCCTTTAAGGCATCTCTCCGGCGAACGATGATACAATCTCGTTCGTGGAAGCGCAAAATCGAAAAAAAAAACAAAACAAGAGTGTGAGAATATCCAAGTAGTATAAACCTCCGTTAACGGTGTGGTCCGTCGTTGATAACGGGATAACGGCTGATTGAGACACCGCGACAAATGCCACGTATTGGTAGACGATCGGCCAATTATCGGCTTATCAAATACCGAGAGCTGAGCACAGTTTATCACAATGGCCGATCTGCTTCTCGATTTACCTCTAACTCATTAACTTGCCGTAAACCTCACCGCGGGACTGATAAGCTGCTATACGCGAATTGCTCTTGATTATTTTCGCAAGATAGCAATTATGTCGTGATCTGCAGTAAAATTTCTCAAGATTTTCCCAGATATACAGCATTCTGAACGCCCAAATTTATCCCAGAAAAAAATATCGTATCTACTATGATGTAACTATTAGGTATAATTATATCGTATATACTATGATATAACAATTAGGATGTCCATGTTTATTCCAAATAGTTTCATCGAGTTTTTGATTTAGAATAGAAACAAAAACGAGTGCGAATTTTTTTATTCTCTCTCCGTCTCTCTCTCTCTTTCTTTCTCATTTTGTGGCAGATAAAATTAAATATAATCGGTATTTTTATCAAATGGCGTGGATATAATAAATCTCAATTTTATATCACAGCTATTAAGTTTTCTCAATAGAATAAAAAGTAAAAATATATTAGTTTCTTTACTACT
Source organism: Anoplolepis gracilipes (assembly GCF_047496725.1). Lineage (NCBI taxonomy): Eukaryota > Metazoa > Arthropoda > Insecta > Hymenoptera > Formicidae > Anoplolepis > Anoplolepis gracilipes. The sequence continues at coordinate 15,529,947 of NC_132970.1, read as the reverse complement.
GGATATTGATTTTTAATTTAAATTTCTGCTTTTTACAAATTTTCTTAAATTTTAGAAACTGAATATGAAGTCGGCAAAGTGTGACTAATTATAAGACAAAAATATTGATATCTGTTTTTTTCATCCTTTACAAAATATAATTTTATTTGTATAGAGAATTCAAAATAATTGATTAATTTCTTATGCGAGCGTGATTTGATTAAATTAAAGCTTCAATAAAAATTAAATAATAATCAATGCTCATTGTCAATTTTTATCTGAACAAAGTATTTTAAATATTCTGTGTTTAATTATAATGTTAAATCAAAAAGAATTTTGAGAAAACTTTATTTGCTAGGATTTTCCGCTTAAAATCGTGTTTCTGAAACATTACACTTCAGAGACAAAGTTTTTTGCTAAGGCAGGAAAAAAGTGAAAAGTTCCACATGAATTAAAGATTCGCGCAATCATGTAACTCTTCAAATCGCGAAAACGTGGAATTTTTTACGTGAAATTTACTGGCGGTGACGCAAAAGTAAAATAATAAATATACTTACATATTTGTTGTATTCTTATTAATATCGTATTAACAAAAAAAAAAAAAAAATGTAAACTCTTTATACACATATATATGTATAGTATATATGTATATTATATATTTCTAACAATATTATAATTATGAATAACGTCTAAATATCTAAAAAAATATAACTAGATACAAATAATGAAATTTTATTTGAATAATACACTAAATAAAAAAAAATTATTTGAAATAAAAACTAATATTACAATATATATTACATATATTATGTAATAATAAATAAAATAATGTTTCTATATTTCAAATAAAAATTTGTTCGAATAATGCCCATGTTTGTATAAAAGTGATATTTCATTAATTCATAATTTCACAAATCTCTCTCTTTCTCTCTTTCTCTTACTTTCTCTCGTTTATAGTACGCCGAGGCTAAATACCAATATTATGTAACACGTAAATAAGTAAAATCTATGCTAATAAAACACTCAATTTATGTATCTTTACTCCAATACAAATGCTATAAATGTACACTAATATTGTAGATTCGTATAATATAATGTTTTTTCGATTAATCCACAAACATTGTACTAAGAACTTAATCGATTCGGATTAATTTGTGTATCATTTTACCACCTGCGTCTGAACAGTTAATAAGTTAATGCAACACGGTAAATTAGACCTATTAAGAACGTTTAGTTGAACCGAGTTCATTGACGTTAAACGCGAATGTTTTCCCTCCGCAAAACCGAATCAGGCACGTGTTACTCTGAATCGTAACACACTATTTTCCAATGTATTAAGTACCAAAGGTCGCGCAATTTTATCGGGAGAACCTCGTACCATTATTCAAATCCTTTTACGAACGCGCGGCTGCGGAATCATGCGAAACGCGGTGGCGCAAATCGGGCAATTCTGCCTGTACACACTCGTGTGTCCGTCTTATCGACGGACGCGAGTGCATACGGAAACGCGAGTGGCGCAACGAAATAACGAGTTCTAATTGCGAAAGCAGATCTGCAGACCAGCCGCGTATGTAAAAAAAAAAAAAAAAAAAAGGCGCCGACCGCGAGCGAGAGAAGAAGCGGGAGGAAAGGAGAGAGAGAGCGGTATAAAAAAAAAAGAAAAAAAAAGAAAACGAGACGGTGCACACCCGGCACCTGATTCATTCAAGCAGATAGCGATCTATGACGCAGATACGCGAGAGCGGGTCTCCTTTAAAAATCGTCCTTCTCCATGCCCTGGGTGTTTCGCCCTTTCGAGGCGCACAAAGAGAGAGGGAGAAAGAGAGAGGGAGGAGTAAGATTGAAAGAGATCTCTTTCGTGCGAGAGCGATAGATCCGACGTAAAGTCCGCGAGTCGCGCCAAGTGTCTTGTCAACTCGAAGGTTTCGAGCCGATTAAAGATCGCAAAAACCACCGCTGGCTCGGTTGATTAATTGCACCGGCGTTGACGTTCGATTAATTGGAATATCATGCTCGCAGCTTGTTCTCTGTACGCAACGTCTGAAACGCGCACGGCGCAATTTTCTCTCCGCGAAAAATAGGATAAATAGATGTTTTTATTGGAGAGATTAGAGAAAAATCTTCCTTTGTTTTAGGAATAAAATTCAAGATGAATCGCGCTTCGGTAAAATACGATTAAATGGCGGATCAAAACTAAATGTTACGTATATTTTTTATGACAAAAGTCAAAACAATATTTTATATTCGAAAGATAATATTCTTTTTCTTATGATCTTTGTTATATATCTCTTTTTTTAATCCAACTTTCGTCGAGATATATTTTGACTGTTTAAACATGAATAAAAACATATGTAAAACGTTAAAAAGACCAGTTTCTGATTATCTTAAAAAAAAATTAGCAGTTTTTTTCATATTGCTAAAGTATAGACTGGATTCTTAAGAGAATAAGAGCTCCACACACATACGTTATTCTGAAATCAGTAAATTAAAAATTAACCAGCGAAATTTATAGATATTAGATATTTCGCAAAATATAGTCTGCACAGACTTCTTTCCACACGTAGGCTTTAGGGATTTGCACTCTCTCGCCGGGATCTGAGCGCAATCGCGCGCTGCCGGGCGTAAGTATCTCTTACGTGGCACTACAATTACGCCCGGATTGAAGACCATCCGCTAATTCCGCCGGTAGGCAGAGGTCATTTGCAACATGATGACTCCCTTCGCCTCCAGAGAGAGGGAGAGAGAAAGATCGCGACTCTCCCTCGCCTCCATTACATTCGAGAAACGAGTAATCCGATTAACGGCGCTCCATCCGGCCGGTAAAAATTGGCCTTCCGTGAAAAGCGGGCTTTCCTCGCAGTAATTTTTGTTAATTGCGTTACGCGGATAATTCCAGGGGAGGCGGTGTACGTGACCGTCCACCTTAATATCCGGCGTTTATATAATTCGAAAGAGGGAGGGAAAAAACGATTTCTTTTCTTACGATGGCATTGCTTGATATCGTGAAATTATTAATTTTTTTTTTTTTTTTTTGAAGTTTTATAAATAAGATATTTGTATATATAATTTTCCAAGTTTAATTAAAACGTAAAATATAATATTGGGACAATTCTAGCGATCAATAAATTAATTTTGTCACATATTGACAGAAACTGAAAATGTGCGATGTACTTGTCGTTATTTTTGCCATCTGACGTTTCCACAATCTCGAGCAAATTCTTTCGCGCCCGATTCGATCCTAACACATAACAGGTTGCAGGGAAATCTAGTAACGAAATAACGAGTTTTATTTGCGAAATCGGAACTCTCTGATGCAAAGAGAAGAAAAAAGGGCGCGACGTACATGCGTGCAAACTAATATCGAGGTACCGGCTTTTAATGTCAAATTATTTATTACCAGACCGGTTGACTCCTGCGACATCAATTACCTTTTATCGCTTCGAAGACATTGCGTTTTTAACGCAAAGAGTTTCCGCAGTTAATAATTCGAGAAGGACATAATATCAAATAGTGTAAATAGCTGGCTTGCGTGTTTATTTAATAACATGTAATAAGTTTAACCTAGTTACGAAATTCAATCAACATTTATATTCGCGGAATTATAAAAAAAATAAATGCAAGAATATTAGAATAGAAATTACATTGTTACGAAAGAGAGATTGGAGTTTAATCTCGAAAATAATTTTAAAAAATAACCCTTTGGATTTTTATTATATTTTTTTATTATAATAAAAAAATATATACTTATACATATATACATACGTACATGTATATACATATATAAAATATGTTTACCGTAGTCGATATCCACGATATCGCAAATACTTATAATAAAATGTATGAATAAAATTTTATATATAAATATGCTTCAACTGAACGACAAAGTGTATTTTTTCAATTATCAAAAATTTGATAATAAGAAAATTTTTTTCAGTAAGAAGTATAAAAAAGTTATTTAACATTTTTTTAATTCTATAATTTCTCTTAAATAGATCACATTTGTTATTCTGCAAATATTGTATAAAAGTATTGTGTTATTCTACATGTAGAGTTATTAAAAAATCAATCATTTCTATCAACAATATACAATTTATATTAACTTTTTATTTAAATATCTGTAAAATCGCAATAATTGCAACAATGCGTTTAAGATTATCATCAATGGAAATATATAAAAGATAATCCATAAAAACTTGATTACACATGCGACACATCTAGGGTGGAACGAATCACTGCTCTTCCCCCGAATGAGAAAAAAAACAATTAGACTCGACATTAGAATTTCACAACCTTTCTCTCGGAAACGAGACGTACGACGCTATCCATAAAGCTTTCGCATCCTTATAATGTGCCCGTAACATACACGGGATTTCATTTACCACATGTGTGTCCATACGCGAGCGCGCGATTAGTTTCGCGCGACAGCGTAATTGATAATTATCGTTACAGCGAATGCTTTTAGGTTTCTCTCTATTTGAGAAAATGCTTCTCTTCCTTCAACACTCGCACCGACCAGTTCCCCGTCGCATTCGCGGTACAAATCAGCTTTTCCGCGACTCGCTTCGCCGACGACACTCGATTTAAGAGACCGTCGTTAAATGCATCGCCAATTATCGAGCGGCGAAAATATAAGCGTCACGATAGCGTGCGGTCGTTACCGTACTTCTACGCGCTACCAAAGTCCCGATAATTAACAGGTGTATTTTGTTATTCCTTTTTTTTCCTCCGTTGAAAGTCGCTCGCGATTGCGCGGTGCCACCCGATATATTACGAAATAGAGAAAACTATTGTATCATCGAGGGAACATTTAAGTGTTTTGTTCGATACTTTCTCACGCCTCTATCCGGTCTTTTTCCAAAAGTTGATTATTAAATTCTTTTATATCGTCTTCTAAAAGGGATGAAAACAAAGGGGAAGTGCAGTCGCGAAATTACATGCACAGAGAAAAATGTTTCTTTGGATTTAATAAAGTTTGTTGATGAAAAGAAATTTAATTTAATTTACATAGATTAGTAGGATTAATATTTCAACTAACAAATATGATTGACTTTTAAAAAACATATATTTTCTTTAAATAAAATATTTTTGAAAAAATTTTAATGGTTCTTCGACTTTTTAACAATTATATTATTCTTTCAAACAATTTAAACAAGTAATAAAAGTTAATTGAAGCAAAAGACATTCTTATTTAAAGAGACCTATTTAAAGTATTTAAAGTGTTATTTTAAATAACAATTATTTTTGTGTTAAACATATGATTTAATACAACAAAAAAATTAAATTTTTATTCAATAAAATAATGTTTTGTACAAAATAATGTTATTTTAGTGAAACAAAAATAAGTTAAACACACATACGCTAAATGTAAAGAAATATTTTTTCTGTGATAAAATATTTACATTTCTTTTTTCACAACATTAGGTCAATATATTTGAACAATTTTTCTTTACTTTCTTTCTCACATATTTGGCTAATATTTTGATCAATGTTGTGATTAATTTTTTTTTATATTTTAATTATTGCTTGAATAAAGTCAATTTTTTAGCAATTTTGTTTATTTGTAATTTTCAATAAAATTATAATTTCTTTAAACCGAACTATCTTAAATCATAATTTATAGATTAAAAAAGATAATAAGTGAATTATCTTCAAGAAAAAAATATATAAAAGTTGAAAAATATAATTTTAAGGAGCGTTTCAAAGATTTGACATTATGCTATAATATATATTCAATATCTCTTTGTACTCTTAAAGACAAAAATTTTTTAAATTATTTTATATTTATAACTTAAAATATTCAGAAAATTATCTATTTTTGTAAAATAAAACATATATTTAATTATGTATTTTTTAAAATAAATATATATTTAATATATTTTATATATTAAATATTTGGAATTAACGTTATATATCCACAATTTTTGTTTTTAAATTTTCAATTTTTTTACTTTCAATCTTTATTTTTCTTATTTTCCTGTTTCCTTTGTAAGTACGATCGACGCGCCGATATGCGCTAGATCACGATGGATACCTACGGACGCGAGATTATTGCACTCGTGACGTACGTGTATGCATGCACGCGTGTCCGTGTCCGCAGCTGGTCGAGCAGCCGGGATTGCGAAAGCGCCAGGACGCACATCTATTAATACCGGCTTATCTTTGCTAGTGTGGGTGTTATCAGGGCAGGGCGTGTCGCCAGGAAAGCAGCTAGAACCAGCCGGCCGGTAATCGGCAACGTGATTGTCCGCTTCTGGCCAGGATCCGTTCTCCTTTACCTCCCTTATATCTTCGATCTCTCATGTCTCTCTTTCATATTGTTTCTCATTGTTTTTTACTTTCTATAATCTTTCCTACTCTATTAATTTGCAAGTCGGACGTGGAGCTTTCTCTTTGTATAACAGATTGATTGTATTTTGACTATCTCAGTATTAATAGATTCAATTTCTTCTAATATAAATCAAGCTATATAATATAAATTTCGCCGTTCTGTCTTTGTTTCCAATTTAAAAGACTATTTATTCAGATTTATTGGAGAAATGAAGGGCGCTTATTTTCATATTATATTTATTGTTTTGAAAAATAATCTAATGTTAAATTTATACGCATTTTTTTGTCACGTGATAAATTAATAAAAATCCGTCGATTTATCAAATGAGGCTATCTTGTCTTTTTTATATACTTAGTACATAAGTCTTATTCACTTATCTTGCAAGTCATTGCAATGCATTAGAATACATTGTCATGCAACTGTATAGAGAAAGAGAATAAAGAGTAAGTATCTGAAATCTTTTTTCTATCGTTTGATTACTCGACGTACGATCTCTGATTGTTCCGTTGTCCGTCGGGTTTGCAAAAATAATTTCGAAGCTCTTGTGGTAAATCCGGAATCCGGAGTGGGTCACGGTCCGACACGGAGAAAATATTGCGCAAAATACCTTTGCGGAAAGCAATTCTCGAAATTGTAAAACGCTTTCCGAACGCGAGATCGCATTCTTCCCGTATTATTTCGAGATGTGTATACTTGCGTACACCGGATCATATACGAATCGAGTCTATTTACATACAATCTCTCTCGCGTAGCTCATTGTGCGTGTGCCGTTGCCACATGTGTCCTTTTTGCGGGAGAAAATATTTCGCGTGTCGGTAACCTTACGGTATAAGTGACGTAATCTACGATGACAGGAGGCGGTGACAGCCACTAGATTTTTCCTTCCGCGCGAAACATTTCGCAAGGTTTCGTTATTTCCCTACCCCTTCTCAAAATGTCGCGAGACGCTTTAAACTCTGCGATAAGAATTTTTTTTCTCAAAGCCAAAGGTCATTTCAGAGTCGCATTCAGGCCGTGGCAGGTCCGAAAACGCCTCGTAAAATTGCTCGCGCGGCCTCTCACGTGATTCACGAGACGGGTCGTCCCTCGTCCCGTGAGAACGCTTCGCACGCGTTGAGATAGGCGTTACACACACACACACGACATATATATATATATACTACGCGAGCGAGCAAAAGAAATTTCACGACGAAACGGTACAACGTACATATACGACCGGCAGATAACCGGATAACCGGCGTTACGTAACCGGCGTTGAATATAATTATGCAGATCGGGATCGTGTGTGCGCGCCGACGCGACGTGTCTCTCTTAACATTTACCTTTAGCCCGACCTGGATCGCAACGCTTAAAGACGGGTCACGCACACGTGGAACCAGCCGGTTCTTCTTCCAGGCGACAAAATGTGACTGTAGGTGCCGATGACGACAAGACACTGATGCTTCTCTATCGCGTCGCAATATAAGATCTTTATTCATCCGCGGATCTTACCAGTTTGCATCTTAAAACGTGCGAATTGCTCATTTAAAAGATTCCGCCACGCATATCCTATTATTATGATTATAATTGGTTGGCATGATATCTTTAAATTATTTGAATATATATATATATATTTACAAAAAAATATATATTTTTTTGTAAATAATTAGAAAATTAATTGATAATGCATATACCGTATCATCGATCAATTTTTTACAAAAGAATTAAATTATAACATTTTATGTCGACCATTTAAGTTACATATACGCATGTGCGTGCGTTTATATGCGTTCACATCATGCGACCAGTTAGAAAATACAGATAATGTATTGTGCATTTGCAATGTGTGTTCTCCGCAGGAGCCAATTAAGACGGACTCTCTAGTCAATTCGAACCGGTCTACTCTCAGACAGGTTACGAGCAGCGGTCGGATTAATTAAAAATTATTAATGAAGCGCCATCGCCCTCGTCTGCTTTATTTGCGGAAGAAGCGTATTTCTCTTTTTTCTTATCGACTTTGGTGTATACGTTATAGTTATGGAGGCTCACGGCGACCACCGTGGACGAATCGATGTTCCGCCTTTGGACATCTCAATTAAGGCGCTATTATAAGGAAGTACCGTGCAAATTATCTTCCAAGAGCAAGATGAGTTATACAAAAAAATCAAAATGTACATCTTAATAAATATATCTTAATATATATCTTAATAATATACATTAATATAATAATATATATTATAAATAACATTGATATTTTTTAAAAATAGTTATAAAAAATGATATTTTGCTTATATTTGCATAATGCCTGTTTAATTATGTAAAATATGATATTTTTCAGTTTAAAAGTTGTTTTCAATATGTTATATTATTTGTAACATAAAACTAATTTTTTTAAAATTGTATTTTTTAATTTATTTTTTAATTAAATTATTACATTGCTCTCTTGATGACAAATAGATAATTGTTGGGAAACTTTTATACTAGTTATGCGAACAATTTTATTGTCTTATGAAAATAATTTTATATAGAGAAAAAATTAAATTTTTTTAATAATAAACATTTAAGAATTAAATGTATTTATGTCTGAACTTTTGTGGTACAATTCTTTTAAACATATTGTTGGAATTTAATATGTGACAATTTTTAGGGTCGCTGATGGCAAATCTGAAGTCAAAATTTAAAAAATTAAATTTAAAATGGCAAAAATTAAAATTTAATATGGCGGGCAAATTTATTATTGATATACAAATGAATAATTATTGCTAAAATTGCCGTTATTCTCAATTTTCTAATGGTGTTGATGTTAATACAAATTACCGTTAATTTTTTTTTTATTATTTATTTCTGCTCTTGTACGCGAAATAAGAATGAATGCCAACTGAAAAATGTGAGCCTAAGAATAAGAAATGTTTAAATATAAAACATGCTATCTCTTAAATTAAATTAATGAAAATCTCACTGATTAAAACAAAAAATTTTGGATACACTTTTATTTAAGAGTATATCTTAAATGTTATAACATTATTTGCAAATTGTTTATATAAGTATAAATATATATATATATATATATATATAAAAGTGTAAACTAAATAAGTTTACAAATAAATAAATTATAAATTATAAATTATTGCTTACCCCACAGTTGTTCCACCAGCGCCGGTGTCCAATGTTTGCTCGGATCTTCTCTTTCTCTTTTGTTCATTCTTATGTTGGCGGTCACATAATTTTCATTCACAAAAACACGATTAAATCACGCGATACTTTGTACGACACTCCCGATTGTAAAAGCATATTTTATTATATTATGGAAAGAAAATAATAATGGTTACCTAAAATTATGTGATATAATTTATGTATATGTATATAGAAATATTATCTCTATTTTTAATAAATAACACATATTTGTATTTTAAAACAATTCTACTGGCAGTGAAAAACATAATTGGATTTGTGCTGATTATTCGGATGACAGACTTTGATCAAATTCGCGAAATATTCAATAGGTTACAATTACATAACAAATAAGGATTTTCCGTTGTTTAAACTATTGTGATATGCATATTATCTTACACTCTCTATATATATGCAGGATATATTCAAATTTAAGCATATAAAAAAAAATATTTACTGACGTAAATATAAGGATAAGACAATAAATAAATATATTTCTATCAGTAATCCCCCAACCCAATGCAATTATTAATCATAGGAATTGGTTATGTAAATTGTGCTAAAAGTTATAAATCTCGCATTTCGTATAATAATTCTGCGACATAGAAGAAGGCTCGCGTTACTACCTTCTCGCTCGAGTCTCGTGACACAAATGACAAGGTCAGGGCATGTCAACGTCAACAACAGCTCTGTACGTCGCGAAAAGCGACGGTCGAATACACGGTGACAATTAATTTGTTATCACGACGAAATATTTAACGCAATACAAAATAGATTTATGCGACATATTCTATTCTTTTAATATTATATTAATTATTAATCATCTGTTGGTGTATCAGTGTTGACGTCTCGGTTTTTTTTCCATCAATAGAGATGCTTTGTACGCAATACTTTTGCGTTACTTTTATGCATTGAAAATCACTTTTTTAATCCTTACTCTAGTAATTATTGCAATGATATGCATATGTATATCGACAATAAACTTTCTTATCATTATTGAAGAGCAAAGCTTGCGTCATGATTGAAAATTATTTGATCATCGAATAGTAAAACTTATGATTAATACAGACAATGCAAAGCAATTACCTAATATTTATAATTGCAAATTTTGATTAATTGTATTTTACATATTAAAAAAACAAAATATATTTATACCAAAATATATATATATATATTTAAAATGTATATTTTATGTATTTACATTAATTTTTACTAATAATATTTTTAATAGTAAAAAAAATAATATCTTTATAAAACATTGCTGATAGACATTTTATTAATAACAAGAAGCAGTATTTAAAGTTTAAAACGTGGATTTTACAAAAATTGAAAAAGGTTACTAATATATAGAAAATTTGCAAATGACTATAAAAATAATAAAATTAAAAAAGAAAACACACAAACTAAAGGTACACAGACAAAAAAAATTTAAATTTAAAGTATTGAATACTTATTAATTAAATGCGTTGCAAGACCGCTTGACCCAATTATTCCTGTATGTGCGATATTGTTTACGTTGATCGCGAAACTTGAAGATAACATTAGCAATCTTACCTTTATAGTATGTATTAATAGTTTGTTAAGTCGTGTTAATTAATCACGTGAGTTGATAATTATTATTGACAAAAAACTGATCCGAGCTCGGTGAAACGCATACTCCTTCCGTCTTTTTGCCAACCTTGAGTTGGCAACAGTCGAGAGTAAAAATCATTTATATATTATATATTATATATATAATGTTTTTAAAAAATTTTTAACATAGGACCTGAAAAAGTGCTCTCGAAAAATGCAAATTAAATAAGCGTTTAAAAATTCATTTTTCCTGCATTTTATGTAAAAGCAAAAATAATTTCACAATTTTATTTTGCATTTATATTAAAAGAAGTAAAAACGCGTACTTACAATTAGTCGAATATACGTACATTTATGTATGTAAATAATATATTTTATTTATAATTTCTTTACTTTCGTTTAGATTTATTTGAGTTAGAAAATTTTTAATGGACGAAAGCTCCTTCAATTCTACCCGCTAATGACAATCTTTTCAAGAAAGATAAGAATTGTCCTTACGTAAAGTCGTGGTATAAAAATTGACTTTATGGAGAAAATTCAACTGTCCGACACTCGTTGGTTATATTCTTTTTTTGCGTCTGCGTTTACGAAAGATTCCCTACGGCTTCGCTACGTAAGAGATGAGAGAACCAGGTGACTTGGCGAGAGAGGACGAGCAGATACCGTGGCGGGCAACGGCAACGGGGATGTTGCCGACACGGTGACGACTACTCGTGATTGCCCCAAGAAGGGAAAGGTGTGGCACGGCGTGCAGTCATGTCGCTGATTTATAAGGCTAAATTCCTTTACCGCTCCGCGCAATACTCTTGTGCGGCGAGTCGCCCCGCATAGACAATATAATCGCCTACACTCAGCCCCCTAACGCGAGCGATTCGGCTATAATGTTAAACTAAATTTATCGCTATTTCACCTCCTTTCCTCCTAGCCTAACCGCGGATGAATACTCTTACATATTCGCGCTTACTCTCTCCGATTCTCGTGAGAATTGCTCTCGCTTACTTTCTCGGTCTTTCTCCTCCCGCGACGGGTGTTAACGAGCGAGAGGAGATATATATATGTATTTACATCTCTATGTGATAAATCGGGAGGGAGAGGGAGAGGGATACGCCTCTCTCATTTCTATTGATTGTGCATAGTTGATTGAGTGTACGCATTGATTTTTTTCTGTGAAATAAAATCCGTTTAATTTAATTCTTTATTAAAGACGGTGAAACAAATTGCTTTAATGTGCATCTACAAGTTTGTTCGTGTACATAATTTAATCTCTCTGTCTCTGTTTTTATATAAGTATTTACAAATGATCACATTGTAGCGAGAAAATTCGGTAAACGCTGCGATCTGCAATTTGATTCCTCAAATCTTTGTATTTTATGACTATCAAGATAATATGATACACACAATATTTATCTTATTGATTATTATTGATAAAAAAATATATATAAAACTACCGCGATTGGAAAGACATATTTCATTTTGAGCGGAAGGATATGTAAAAAATACTTCAACGTACACGTCCCACAGAAACATACGGTTATGCATATGCAATTAATCACACATATTAAATAGAAAAATCAAAAATATTTTTTCTTAGACAAAGATAAAAATATTGTATTTTTGTATATTTTTTTTATAATTTCCAGTAATTATGGGATAATGCAAAGTATTTTTATATGGATGACACATCCAAATACAACTGTTATACATTGTCAAACAGGGAAGTTGAGAAAGAATTTATTCCATATGACATAATTTCATAAGTATGACATTTTTTATATATCTAGTTTTAATAATTTTAGCGGCAATTATAATAAACATAGTAATTATTAGATTTACAGGTTCGCTTTTATTGAATATAGTGTCAAAAAATCATGTTTCGTTTGGTAAGGTTTTTTTGTTAATAAATTTTTTAATAAACAACAAGCGCGGCCTAAAACCTTCATTAGAGTGATAAACTTGATAACATATGTGACAATTATTGAAATCGAAAATGGTTCCGTTAATCTGCATAATTACGTAAAATAGTAATTTATATTTGTTAAAATATGCATTTTTTATCACTTTTAATATTTGGAAGCTGCATATAGCTCACCAAATTGTCAAGAAACTGTCAACAAACTGAACTCGTCGATAATTAAACATTTACTTATCAACGTTATCAATCACCACTGAATCAGATACAGATAAAGGGCAACAATATGAATCCCGAAATTTGATATTATATATATGAACTTAATTTTTCAATTTATTAAGAAATATGTACAATCGAGAATCGAAGCAAGAATAATAGACATCGTGGACAAATTTTATAACACATAAGACAAGATAGACAAAATATTGGTCACAAGAAGAAAAAAAAAATTACTAGAATCTTAATTTTAGATACAAACGAATTTTACCTCAAATACATTCGAAAAATGCAAAACGTTGAACTGTTAGAAGCGTTAGGAATTACTTATGTTTAGTTGATATCAGTCAGGATGCTAGTCAATAACAAGGTTATGCTCAATATCAAAAAACGTATAATTGCAATCACATAAATCATTAATATCACTACACACACGGAAATGCTCGTAGATTTATTCCGATTTTTTTCGACGTCACTCAAGCGAATATTTCGAAAGGATTAACACATTTCCACAATTACAAACAAACGGGAACATTTTACGCGAAATCGCGGACAATGACGAAATTACTCACATTAATTAATCCACCTTTGTAAAGCTTTTTCAATGCCTCTTTCTGTTTTTCGAAATTCCAGGATTTTCCTCGAATGTAATTCCAGTACGCTCGTTGATAGTTACGAGATATATAAAACGAGCTTATCAGAAAATGAATCCTTTCAGAACGATCCATCTAGATGCACAAAGAAAATCACGACAATTATCGGAAAAATTCGCTAATTATGGTCGCGTGGATTACTTAACACATTGATTGCCCATTGCTAAATTTAGTCCTTTCGATATTTATTTCTACGCATAATTCGCTGAATTGCGTAAAAAGATCCCGAAAACTACGCAGCGATCACATACTGCGTACCGTGAGCTATAGTACCAGACACTGACCTCGGTAATACGTGGAATATGAAGGGAATAATTCCAGTGACCTACTTTTCTATGCGCGGAACTGATAACGGCTTAGAGGAAGCTCTTACATAACGCGCGATCGTGTCTCGAGACATGATGTAATACGTACAAAAGACGTTATTTCATGCAAAAAAATTAAGCCGAAAAATTTCTTATCAACGCGACAATTTATTAAAATGTTAATAGAATAAATACTATTGAAATGTTAAGAGATTTGATCAATTCTCTCTACTTTAATATAAAATATATTTTTATATAAGTGAGTGCAAAAATAACTTATTTTTTTATACTATATAAAAGAATAAAATGTAATATGTAGATGAAATTATATATAAAATAAAAAATAAGATAATTAAAGTAAAGTAATTTTAAATATATAAATTTTTTCTTTCTTTCTTTATAAATCGAAAAAATTAAGAACATATAAAAAGTGTGCGTAAAGCACGCACTGTTTGTTAGTATTATGTATAAAAATTATACTTGTGAGTTATGTTAAAAATATAAGTTCCTATTTTTTTATTATATTATAATAAAAATATTTTTGTTTATATAGATTCGATTAAATTAATTATAAAAATTTATAATATCTGTGCACAAAAGAATTTCGAAAAATTTTGTTCGTTGCGACTGTTTTTGTATATTGTTGAATTTTTTGCATGATGGCTATGCTAACGTGTTTGCCTACAAAGTACATATTATATTTAAAAAGAATAAACTAGATCTCTTTTCTGATTATCATGTGCATGAGACAAATTATTATTACAATTTATAGAAAAAAGTAGGCTCTATATTAAAGAGATCTAAATTCTCGTTTCAGACTACTTAATTGTTTTAATTACTTATTATTTACAAAATATAACTCAAAATAAAATCTTACCATTCACTCACCTTGTTGGTCGTCAGCGGTAGATAGGTACATTCAATGCGCGCGAATAAAATGTCAAAATTAATTTAATCATCGGGCGATCACTGGGCGAGATTAAAGAGTTGCATTGAAATAATTGTATACGGCGTGCAAGCCGATATTACTTTTTTATACCGGTGTCGCTGTTAGATCCGGCATTAAACAAGCAACTCTGTTTATGCGCCTATCACATGTATAGTCTATTTATGTCAACCTGTAATTAAATAGACGATCGCAATGGCAGATCACCGTAATCATAAATATACATCGCAACTACGTTATATACTTTCAATTCGAATGAACGCCCTCAGATCGAGAATTCCTTGATCAAAGCGCGCGCATATTACATTTCCTCTTTATATGCATTCTCCTATTTCGGTCTCTCTCTTTTTCTCTTTTTTCTTTTTCTATCCATTACTTTCAACCGTATTTTGGAGAGCGTATAAATTGTTATTTGCGTATAAATTTTTTTGCATTATGTGCCGAGTGATTATTTATGTTCAAGAGATAAACATCAACATTGAAGCCAATTACATGAGACTTTTTTACATAATTTAACTGATATGTGTTGTCGTTAATTCACATTAATCGAGTTTTTCATCGATCTCTAGATATATTTGTCTCCGATAAGAGAGATAAGTATCGTTTACGTTATAAAATAAAAACGTAAATTTTACTCTGTCGCAATAGATATATTTATTTCCTCATAAGAATAATTGTACGCACAGAGCGTATTTGCGTATCATTGCATGTAGGAACAAGTTTATTCCTATTTTATCTCTCGTGCCGCCTACGCATCCCTCATTAACCGACGTAATATTTCGGAATAATATCCCGGAGCATTAGAGAGCGCGGGGTGGCCTTGGCGCCTCGGCGATCGACGTTTAGCAAAATAATGAATAGGTAGCAATGATCTCGCGGATTTATCGCGGTCCGTTGCCTCGTGAATAAGCCCGGCCCCAGGTTGCCTCTCTTT
Organism: Anoplolepis gracilipes; assembly: GCF_047496725.1. Classification (NCBI taxonomy): domain Eukaryota; kingdom Metazoa; phylum Arthropoda; class Insecta; order Hymenoptera; family Formicidae; genus Anoplolepis; species Anoplolepis gracilipes. Next base: position 15,513,955 of record NC_132970.1, on the reverse strand, counting down.
CTCCTTTCTTCCTCTCTGTTCTCCTCAGCTTCCCTTCATCTCGTACGAGACCTCCGCGAGTATCTGGGGCGGAGTTGCAGTTGCATCATCGCCGTTACAATGCTCGTTACCTCTCCCTCTCTTTCTCTCTCTTTCTCCGTTCTATTCTGTCTTCCTCTAACCATTATGGCATTATTCTCTCCCTCTTTCTCACCGTACGTAAGAGATGCTGCTATACATCTGCGTCAGATCACGAGAGATCGGTTGACGAGATCGCCTGGCAGCACGTACGTGTTCGTGTCACATATTGTGACACGTTTCTTCTCGGTGGGAAATCACGTTGTTCGTTCAAAGAGATGACGTTTGAAATTCGAATGAACGGAGATTTCGAAAGTTTCGAAAGCTGCAAAAGGAGAGTAAAACCAAATTTATATCACAATAAATACAATACTCTATTTTTCGATACAATGATTAAAAAAAAGTTTCTTGATATATTGCATAAGTGTTTCAATTTATATATATCGAAGGTTATTGAAAGAATTTTCCTTCGGGAAGCTTGAAAATTATCACATCGGAATGCTTTTTGCGTGGATGGGGGTTTCCTTATCATGTACTCATCGTCGTGACCTTAATACTCGCCCCATCATTATGTCGTAAGAAATAATTCCGGTACACACGCGCAGCATCTGGTCTATCTTACGCCCGATGACAGCCCGATTATTCAGAGTCCATTAAAGTTCGACCTAATTACGTGAACGAGACGACGTTGCTGAACCCGAAGCCACGGCAATCTAGTATAGATCCACCTACACGTCGCGAACCGCCGTCGTTCCGGGCACACTTTGTGTGTGACGACACCTCTCCTACGTGTACCACGCCTTTCTAAGCCCAGGGGCATCTGCGCCCAGGATTAGATTCTGGATTGCTCGGAGGCTAGGCAGGCCGTAAGAACGGATATCGCCTTTACCGAGGCGAATAATTCTGCCAGATATCGCGCGAAGCACGCCTTTATTTATAGAGTTCTATCAGATTCGAATTTAAAATAAATATCCATGCGTTACACACGTACATAAGAATTAAATTCATGTAATTTTAATCAGAGAAATATATGTAATAAAATATAATATATTTATAATAAAAATATATATACACACAGAAGATATCTCAAGACAATCGGATGTTCTTACAGATTTTTTAGTCAATTTTGGGGCAATTTTTTCTCAAAAATGTCGAGGGAAGTCATTATTTGTTGCAAATTTTCAATTTTTGTTATCATCTTTGTAACTAATCTTTGTAATTAATTGTAAGTCTTAAATTAAAATTCTGCTAAACTGAATTTCATCTAAAATTAACTGAATTTAATGTACTTTTAATATTAATCTTTTCACTTCACGTTTCTCACTCGCTTAAATTTGAAATTATTAATGTTTCGACATTTTTATTCAAGAAAAATCTTCAAATTGGCCAAAGAATCTGTTAATAAAAGAATATTCTGTGGTTTATTAATATGGTATATTAATTAATATAATAAAAGAAAAATTTTTACTTTTTTTCAGTAGAATGCTATAAGTATAAAACAATATAAAACATATTATAAGATCTATTCCAATTTTATCAAAAAATTTATCGAATTAATGATCTCTTTAACTAGAGAGTACCTTGTTACAATGTCCCAATTAGGTCGTTTAGAAGAGTTAATTTCTTCTCTCTAAGGAAACGCATTGGGCAGTGAATGGATCTTTTAAGCTTTTAAACCATTTATGCCAACGTGCGAATGAATTTTCAGATCGTCTCGATTTCTTTTATATGCAATCCAATACTTTTAAATTATTTTTGCATTATTATTTTCTATATATGCGTTCTAATATCCTTTCTATAAAATATACGTTTTCTTTTTCTTTTTTTTTCTTTCTTCTTTGCTATTATTTTTTCTGTAATAGTTTAAAATATTCTTATTATTTTTGTTCCTTATTATTTTATTTAATATCTAAGTAATTTATTGATTATTTTGCTCTTTTTTTTTTGTACAAAAGAGATCTCTGCCTCGTTAATTAAATATAAATAAATAATATTTTTATCTCTCAGATATTATAAGAATAATTATTTAGTTATTCAAAGCAGTTGCGTTCATTTTATTACAAACCACGTTTGTACAGCTGTATGAATAGAAATATTTCGAGTTTTCGCCACGTGCTCGCTTGCACGCGACGAATGGCTGCAATGTTGTTTGAGTGAATGCGCGTATTTTGCCAGAACGATTTATTAGGCGATTTGCTCATTAATCGAACCGCGCTATCATTTAGGAGAGACCTAAATCACAGAGATCGCGCGGACACGAAGTGGTAGCGGATGACTTTCCCGGTTTTTGCCGAACCCGCCGATCGTGCCGCTTCCACTCGCTCCAGGTAAATAGGCATTCACTCTCCTTGATGGGGGGAAGGGGGGAAGAGGAGGAGAGGGCACAGAGTTGCGGTGGCAGTTGCGGCACGCGGAGCGATTTTCTACGTGGAAACTGCACGATCCAATCGGGAGTGACCTCGACGACCCCCGTCGCCATGGTGGTCATCGCATAACTCGCGCGAATCCTCCTTGTGCTTTGTTTTTAATTAATTGTTAATTAATGGCGACTAGTTATCCCTGAAGAGAGAGAGCATTCGACGTTCATGAAAAAAATTTCATATCATTCTCTCGAATCGTCATAATATTACAATCAATGACTTTACGAAGTGGAGCAAACATTGAGATCTTTTTCTCTTTTTTGTTGAAAGTGATTATTTTTTAAATATTTGTTGTGGAAAATGTATTTATTTATTTTTTTTTGTTTCAAAAAAAGTGGCACAAATTTTCATATTTGAAGAAATTTTTAATTAATAAATGTTTATTCTTTATTATTACTGTACTACTCTATTTTAATTAATGAATGTAAATGAGTGTGATAATAAAAATACATAGTAATTAATTCTTTTTATGATTTTTCAAGGAGACAACCAAGGTCATAATGATATGACAATGATTTTATCAATCGACTGAGGTACATACTTTAATGTAGTATTTTCCGAAGTTTATTTACGTTATTCTCTGTATCGTATGATTCTCGCGACCCTTGTTTGTCTCCGGCCGCGGGCGCTCCTCTTACATTACAGCACGATATTTCAAAATATTTATATCGGCGCGGTTGTATCTCTCGCAGTGCCTTCCTCGTTATAATTTCGTGGCGTTTGTCTGCCGCTGAAAGTTCTTGAAATATTGCGGTCCACTTCTCTTCCCTCTCTCTCTCTCTCTCTCTCTCTCTCTCTCTCTCTCTCTTTCTATTGCGCAAGGCTTAGCGGAGATCGCTTGTCGATTAGCGGCGTAGTTTCGCGTAGCCGATGGCTCTCCTCCGATTGTTTTTATCCGAGGACGCCGTTGAGTCTCGATCGCGATTCCGCTGCGATATCCCGCATGCTAAAAATAAACCGACTGTTGCAATTTTGCTTGTTTTCTCTCCTACTGTTCCCGTCGTTGTCGTCGCCGTCATTGCTGTCACGTTTTCCTCAATCAATTTATCTATTACGATGAAATTTTTTTATTTTGCTTTAGCTTTTCCTCCTTTTTGTCTATCTACTTTATTATTCTCCAGCAGTTCAATTTAAATATATATCTTTTGAAAATGCGATATATAAAGATATATTTAAAAACCATTAGATAGTTTTCTTTTAATTTTGGTCAATTTGGAGATTTTTTCTTAATGAAAATATCAAGAGATTCTTATTTTTAACAAGTTTTTATCTTTTATATTTATATCTTTGTAATTAAAAAAGCCCTTTTTTCAATTGCATGCAATTTGGAAGTAATTAATGCCCCTACATCTTTGTTAGAGAAAAATCATCTCTGAATTGGCTAGAGAATCTGCTATTAAAAGGATATTCTATAATTTTGAGATATATATTACTTTTTATTCTATATTCATTAATATTACAATATAATTTTAAAAGACATACATATTTATTTAATTATTCCGTAATTACTCCGATTCGACTTTTGTCGTGATCATCGTGATATGGGAGAAACTTTATCCTAACCATATCAAGATCGTACGCTGAAACCTGCTCCGGTTTTCGTGAAGCTTCGCCATGATGGCCTTCTGTAAGTGAGTCTCGTCAATGGCAGTTGTATTTTAATTTTCATTCTGCGTCTTCTTCCTCCGCTTCGCCCACTCTCAATGTCGGCTTCTTACTTTTTTTTTTTTTGCCTTTATTAGAATCGTCTCGTCGATGATTTCCCGATAGCCTGTCATTACGCGGTTATTTACGGAGCGCAAACATAAGCGTGACAAGCTACTGCATCTGCCTACCGATTAAAAACCGGTTATTTTTTCATCGTTTTGTTTTCTTGTTCCCTGTCTCTTTCTCTCTTCCTTCCTGGTCTTCTCTAGATCTTCCACGTCGTTTCATCTGACAATTTCTTGAATAAAAATAATCGTCGCGGTATCATTTTGTTAAATCTTGACCGTAATAAAGGAGGCAATAAAATACGTAAATCGTTTATAATCGTTTAAGTACGATTAATTTGGAACGTCGATTTTGAAAGTCCTGGTGAAAAAATTTTTATACTGTATTACTTTCTAGATACAATTTTCGCAAAAAAATCTAAGAGCATCTAGATTTTTATAAAAAAAATGACGATAATATGGATGGAATAGATTTCGAGAAATTTAATATTTAAAAAATTTTTTTTTTCAGATCAAGCTATTAATATTATAATAAAAAAATTAATGGTACAGTTTTTATCTAAAGAAATTTTTTATTTAAAGTAGTACTGGGTGTGCCGATGTTCTCGATTATAATTTCTTTAAAAGGCTCGCCGACTGGAGGGTTAATCCGGTTGACTTGATACTTTCGGAACGCCGTAGATGGCAATGGATAGGAGGATACGTAGATTTGACAGCTTTACGTTTCAACGTTGGCGATGCAGTCAACATGTTCCGTAGACAACCTCGATCGATTCAGCGCTGTTGAATTTTTACAAGACTATTATGATGCGTGAATATATGCGTGGTACCCGGAGTTCGCGAACAAGACATGCAAATGACATTGCAACGCTGTTTTCTACTTCTCTGAGTGACATGATTAATCTGGACAAGAATCTTGTTTCTGCTCATCCAATTTACCGCGAATTTAGCATGAAAGACAGTACGATCTTTTGTGTTATAAACAATCTAATGCAAAACTAATTTAACTTATCTTCCCTTTCCACATGCTCTCTATCACGCAAACATTAAGTGACATATGTCAGGATACAATGCAAAATGCACATGTGACATAAATCATTTTTTAATCATTTAATAATTACCTTTTTTTAATAAGTTCTTAATTGTAGTTGTTATTTTGTAATTTTATAATCCTATTCTATAATTAATTCATTAATACGCACTTTATTGTGTGTTACTTATTGACAAATTAGAAATGTTAAGTAATTGACACAAAACTTTACATTTATTTTTGTTATTGTGACTTTAAGTGTGATGTAAAAATAACATGCAAATTAATTAAAAACTACATAAAAGAGTAGTTTCAATAATTTGTAAGAAATGTTGATAGAACATTTATAGTTCATGATTACTGGAAAATTTATTTTAACTTTTCTTAGAATAAATCAATGATAAAGGTTTTTCTTAGATTGTTAAACTGATTTCGAAACATGTTGATTGTTTGAAATGTTGGATTGTTAATGATGTGTTTAAAGCACAATAATATTCCATTTCTAAAAGACATACACAAAGTGTTAAGTTATGAAATTGACATAAATGTAACACATGAAAATGTTCTAAAAATCATAACACATCAGCTGTACGTTAATTTTACATCGAAGTAGCAATCAAAACGTGGTAACGCAAGAAAATTTTAACATATTTTTGTTGTAAAGAAATCAAACAATTGTTAACTGCAATTATGTTATTAACAGTTAAGAACAAATGCGTTTCTATTGAAATAAATTAGAAAGTCCTTCGATTTTCTGAGCAGAGTGAGTAGAAATTTTTCAAGAAATCATTTAAAATTCACGCATATAAAGTTCTCATTATATACTTTCGGTTATGAAGACAAGGAGAAGTCGAATATCCTGATCGGTTCTCGAATCGGAAATCGTCTGGGTCCCGTCTGGTCGATCCTTCGCTCTAAATTCTACAAGAGCGATTCTACATTTTAGACTCACCGGTGTTGAAATTCTTGCGCACGATTTCCAAATCGCGTCGACTGACCGCGTATTTCTTCAAGAAACGAGTTCTGGCAAGTTGTAATTACTTTTAATACGATATGCGAGCGGAAGCGCACGATATCTTGCTTTCTCCCGTGTATACGACGTATATTAGGTAGAACTGATGAATCAACTTTTAAATAAAAATGCGTATCTTAAATGTTGGAAATTACGTAACAAAAAAATCGAATTTTATTTGTCAACAGAATAACAAAATTCATTTTCGTATCAATTATATTGATAACAATTTTTTACGTCGCACACATTTCTTTCTCTATATTAGAAATAAATTTCTACAATATAAAATACTTATGAATACAGAAGTAACGTGTACAAGTTTAATATAAAATATACTAAAAAAATTATCTTAATAAATTTATCTTAATAATTTTAATTATTATGTTTAATTATTTAATTAATATTTAATTAAACAGAATATGTATAGTTAAAATTTTTTGTTTACCTGATACTTTGTAATTTGCGGAAGCTTTCACCAAAAGTTATGTTATGCCAATAGAAAATGATTATTATTTTAACATAACTATAATAAGGGACGTTCAGTGACAATGTTTTAAAATCGAGCATCGTCATCGATAATGAGAGAGAAAGAGAGAGAGAAAGAGCGCGTATCGAGAGAGTCGATGTCGATCGTTATCGCGTTCCTTCTCCCGGAGCCGGGCGTGTCCTTAGGATGGCCTTTCTTATCGCGATAACTCTCGAGGACATCGACTCTCGTTGTGCAACTGTGTCTCCACCCACTCTCATTCGTGATCGACCGCGGATCTCCGGTATCGTCGCCTACAGCAATCAAGGAGACGCCGATCATTCCGTTTCTGATCCGCGTCAATCGATCGCGGCCTGTGAGGACACGCCAATAAACATCGCGTTCGATTTTTATCGGATGGCAAAAATAAAGGTCACTACATTCATATCTTCTATTTAGCGCCAAATATGGCAGAGTGTGACTCTTTTATTTCGGAGATAAAGTTACGCAAGCTGCTCATAAATTGACACGTATTTGACGCGTTAAGTTTTTTTTTTTTTTTTTTTTTATCAATCTGTAGATTTCTTTTAAATGCAAAAAAGTCGAAACATCAAATATTTAATAATGAAAAATTGTGAAGATAAGACGTTTAATGAAATTTCTCGTCAAAGAAAAGTGACTTGAAATTAATCACTTACTCTTTATACCCAGACAGCACAGTGATGTTTTAGAAACATATTAAAGATGTACATTGGACGTTTTTTACGTATTTTAAATATTCAGATTAGAGCCTTGAACATTTTTAAGACATTTTAAAGATATTCAGTGTTACTTTTCTGGATATCCGAAAAATGTCCATTTTAAGGACAAAACAGACCAAAATTGAACATTAAAAAAACTTTTTAAAATAGAGAGGTAGAGTATTGTTCAATTGTAATACATATTAGAATTAATTTTCGTAATTCATTTCATGACCATTTTTAGTCTATTATTGACGTTTTCAACTTTAAATTCATTCAGTTAATTATATCAAAATGCTTTGTAATTCCATTTAGAATTAATCATTGTTAATAATATAATAAATTATACATGTATTTAAGTTATATGGAAATTTTGATTTTGTCAAATAAGCAGTAAAACGGACTATTTCCACTTTAACCGACCAGTTGCAAATAATATATTTCACGTTTCGAATCTCTTGTTGAGATTATATCAGAAATTAAACTGATACAAAAGACATACTTTAAATTTCATATTTTGTAGTACCTGTTCTTTGTAGGCTTTATATACATTTTTTTATGAAAACTTGAATACAAGTTAGTTAAATCTGAACGCACCGCGGAGCGGTAAGCAAAAGAATATACGTATACAATATATATATATATCCAAAATTGTTAATTTTACTACGCGCATAACCATTCGTAAATTTGTATATTTATTACTAGGTATTGATCATGTAACTTTTCCCTTAGGGCAGAAACGTGAAAAGTAAAAAGTTTCACGTAAATTTTCTATGATCAGCTACGATTTCACGCGATCCTGTAAACTTCTTTGGGATGTCTTCTGGACATATTTTGGATATACGTGGTGTCTGGTTTTTTTATCCGCTATTATTATTTATTCATTTAGACGAACACTCTAATTAGATACTTAGAATGAAAAAAAATTAATAACAGTTTCATACGCGCGAATTTTCAAAAATTCTTTTTCTAAATAAGTAAATTGGACACTTTTAAGACATCTAAATATAAATGTATTTTGAACGTCCAATAATGTATATTAAAACGTTTACATTATAGCTGTGGACATTTGGACTAAATAAAAACCAAAATTGGACCTCCAATGGAGATTTTGTTTTGTCTGGGTATGTCATTTTCGCATAAGATAATAATCAAAATTAGATGTAAGAACATGAATGTGTATAAATATTTAAGGGCGACCTTTTTTAACGCTGGATTTTTTAACAGAATCCGCTTGATTGATTTGGCTCGATTTATCGGTCCTCGATGAATCGTAACGAGTAGCATGAGAAAAGCCGCCTGTTTAGCATTGATAAATGCAATATCGCATGATGAATGAATAATAAATTTTCACTAATATGCGTTTTTGATACAGGCGGCACTCTAATATGTCTCGAGAAGCGAGCATATAGTGCGAATTGGTACCGGTGTATGTGTATGTGTATGTGTAGGAGATCATGAATACGCGTAATTTACGTGTCTGATGAATGAATAATAAATCTCGATCAATATCTGTTTTAATGATTGCGATTTTCGGTCCTGATTGGGCGAGTACATCTGCCTCTTACGAGCTATGAGCCAATCCTGACGATTAGTTTGAAATCACGTCACCGAATATTGAATCAAGAAGAGAAAATTCGATTTTCTGTATTAGCGATGTGACGTACGCGATTGATTGACGACTCGTTCAATCATCAAGTAATCTGATTTGTTAAAAAAAAAAAATCTTTCCGAATCTGTTGTCAAATCAAAGATTGCATAAAGTGGTTACGTTATTTTTATCTGTAATCTTTGATTTGACGACGTAGAGAAGATTTTTTTTCTTACAATTGCTCTAGATCTTGAAATGTGTTTGTAAATTCCAAAAAGATTGTCAATGATCGATCATGGCACACCTGATGATTAGGAAATTCGATGAAATTGCGACTGCAGAATGATCGCTACACAAGAATAGTTTCGTGTATCAATGGAGGATATAGCATGTAGACTGACGATACGAGATGGACATAATAAGAAAGTTCGACGTTTCAGCATCAAATTATCGGGTCGAATATGAGTTGATTCTGACGAACATTAATGATGAATCATTCTTTGCATCTGAGAATATCGCGATGATTTATATCTACGTATGCACACATATATTACGCGGCAGAATATTATTTAGAGAAAGATGTTGAATCGAATCGATAAAACGCGCGACGGATTGAAGAATTAATGGCGGACAGTTAATTTCAAGGCAATAAATTTAATAATCGAGACATTAAACGCGAACATAACTTTACGTATTATAAATTATTATATAATATAATTAAAATAATAAAATATAATTAAATATTTTTAATTAATTGTTAATTCGTTAGAGAATTTGTTTCTTTCTACAATCTTACATTCTATAAATATATAAATTATTAACTTTTTCCCTCTTTGAATTTTGTTTTATAATATTATTATCTAACAAATAAACTATTATATCAATATATAAATTCTATCAATAATTAAATTCTAATGATATAAATGATTATAAATTTTTAAATTTGATTTCTCTTTGTAATTATCCATAAGATTCACTCTCACTAAATTACATCGTAGTTTTATAAACAACTTTTTTGTCACGCGCGCGCGAGTGTATCATACTTATTTTGCGAAATCGATCGCGCTCGAGATAAAGAGAATGTACGCGAAATACCGAGAAACTCTCGCGCGGAGTTATTAATATCGATGCATAAAGTTGATAACCCGATCAAGTGGTCATCTCGCGACCGATAAACGCAGCTCCGATACAGGAGCGACGTAATTTTTGCGATTCGCTCTCCCTGCGCTAACGGGACGTGTGTAGATACATTTGACTACTGCATTATTATGCTATCGATACGCCCTGGGAACGTGTCCTCTTCGCCTTTCAGTGTAGATCCTCAGCGGGAGTATACGCTGTGAGAGCATCAGGTGACTTCTGCTTCTGCAGTTGAGAAACCGTGGTGAAGCTGATTCATCAATGTGCGAGCGCAATTATTTATTTCGCAATAAAATTACGAACCGAGAACACCCCTTCATCTCTCAACGACGTCTGATCTATTACATTCAATTGACGCGAGTCAATTTGAGATACATATCTTGCATTCTTATTGCGTTTTGCAATTTATTTATACGTCTTATAATTGTACAAAATTAACAAGGTTCAAATGTAGATTCAGTACATATATTGCCGTTATAAATCAATCGGCAAATTGCGCATGTTGCGAGAGAAAAGATAGAGAGCAGTCTTACAGACAGGATTAACGAATCTACTTCGTTAGGTCTTAATGCAATAATGATAGGAAAAAAAGATATAATTACATTCGAAGAAAAGTTTCTACAGAACATCCTCGACATCTGTGACAAACATATATACTTGTCATCTGCAAATTCCTACCCCGACGTATCTTGAAACACAGCGTAAAATTTCTCCGTTCAATCGATACTTTTGCGTCTCGAAGGCGCGTTTCCTGAACCGCGAGAATTTCTTCAGGATCTATACGTTCTCTCTCACTTTCCATCGACTCCGGCGCCTTATATGAATGAAAGGAATCCATTAAATCATTAAGAAAAAAATCACTCGGCGCGCAAGAATGCCCGATAGACACGTGTACACGTGCACGCGTGGCGGGCGCGGCGAGAGACCGAGAGAGCGATTCTGCGAGAGCGAGAGCGCGGAGAGAATGGCTCGGGAGAAGAAGTCCGCGCTCGAGTTCGCGGATGGCCTCCTCGCATCTCACGTATATATATATGTGTGTGTGTGTGTGTGTGCGTGTGTGTGTGAGAGTGTACACTCTCGGCCGTGTAAGTGCACGAGCGCGTGCTGTGCGCGGGGCCAGTCGCCCTTGCCAAGGAGCCCGAGGCACGGGCGTGGGCCTTTCACTCCTGCCATCCGCATCGTGTTCCTCAACTATCGGGCCTACTCGGGAGGAGTACAATCGCTCTCCTGGACCTCGCTCACTTCGCCACGATCGCTCGTCGTCGTGGCGGCACTCGAGTTTGCTGCCAAGCTTACTCCGCGATTGATGTCGGAGCGCAAATCTCGGAGCAAGCGTTGAGCAACTCCTGTACTTTATACGATCAATCAAAAAATTAAGCAGAAACTGTTTGGTTGACAACGACATTAAGCTCGCTCTATAGACGATTTATAATTTGGTGATGAAATTTAAAGTAAAAATCTGTTATATGAATTTTTCTGAGAAAAAATGAAAGGCATTCATTAAGTACAGAAAAGGTCGAGTACTGAGAGAAAATTGAGAAAAGTTGTCTATGAAATATAAAAATTATTGTAAAAGGTTATTAACTTTATTCTCGTTGACAGTTAAAATTTAATTGAACTTACAAAATTTGCATATTTAATAAAACAATTTAACTTTTACTATATATCTGAGCAAATATTTTTTTATAATAAAATACCTTTATTAACGATTCGTTAAAGTGCTTGTACGTTTGATTTTTTAATAAAAACTTTTGAGATGTATAAAATAACATAATATCTATACATCGTGACGTACACAAAATTTATAATATCATATTATTCGTTTATTGCACGTGATAAATACTTAATTGAGAATCTCGTATTGTGACAAAAGTTAACTCGCTGATGCCAAAATTCGACTAGTTTTTAGAATAGAAAAAACTAACAATAGCTTTCTCAATATCTTATACTAATATTAAACAGTTGACAAACTGATTTATTGTGCTCTCTCAATATTTTATACTAATACTAAACAGTTGACAAACCAATACCTTTCTATTATAAACAATGCTAGCCATATGATCTAGCCGTTAACGCTATAAGGTCGCAACAGCAAGGACGCACATAAAACTTATTTTCTAACCACAGCGCTTTGAAGAATACAGTATGTTAAATAATACGTATTTAATCCTACATATTTTATTTTTCGACTTCAGCCTAACATTGTGCTTTTAATCTTAGGATCTCTAGAGTACCAAAATATCTTCATAAAGAAAAATTAACAAATTATTTACGCATAATTTTCATATATTTATATTATAAATTGGACATAAAGCAATATTTTTAATATATTTTATTTCTTATATTACAGCCATTGTATCTTTAATCTTAGGATCTCTAGAATCCTATCCAAAATATCTTCATAAACAAAAATTAAAAGTATTTATGCATAATGTTTATACATTCATTTTACGAATTGTACATTTAACCCTTATTTCGTATTGGTGGGTCATTTTTGTCCGTGATTTTTCTAACAACGTCAATTTCTCGAAAACAAATAATCATAAAATAATATATTTAAATAAATTATTTTTCAAATTTATTATTTTAGTCTTTATTTAAAATGTTCAAAGAAGGTGTATACATTTTTTCAGATTTTTGGAAACACTTTTACATATTAATAAACTTATCGAAAATACGCTGACTCACCTAATACAGTTAGAAGGTGCCAAAAATAACAATACAGAGTAAGAGTTAAAAAGATACTACTGATTTGAAAGTATTTCAAGAATTGCATCAGTATCATTCGGGTAATTTTTCGCTAGACTTTCATTCGGTATGTAATGAGTGCCTTCAAATTTAGAAAAGTATCGTCCTATTTCTACATTATTGATCCTTTTTGGTGGACACATTGATACAGTATCTAAAATTTAAAAAAATATATTTTATATTGTATTGGATGAAAGATACAACACACAAAATAAAAGAATTTATAAGAATGTTATTAATAATTTGTATACCTTGTGGCGCATAACATAGTTTATTATTTTCAGTAAGAATTATATAATGCGGTTGATAGATAATTCTGGTTTTGCAAAAGCTCCTACATTCACATAAACAGGTGTGCTGATGTTCACAATTATTTAGATGTGGAATTATAGAACTCAACGAACGTTGTACGGAGGAAAGTTTACATTGAAAATGCCAACCAATTATTACGCCATAGTGATTATTATTTTTTTCTGTTAGTAAATACGGTTGCGATGAATGTGTTATAATCATACCAATCGCAAATTTGATTTTTTCATTTCTTTTTTTCGGATTTTTCCTTATTTCAATGTTAGATGTAATCTGTGTGTGTGTATAGAAAATGTAATAAAAAAAATTAACTCATATTTTGTTAAGTGATTTTGGAATTACCTATTGTAATGACTTAAGTGTTATATATATATGTATATAAGGAGATTCCTGACATTTGACAAAGGTGGACCAGATTAAAATGAGAGAGCTGTGCTATTTTTATATATGGATAAAAAGTTACTTTTTTGACAAGTCATTAATTAATAATTTTATAAGAATAATTTGTCTATATATATATATATATATATAGACAATAGAATATATATATATATATATACATATATATGTGTGTGTGTGTGTGTGTAATGTGGCTTTCTGTATATTCAATACTTGAAAAAAACACATTACCCAAAAAATCCATAGAAAAATTATTCTCAATAAGTACATAATTATTAATAATTTTTAAATAATAATTTTCTTTATTAAGAAATTTATTTAAGTTTATTTAAATTTTTTTTTAGAAAATTTAATTTTTAATTAAGTAACTAATTTTTTCTACAAAATATTTAGAAACTTCTAAAACACACTAAACGGACAAAAAATTGTTATCATTAATATTTTATGCAGGTTTATTTCTCCTGTATAGTCTAGCTCATTTCAAAGTATTGTGGGACTACTTGTTTTTTTTGTTTTTTTATTAACAAATTTATTTTTGTTAGTATATAGAATGTTAGTATATAGAATCTAAAACACTATAGTGCCAGCCTTTCGTTAGTATTACTTTAAATGACAAAACTATAACAATTCTTAAAAAGGTGATCCATCTCTCTTGAACTTATATATACCCTATATATAAAATTTATTATTGTAATCTACCTTTATTGAGTTTATAATACTTTTATATGTTTTTTTAATATTTATATTTTCTTGTCCTATGTAGTGCGTTAGGAAATCGAATAAAAAATTCTTTTTCCATTTAAAAAGTATATTACAATGACCTTCCACTTCACAGGTATTAATCATTTCATAAAAATTTGATATCAATTTTGTTACCTAAAAAAACAGACATGTAAACGAAATTTTAATTTTAGAAAGAAAATAAAACAAAATTATAACCTTTACTCATTACTTATAAAATGAATGACTCATTGACTTAATATATTATTTGTAAGATTAATAATTGATTGTTGATTTTATTAGCTAAAATTAGTAAACATTACTAACCCATAATTCATTTAATGTTTGCAGTGAATCCGCAAAACTTTCACCTCTGCTAATGCGCGACGGACAAAGTAGATCAGAGTCACCATCCATATGAAAATAATCTACAAGCACTGTAGCATTTGGACCTTCTCTATTACTAATAAAATTATAAAAATATAAAAATTATTAAAAAAATTATAAAGCTATATATACGTACATATATATTGTGTGCATGTGTGCGTGTGTGCGTGTGTGCGAGCGAGCGTGCGGGCGTGCGCACGTGCGTGCGTGCGTGCGTGCGTGCGTGCGTGCGTGCGTGCGTGCGTGCGTGCGTGCGTGTGTGTGTGTGTGTGTGTGTGTGTGTGTGTGTGTGTGTGTGTGTGTGCGTGTGTGTGTGTGTGTGTGTGTGGGGGACATGCACGTTAAAGTTTTTATAAAATGTTTAATAATATCAAGCATTTTTATATACAATAATTTATTTTACCTATTTATAACGAAAGATTCCTAAAAATTGTAAATAATTTTACAATAAACAATATACATATATATATATATATATATGCGTATATGAAAGTATGTATAAAAATAAAAAATCAACAGAGAAAGAATTGATTTGAAAAAGAATTTTAAAATTAAAAATATACTTACGATTTTGGTTTCCATGCAATTCCAAATCCTTCATCTATAAAAGTTATTGCGCAAGATATACCGAGTCTTCTTGCTACACTCTGATACATATTGGTTAGTAGATATAGTAGAATATGATCTAAAAGCTGTATCATAAATTATATTAAAAAAATTGTATTAAATATTTATAAGATATAAAAGATGTAGTTATATGCTTGCACATGTCGCAAAACGAAAGTACACTTATAATTTTTATTATAATATAAAATATCTTACATAAGCTGTATATTTGTCTTCTAGTTCTAATATTTCGAATATCATATGTAATTTAAAAACTCCATATTCAGAAAACATAAAGTTTTCAAGAATTCGCATAATTTGTACTGCCTCTGTTTTACTCCAAAAATTTGCATCAATGTTGCTGTTTTTCCAAAAAGAAATTTGTTTATGAGGCAACGAGAATATTGAATGCCTAGGATATTTTTCTCTAAGGCGAAGTAGAATTTCCTCTGTGATATCATCTAGCCATTTTTTTATACCCGAATAAGATACATATGGTTGAAAATATTTTATCACAATAATAAGTTGCTTTTCTAAAAGTTGCTTTTTCAATGGCAACTTCATAAATTGGTTCTGCTGGTATATAAACCGATATTGTTTCAGACAGTGATAGATTAGATGGAGGTTATATCTGTCTGACAATTTGGAATCAAATTGGCTGAAAAAAATTTACATATTGAATGTACAATAATTAATTTATAATGTCAATAGAAATTTATCGAGTTCTACCTTGGTAACTGTGCAGAAATAATTTTATTTAATTCATACACAACAAGACAATAAAGGTTAGAATTTTCAGCTATAGAACGTAAAAGACATTCCAATTTTTTTTCCTTAGTGTTACTCCATAAGCTATTATTATTGGACATCAGTGACACAAAGGACTGTAGGTCTATGACACACTCAAAACATTTTATTAGTTGTTTTAAATATGAACTTTCTTTCTGACTCTTTCGACCCTTTGTGTTACATTTTTTCTTTGCACAAGAATATCTAAAATTAAGATAGAAAATTTTCAAGAATTATATTAAACAACAAATATAGCTAAAATAAAAAAAGAATATTATATAAATAAAAGAGTTTATTATTAATTATATACTATATATTATTAAGTATTGTTTATTTAAAAAAGATTTACCTACTTTAAGTAGGTAAATCTTTTCTAAGTGAGCAATAAATGTAAAGAAAAAGTGCTTTTATATGATGAATGTTACTATATAAATGAACATTTATATATAATTATTATATATTGTAAGTTTTAAAATTTTTAAAATTATAACAGTACTCTAATTTTTTTAATTTTGATGTTTCTAAATGTTTTAATTTTAATTTCGATGTTTTTAAATGTTTTATATTAGAAAATAAACTGGTTTTTAATTACAAAAGTAAAATAATTTAAGGGGAGAAGCTGGTTTGTAAAATCAAAAAATCAATTTTTTTGCTTTAATAGATAGTAACACTCTTAAAGAATAAAACAAAATTCGAAAGATTTCTGAAGGTAAAGAGCTTAAAAAATAGGATCGTCTAAATACACGAACGCAGCGAGAAAATGCTCAACTCTTCAGTCTCTAAAATAACTTTTAGTGTGCATAGTAGATATTGTCGAATATTTATGTATAGGAAATTTGTATATCCTTTTATATGTAAGTATAGGTTAACAGATAATTCGATACACAAAAAAATAAAATTCTAGTCAGAAAATTGTAAATCGGCACTTTTATTGCTATTAGTGTCTTCAACGAAGATTATTTCGCCATTTCAAAAATTATGAATTTGATAGAAATAAATATCGGCACGCAATGCAAAATATTTGCTGCGCGCAGCAGATTACGATGCAGGAGTGACGCCGCCAAAGTAATAGAGCAGGCTCGTATAGCTTGTAGGCTCGAACAAATTCAACAAAATGAATTTTATGAGAATACGGAAGGATTATTGTATAGCACATTAGCATTAAAATGTTGTTACCAATAATCATTGTTATTTGTGTATACTAAAAACTTTAAACGCGTTTTTCTTAAAATCAGTTTTTTTTCAAATTGACGAGAAAGGTAGAGAGAAAATTATTCGAGCGATCAACTTCTTCCAATGATTTTTTGTTTAGTAATGGTAAACCATTCTAGATGAATTAGAAACATTGTTAAAATAATTATTTTAAACATTTTTGTAGCATATTTAAAGCAAAAATTTTGCGTCAAAATTATAACTTTTTTTTGAAATCTCATATTTTTCATTTTTTTTAGATCATCGATGATAAAAATATATACAAATTAAGAATAGATTTGATTTTTCTGCTTCAAGCAAAAATTATAGACTGCAGATTTCCCGTCAATTTATATGTGCGGCAGCGAGGACGGGCAAAAACTTTATGTTACTATCATTTTTTTTAAAAAAAATTATTAAATATAGTTCTAATATATAAAAAATTAACCTCAAAGTTTTCAAAAGATCAGATTTATTTTCTCTTCAAAAAGAATTTCTTTGCTTTTAGCGCCCACCAGCTTGCCTCCTTAAACTTAAAAAAAAAGATCTAATACATGTGTAAAGAAACTTTTTTGAAATGTATATTTTTAATTAAAAAATTTAAATTACTTTATGTAAGAAAATATAACATATTTTTAAACATGCCATAATTAAATGTATTAATTATAATATAATTAATATATGTAATTATTATATAATATAAATATGTATAATATAATATAATTAAAATATAAGTATATAATTAAATATAATAAATAATAAATTAAAAATAATAATTAAAAAATAACTTGCTTATAATTTAGTAATAAAGTCTAGATAAAAAGAAAATTTATAATTTACGAGAACAATGAGTCATGAGTCGAAAATAATAGAGAGTTATCATTATTATGGGACGAATAGCTTGGATTTAATTAACATAGTTTATTATCAGTGAATTTTATATACTAAAATACATAAAAGCAATCGAGATAAGAGATGCTAATCAGAAAAAAAAATTTCGTTTGTGGGGCAACAACTATTCTGCAACAAAATTTTTTTTATTTAGGCTTCTAACCTCATTTCTAAAAGTTTACAAATATTCTTTCATGCAATTCTATCCCGGAACTACCTATTTTATTTTATGTGTATAAATTGAAACTTTTATATTAAGGAAATATATTGTTTTGTTAAGTTAGAACTCGGTCAATAGTCCATCCCCTTAAAAATGTATAACTTTTTTTATTTTTTTATTATTTTTTGCAAAAATGCTTCTTTATCCTATAAAGATCGCTCAGGTAAAATATATATTAAATAATATAAAAAATTTCTAAATAAGAATACCTTTGATAAAATTTCTTTTCCCAAAACTTATCGTTTAGTAGTATACGATGGAATCTTTTACACGTGGAGGTAAATTTCATGATGTCTCCAATAGTCATATTGCTGTCTTCCAAAATGACAACAATTAGTTCGTCGGGCAAACATGTTATCGTATGCATCGTGGAAAAAAATTCAACTTTTTTGCTGAAAACACACTCACAAAGTTATTTACTGGTATTATTAATTTCCAAGATGTTTATATGCACATGTATGTGCACACGTGATACGTCTACAAAGAACTTGTCACGTGTAGTTCAGACATTACACAGCGCACTCTAGTATTTTTTTTTGAAGTTTCTAGAGGTTTTTCAAAAGTTCCTAAATAGTACAAAATGTCCATTAGACGTTCAATTTTGGTTTTTATTTAGTTCAAACGTCTATGGATAATATAAACGTTTAAAGAATATACATATTTGCTGAAAACAAACTCACAAAGTTATTTACTGGTATTATTAATTTCCAAGATGTTTATATGCACATGTATGCGCACACGTGATACGTCTACAAAGAACTTGTCACGTGTAGTTCAGACATTACACAGCGCACTCTAGTATTTTTTTTTGAAGTTTCTAGAGATTTTTCAAAAGTTCCTAAATAGTACAAAATGTCCATTAGACGTTCAATTTTGGTTTTTATTTAGTTCAAACGTCTATGGATAATATAAACGTTTAAAGAATATACATTATTGGATATTCAAAGTGTATTTATAATTAGACGTTTTAAAAATGTTCATTTTACGTATTTATAAAAAGAATTCTTGCCTAATAAAATTCTCGTATGAGAATTCGTATGAAACTGTTATTAATTTTTTTGGTGGTATCTAATAAGAATACTCCAATCAGAGAGTATATGTCTAAATGAATAAATAATCAGATAACGGATAAAACAACAGACAATATATTTTATTAATTTTTAAAAATGAGTTTAGAAGCTTAGTAAAAACATTTTGCTGCACAACATTTTCTTCAACAAAATGTTTTTTATCTAGACTTCGAAACTCATATCTATAAGTTCACTAATATTCCTTTATGCAATTTATATTTGAAACCTATCTCATTTTGTTGATACATACTACAAAACGTTTGTATCAAGCAATTATTGTTACGATCTGGTTCTAAAAACTGATAAAAAAAACTGTAATTTCTTTAATTTTTTCTTTATTAACATAAGATCGCATAAGTTCCAAAAAGATTTCGGTATATACTTTTATCGTGGAAAAGAATTTATCATTTTATACAACTAATAAAATTTTTAGAAAATTTAAAAATCTAGTAAAAAACATTTTAGTATAATAAAAATATTGATAATACAGGACGTTTTAGGATTCCCTTAAGGGAATACTGAAGTAATTCTATATTACCCATCAAAATCTAATCTAACGTAACAGTATATTTGCTTAATATAATATAAAAATTGTGCAACCAATCGCATATAGAAATGTTTTTTCCTAAGTTCACTTCTAAAAGTTCATTTCTTTATGCAATTCTTAGCACGAACCCGTCTTATTTTGTATGTATAAACTTGAAAACTTTTATATTAACCAAATAGAATTATATATTATAGTGTTATGTTAGATTAGATTTAATCAGTAATACAGGACGACTTCAACATTCTCTTAGTATAATAGTTATGCATACAAAATAAGCCACTAAGAATTGCGTGAAGAAATATTTATGGACTTTTAGAAAATTTAAAAATCTAGTAAAAAACATTTTAGTCTGCAAGTACTTGCATAAAGCAATATTTTGCTATTTATTTTTAGTAAATATTTTTTACCGTGAAATAACGTTCTATTACTAACGATGGTATAACGATGCTTTGCGTCTCATTCAACTTATAATTGATTGATGTGACAATTTACGAAATATGTAGAACGTATGACTAATTTGATATACAATGTAATATAACATTTATAATATTTATAAAGTGTAATATATTTGTTGCACATAATGAGAGCTAAAGTAGAAATCACACCTTGTTGAAACTGTTGTGGAAACTTAATTCAATTCAAATTTTAACTAGTAATAACAATAACAATTAGATATTAATAACAATAAGATACATCATGAAAATTTAATAGCACACGGTTAAAATTGCTATGGTTGCTACAACAACATTCTCTATGATTGGAAAAAAAATATATGTAAATTCAAATTATTACATTGATATTACATTGAATATGTATATTTAAGATGTGTGCATATAATTCGATATATTCTATATTAGTAATAAAACAGCGTGTCTAAGGGTACCCAAGTAATAAAACAGGGGTGTATGAAGTCGAGGGTAGCATCGATCCGGATACGCTGTAGCAGTTATCCATCTGTGGCAGCGCGCGGTTGTCGTAATCTGTGTAAGACATTTACAATATCTTTCAGTCTGATAAATAATTGTTTGTGAACAATATATTTACAGACTCGAAAAATGTAAGGCTGAAGCGAGAATAATGGTTCTGAGCACTTTCATCTCGCACCTACGGCAAGTCTTTTTGTCAGAGTGGTATCCGCTCTTGTTTTTGCAACATAAGAGTCAATACTGGTCTCACGCATGTCTTATATATCCTGACTTTGTTCTTTTTAGATATGTATGCAACTGTTTTCCCATATGATAGTTCTTAACGCCCCTGCTATTCTAGCTCTGATTTGTTGACATGGTCCTTCACGACGTTCTTCAGATCTCTGTAAGCCGAAATGATTGATACCAGATAATAATTGAACTCTGTTACCTGTTCGATTATCTTCCCATTTATTACGATTTTGCATCTTCTTGGCTCTTTTGCTATTACCAATGTTTTAGTTTTGGCGAGGTTTCCATACCAACATTTTCTGCTTCCTCGCTGAAAATTTGTGTCAATCGCTATAGATCGTCTTCGTTATCCGTGATCAAAACTGCGTCATCCGCGTAACATATGATGTTGAGCCGTTTGTCTCTTATGTTGTAGCCGTGGTTTGTCTCGCGTACTTTCCCAATTATACTATCCATTATGAGGTTAAAAAGTTGTAGGCTTAGGCTATCTCCCCTTGTCGTATACCCACGTTTTGCTCTATTCGCTGCGTTTAGAGTTTTAGTCTTGACCATCGTGGTGTTGTTCGTATTAAGCTGTATAATTGTTCTTATGATGTTTGGGTGTACGTTCGTGGTTTACAGTTTTTTTACCACATCTTGCAAGCGAACTCTATCGAACTCTTTCGTTAAGTCAACGAAGCATAGACGGTTTGTTGAATTCAAGTGCTTTTTCTGCAATTTGCCTAACGATAAAGATCGCATCGATGGTAGAGCGGTTTCCCTGTTGTTCTTTGCTTGTTTTTTATATATACATATATATAAATATATATATATATATATATATATTGAAGATTATTATAGCCATTTGAAAACTATTGTAGCCTCGACATTTTGGTATTAGGATTTTCGTCTCTAAATGACCCCAGGAATCCACTATTAACAGGTGATTCGGTAAGTCTGAGACACCCTGTATATATACTTTGGTAATTCCTGAAATCCTTTCCAATATACAGGGTGTCCGAGAAAGACGGCCCTAAGGACGGTCGCTAAGCGCGCGCGGCGTAAGTAGGCGCCATTGCCTCGCGGTTACCAGAGGCATAAACGAGAAGCGTTGATAAGAACAATAGATTAGCGATTATTATTTAGCGACCGGCCTAGAGGTGGGCCGTCCTCCTCACCATCTTTTTTGCAGCCGGCTGATACTCGCGCCGGATTTGCCGATCTTTGTGAATTAATTTCTGAATAATTATTCTGAAAATCGCAAAATGGTATAGGACTTTACTATTTGGTTTGACTTGCTCTATCTGCCCATGAAAGATTGGACGATTATTACGGGACATTCTGTATACTATTGGAAAGGATTTCAGGAATTACCGAAGTATCGTACGGATAATCTTTTGCCAGACTATTATTCGGTACATAATGTGTACCTTCGAATCTAGAAAAGAATTGTCCTATTTCCACATTATCAATCCATTGTGGTGAACATATAGAAATGTCATCTAAAATAAAAAAAATGGATTCTATATTGCATGAATAAAAAATCATAGAAAATATATAATTTATAAGAATGCTATTAATACTTATATATACCTTGGCGCACATAACATACTACATTGTTTTCAGTGAGAATTATGTAATGCGGTTGATTAGAAACATGTACACATTCTTCACCAATACAAATGTGATGATGTCCGCAGCATTCACTCAGATGTGGAACTATAGAACTTAGTGATCTACGTATAAATAAAACATCACATTTAAAATGCCAACCAATTATCACGCCATTGTGACGATTACTTTTTATCCTCGAAGGGGAATATAGATGCGATGAATGCGTTACAATTATACCAACTGCAAATTTTATTTTTTTATTTCTTCTTTTTTGTTGTCCTTTTATTTCAATGTCAGATTTGATCTAGAAAATATAATAACAGAATTTAACTGATATTTTGTCAAGTGATTTCTAAACCATTTAAATTATAGATAATTATAAATAGTGTAATTTGTTTATATATTCTTTTATATATTATTATATATATTATATAGTTATTATATTATTATTATATTATATATATAGTTATTAGTGCATGTTATGCGATGATTAGTTACCTTTATGGGTCTTGTGATATTAATTACGTAATTATTTATCATTTTTTCTAAAATATTCAACTCCCACGAGCAATCTATAATATTACGGCATACCAACTCTTCATTAAAATTTATTAGCATCCATCCTGTTATCTGGAAAAAAACACACATGCGAATAAAATTTCGATTACAAATGAAAAAATAAAAAATAGCTTCTCATTTTTATTTATTATTTATAAAAAGTATTAATTTATTAACTTTTTCAATAATTATCTTTTTAATTGCTATCTTTATTAATTATTAAAAAATTATTTAGAAAAAAATTATATACCCATGCATAGGTATCTTCGGTATCTGGAGTCAATGCATCATAAAATCTGCCTTCGACAATATTATTTGGATAGTTTAGCCGAGATACATCGTTTACAAAGAAATACTCTGCGTTTTTTAAATCATTACTAAAAATAATAAATAATTATATAGTACATATATACATAGACATCTAAAAAGTGTTTATCGTAAAGAAAATTTAATATTGTATATGAATCTTATATGAAATTAGATTTTTCATAAATATTTTTATTTTTTTTGTCTATTTCTTGTATGTTTATAGTAATAGTTTATAGTATGTTTATATAATATTTTATTTAAAAATTTTTAGATAATTTTGATTTTTTTATTGAGTATAATAGAAGCAATTTTTTATCATTTTGTGTGTTGCGTGTATAAGATTCATGTATGTAACATGTACGTGCTAAAGTACATGCTCTACGTTCACAATTAGATTTTATATAAAATATTTTATCAATTAATAATAAATAAATATTCTATGAAATTGTAGATAAATGTATATAATAAATATTTTATATATATTTTGAAATTATGTACACCTATAAAAATGAAAATCAGATATATTAAGTTTACTCTGAAGCTAAAATTGTACTTACTCGCTAGGTTTCCATGTAATTTGAAGATATGGATGACATAATGGTACTAATTCACAGTGTATGCCAAATCTTCTCGCTAAACTATGATACATAATAGTTAGTAAAAACTTCCGAAAACACTTTGAAATCTGGAAAAATTATATTATAACATTTATAAGATATAAAAAATAATATTAAACATTTATAAGATATAAAAAAAGCATAATTATGTTTAAGCAGTGCATAACAAAGCATAATTATAATTTAAAGTAATTAACACTAACTTACGTAAAGTGTACAAGTGTGTTTGTCTTCTATCTTTAACATTGTCCATAACAGACGCAATTTACAGCATTCTAATTCAGAAAATATAAATTGTTTAAGTATTTCTATTATTTGCTTTGCTTCTGTTTGATTCCAAAAATTTTCATTAATATTGTTTTCTTTCCAAGTGTGCTGGAAAGCAAACTCCTTTTCAGCAGACATTGAGAATATTGAATGAGATGGATATTTAGATTTAAGGATGCATAAAACTTGCTGTACAATATTATCTAACCATATTTTTATAACAGAATAAGACACATGTGGTTGAAAATATTGTGCCACAATAGTAAGTAATCGTTCTAAAAGCTGCTTTTTTTCTGGCTTACTTCTAAATTTGTTTAGTTTGTGCTTTAATCGATATTGTTTTAAACATCGAAAAATTATGCCAAAGTTATATATATTTGTTAAATCGCAGTCAATTTGCCTGAAAAAAATTATATATTAATTGTACATTTATGACTAATAATATTAATTTATAATATTAAGAGAGTATTCAGTTTATTGATTTTTACCTTAATAATTGTGCATTTTTCTTTATATTATCCATAACAAAATAATAAATGATTGGATCTATGGCTGCGGAACTCAAAAGTGCGTCTAACTTTTTTGCTTTAGTGTTCGATAAATTATTATTGGACATTAAAGACACATAATATTGTAATTCCTTGGTACACTTCATACCTTTTTTTATTTGCATTTTGAAATCTATGTTGGGAAAATTCTTCTGCATCTTTGTACTTTTTATTCTCAATGAAGGACAACTGAAATTAAAATAGAAAATATTTCAATTTTTAAAACTTATACTAAAGAACACGTTACAATATTAGGAACAATTTTAAGAAATATATTAATTAAATACAATACATACAACTTTTCTCTAATTATGTGCATATCAATATTTCAAATAAATTATATAAAAATGTTATGGATAGCAATTTGTATACATCATAAATGTACATATAATATACTATAGACTGCGCGTTCGACTGAATATTAAAAATTAAACAAAGAGAGCATACTTTAGGTTATTGTTTTTGTAACAAAGATAGCTTTATTTAATAATAGTTAGAAAAAGATAGGATAGTGATCCAAAACATGCTTTTTTTCTATTTTCCGATGCGTCTTGACAATTGAATTTAATAATTTTACATTACGTATGAGAATACGTAGTCTATATAGAGTGTTCGGTAATTGGTGAAAAACCTGCTAATGACAGATTCTTAAGATTATTTGGAAACAATTTTTTATCAGCGAAAATGGCAATGCATTAATAATTTCCGAGTTATAAGCGATTGAAAAACAGATGCTTTTCACAAACTAAACTTTTTGAAGTTAAAAAATTACCAAAACTATATTCTTCAATTTCAAATAGAGTTTATTCTAATAAAATTTTAATTTAAGGCTTAATTACAAAGATATATAATGATAAAAATTGAAAACTTGCAAAAAATAATGACGTCTCTCAATATTTTCGTTGAAAAAAAATCGACTTCAAATGATCTCAAGAATCTGTCATTAACAGGTTTTTCACCAATTACTGGACACCCTGTATTATATGTCTATAGTACACATATATAGCTATTTTTTTAAACTAACAAGAGAACATATTCAATTGTTACCCTCTGATTTTACTAAAAGCTTTAAATATATTATGTGCTATATTATAATATGTAATATATATAATATAGATTAAAATAATAAACATGTATTTTTTAATAGGTGTCCCATCATATGAGGGGCCAAAACATTGAAAAGAAGATTGTTTAGTTGCGAAGAAGAAAAGCTGTTTTTGAATAAATATTATCTGAACGGTAAGAGATCTCAGAGAATGTTTCATACAAAAATTTTATGGTTATTGATGTAATATTATATAATTAGATTTTTTAAAATAATAAATAATAATTTATAAGAACATTGATGGAAGAATAGCTAAACGTGCAAATAAATAAAAGTAATAATGAAAAATTAGATCTCTTATGTTCTAATAGTGTGATAAAGACCAAGTAAAGAAAGAAAGAATCTATGATCTACGGTAACAATGAGTTGTAAGTAATAGTGAATTATCTTTATTATGCTGCGTGTAACTTAATAGGTATAGCTTATTATATTTTGGCTTTTATCTATCTTAAAAACAATTTTTACTATAAGTCTTGATTCCTTATTACAATCGTATTAAATTGTAATGTCAAAAACAGCTCTTGATATTTGCAATAAAGTAACGGAATTTTAAATTAATAGAGTAAGAATGCCATAGCTCTTAAATTTTTGCTATTAGTTATTGCTTCGTGACGTGACGAAACCAAGTAATATGTAGTAAATGTAGTAAACTTATAAAAAAATACCTTTGATAAAATTTTTTTTTCCAAAGCTTGTTGTTCCGTTTTATGTTCTGGAATTTTTTACACGTAGACATAAAATTTACAATATCCTTGATGTTGAGGTTTTTATTTTCTAAAATAATAATTATCATTTTGTCAGGCAAAGACGTCAACGTAGCCATCGAGCAAAGAATTCGACCATGTACAGAAAAAATCCCGTACGTTATGGACGTTATTTATTTGTTTCGAATCACTAATATCGTTTATATAATATCTCGAGAGATGTGAACGAAATGAAGACACGAAGTTTACTGTAGCATCTTCTTTAGTATCCTTTGCAGATGCACACTGACTACTTTCAACGCTTCAAAGACTAACAGCTTTATATTCTGACAGACCAATGAAAGTAGTGGATATGCAAGTAGAAAGTTCTATAAAATTCATTAAACAAAGTATAATATATTGGTGAGATACTTTATGGTCATTCCTATTGTTATTTTGTTTTATAATATGGACAATTGAACGGACCGATAAATTGAAATATGAGTTTTAAAAGTTAGTGTTACCTGAAATCGGTAAATCATAATTTTACAATATCTTTTGTAATAAAAAAATCCTTGTTTCTTTCTTCAAATTTGTCATTTTCTGTTTTATCTGCATTTTTTTTCTTTAAATTTTTTCTTTTTTAATTTCTCTTTTGTTTTCATGTAACTTTTCGAAATTTAGTACATATCCTATGATATAAACTCCTTACAACAATTAGAAGATCACTTGAAATTTTTTTAAAAATAGACAAAATTCAACCAGCTAATTTCCTTAAAAATAAACAAAATTTAAATTTAAAAAAAAAGTTTAAAATCTTGAAATCTCTACTTTCGAAAGCTCACCATTATTTTTATGTTTTTACGAGTTTGGTAATTTTTACATAAATATAATTATAATATAAATATAAATATAATTTAAAAAATTTATAGATGAACAAACACTGTAATATTTCCTTTTCCAAAGCTACTCACTCTGTGTTGTTGGTTGGAATCTTTTACACATAGTCTTTTTTTGTTTTCTTTAATGGGAGAGGTGAAAAAATGTTTATGGATATATTGCCTAGAGGCGCTCTTGTTGCTAGGTTATATTCAATGCTACCTAACAACTCTACCTGCTAAACCACTTCCCAGAAATCAGAAAAGACGTATCATCCAATCGTACCATCCAGAGTTCCACTGAACGCGAGTCACATACCTACTGCAGTTCGGATGATGCATCGCGTTGGCTGATTGTCAGAATGAACATCATCGTTATCTTAATCTTGAGAACATGTTATATATGCTTCTGGATTTACTTCTTTCACCAGCCTGATGGAAGCCTAAGTGAGTCCGAGTCAACGTCTTGTTTGGAGTCGGCGTTTTGTTTAATAATGTTGTATTCCTTCTCTTCTTCTGCTGCTCATGACTTTGTTATAAAATACAGATAACTTTGTTGTTCAAGACAACATCTTCTTCACGAGAATAAGGTCAGGTCTCCCGCGATTACGCGTTGTTAAGGAAACTAATAAGTTGTTCTGGATGCAAGATAATTAATAGTATATATTACTCAAAAACTGTTAAAATTACAAGTCGTTCTATAAATATATGTTGATGTTACGAAAGCCTCAGACAAACTGTGACAAACAAACGATTTTTCGAACAGTATTGACGTTAAAATCCAGGCAAACATGCCTTTGTATCTATATTCAAATATAAGAAAACAAAAATATAAATAGCTCACAAGCAATCGCTTGAGCATGACAATAGAGATAAATTAAATGCTTTAACACGCTTCTTAAAGACCTCTCCCTCATAGGCTCTTAACGACTGCATTCTCGGAAGGTGTATTCCGGTGACAACGGAGCGGAATCCGAAAATTCTAATTTTAATTAATGATTTAATTTTGAACACATGTAGGGGGAATAAATAAATAAATTTAGAAATTTTCAGATG
The DNA here is from genome assembly GCF_047496725.1 of Anoplolepis gracilipes. Taxonomy (NCBI): domain Eukaryota; kingdom Metazoa; phylum Arthropoda; class Insecta; order Hymenoptera; family Formicidae; genus Anoplolepis; species Anoplolepis gracilipes. Next base: position 15,485,139 of record NC_132970.1, on the reverse strand, counting down.
CAGTGGAAAAACGTTTTTAAGGAATGAAATCACCCCTCATATATAAAGCGGCTTTTTGCTTTTCTCGATATCTCGAAAATTATTACAAATATCAAAAAATGTTTTTACATAAAAGTTTTATGGTAAAATCACATATATTTAATCACGTTAATAAAATTTTTAAAAAAATAATTAAAAAAAAAGTTTTTCAAACATTTTTGATATTAGCTTGGCGAGGTTCTGTTAGACATCGTAAAAATATGCGAAAATTATATGTATATGTCAAATTACAATCGGAATGCCTAGAAAAATTTACACTAATATTCTGCAATAACAACATTAATTGATAATGTTAATAGAACATTAATTTATATTATGCCTATTTTTATTTTTGTTACTAATAAAACAGAATGTTTGGAACTATAAATAGTATTTGAATTAATATGAATAAAGTTCTGTAAAATTTTCGTTATCTAAAATCGACATAGGACAATAGATAATGATTCAATATTAGATTTAATAATTTAATTTAAAAAATTACATTTACTTTTTAAATCTTTATTTATTTTCACTTTTCTTTTACTTTTTAAATTTTTCTTCTATCTTTATGTAAAAGACTACTTATACAATTTGATATTTTTGAAATGTTTTAATATTTTTATAAAATTTCTTGATATTGCTTTTCAATTTTAATCTTATCAAGTATGTACAACATTACATATGTTTATAGTGCAAATTTTGACTATTTGCTAATTAGTTTCATAAAGCTAAATGTTAATATATTTTGAATTTTAATCTGAGAATATAATCATGCAGTTTCTTTTTTCTTTTTATAGCTGTACTAATCTTCATTTGTAAAAAAAATTTTTTTTTAATTTTATGATTGTCAAACATTAATCTCTTTCATTTGATAGAAATTATATTGGATAAACATTTACGAGATAAAATATAGAATATACATATACATAAGTTTATACACAGCGTGAAAATGGAATATATATATAATATTTTATACATACATTATACAATATATGTATATATATATTGTATAATGTTGCGTATATGAGGTGATATTTAAATTACCAAATTACGATGTAGTAAGAAGTATTATGTAAAGTCAATTTATCCATGTCAGAGTTTGTATGACTAGTTGTTAATAAAATAAATCTCGAAAATTAATGGCAAACGCATAATTATACATAATTCTATATTTTTAATTTTATTTGTTTCTTTATTACTATTTTAATTTTAACACTTATTCCGTACTGGTGGGTTATTTTTGTCCATAATTTTTCTAAGAGCGTCAATTTCTCGGAAAAAAGTAGTCATAAAACAATTTAAGCAAATTGTTTTTAAAATTTTTATTTCAGTTTTTATTTAGAAGGATCAAAAATATAATATAAATTTTTTTAGATTTTGTAAAACTGTCTTACCTATTAATTGACTTATCAAAAATACACTGACCCACCTGTACGGTTAGAAAGTGTCAAAATCAACAGTACGGAATAAGAGCTAACTTTGAAATTTTCAAATTTATCTCAATATTTTCGTACAATAGTTCATTGAAATATTTATTTAATTAACATAATTTTCATATAATTATTATATTTAATACATTTATTTTCTTAGTAATACATTTATATTAAAATGCATTTAATTATATTAATTATATTAAAAAAACATTTTAGAATTAAAAGTACTGACTAGAAAATATTATCTTTTGAATTGCAGCCATATCGTTAGGGTAAAGTTCTGCCAGCCTTTTATTTGGTACGTAGTAATTGCGTTGGAATCTAGAAAAGTATTTCCCTATTTCTATATTTTTTATCCACTTTGGTGGACATAACGATATATCCTCTAAAATAAAAAAGATATATTTTATTTACAATGTACAGATGAAAAATCATAAATAATATGTAAGAATACACATGTTTATAAGAATGCTACACTAATCACTACTCACCTTCTTTCACGTAACATATTTTATTATTTTCAAGAAGTATCATATAGTACGGCTGGTTGGTATTAATATATTTCTCCATATATCTTGCTAGCACATTGCGACAAGAGAACGGATCAGAAAAATAGTTATAGCATTGACTTAGATATGGTAACCCATTATATACTCTGTTTCGGAAACTGATTATATCACGTTTATAATCCCATCCGATTATTACACCATCGTGATTTTCTAGTGTATCACGAGAATGTTTCGGTGCATGGGTCACGATCATTCCAATTGCAAATTTAGCTTCTTTGTTTCTTGATTTTGGTGGTTGGTCCTTTTCGATATATATATTCTATATGAAAAACATAATAGCAGAATTTAATTAATATCTTAACAAGTAAAGTAAAAAAAAAAACTACATATATTGACTTTAATTATAGATAATTATAATTGATATAATCTCTTTATACTCAAGGTGCCTCATTTAATTTAGAAATAGTCAAATATCTGGAAATTTCAGAATTAAAAAAAATGTTTAGGACAAAAATTGTTTGGTTTGAAAGAGGATATAAGTTTGATCTTAAATATTGTAGTTGTTTGAGGATCACGTAAAACTTATCTTTAATTTTTTAATTAATAATATACGGTAACTATCAAGCCTTATATCTCGAAAAGTAATAAAAAATACTTTATTATGTTTTAAAAAATTTTTGAGGCAAGTCACAAAAGTATGCAGCAAAAAATGGAAACTGCATTTTTTGCTGCATACTTTTGTGACTTGCCTCAAAAACTTTTTAAAACATAATAAAGTATTTTTTATTACTTTTCGAGTTATAAGGCTTGATAGTTACCGTATATTAATATCAAAAATATATCACGTGAAGGTTGCACTATCGAATTTACATTTCTGTTGTGTTTGCGCGTATACATATATTCACGTAGTATATCTCGGATAATGCTAAAGCCGGCGGTTCTTGAAATTTATCAATCTATAATTCCAAAGCACTTAAGGGAATTGAGCTTTATTGAACCATTTTAAAAGCGTTAGAAAGTCAATATAAAACTATGTAATAAAAATAGAGATTTCTATTTAAAAAAATAAGTTTATATTTTGACCTGATCTTGGGAACGTTATCTATGATCAAACTGATACTGTTAAATGTATCTTTTTATAAGCCTCGTAACTTTTGTCTAAAACATTTTTTTCTAAATGCATTATTTATGAGATATTTGATTGTTTCCGGATTTTTAATACACATAATATATATTAAAAAAAACATATATATATATATATATATATATATATTATACACTGTGTGTGCATAATAAATTACCTCTATTATACTTGTAATTCTACTATATTGAAGTTCAACCCATGTTGTTGCTAAAGACATAATTTGGTGTAGTATACTTAAACTCCAATTGTACAATATGTTAGGATGTCCCGTTCTTGTAAACGTTAACAACATGTGTAGTATTACCTAAAAGAACAGACAAATACAATTTCGATTGCACAAGAAAATAAAAAAAAAAGTTTCTTACTTTTCCTAATTGCTTATAAACTACATTCATTTATTGATTTAACGTATTATTAATAAAACTTAATAATAATTATTATCCTTATACAGCTAAAATTAATAAAAAGTACATATTAAAAATTATCAACATTACCTCATCATAAGGAAGTTCTTCATATTGATTCTTCTTCTCAGTAGACGGATAAAGTTGAAAGGCATTTTCATTAATATAAAAACGTTTTGTTCTATTCTTTTTTGCACAACTGACAATAATAAAAAATATATATTAATAATAAAAAATATCTATTTATATATACATACGTACATATATATATATATGCACATACATAAAAAATCATTTTTCATAATCTATGATAATATTTTATAATATTTGTAATAAACTGAATAAAATTTTATATATAAATATATTTCAACTAAGTAATAAATTGTATTTATTAAAATTAATCGGAAAATTTGACAGTAAGAAAATTTTTTTAGTAAATTATAAAAAACAGTTATTTAATACTATTTTATATAATTCTTTTTGAATAAATTGCATTTATCATTTTGCAAATAAAATAATTGTATTATTCAAAAAGTTATCAAAAAATAAATCATTTTTATCAACAATATATAAATTATAATGTATAACTTTTTGCTGGATTTTGACATTAAAGTATACTATAGGTTTGTCGATGAAATTTTTACGATCGTATCATGTACAAAAGTAGATTACATTTTGTCAACATTTAATGGTTATCATAATCGTTTAAAATTCACACATGAATTAAAAATGAATAACAGTCTAAGCTTTTTAAATACTACAGTCATAAAGTGTAACAGAAAACTGATCACGAATTGGTTTCAAAAACCGACTTGCTCAGGCAGATACCTCAATTATTACTCCAGCCACCCATTTAAATATAAAATGAACACAATTAATAGCCTGGTTGATCACGCGATTCTGCTATCTGATGAACGTTTTCAGGCAAATAATATTAACAAGGTAAAACAAATTCTAACGAATAATTGTTATCCTCCCACATCATAGACCGATATGTGCATAAAAGAATTTCTAGTCTGAAACATCAAAATAAATCAAACGCGGACGAGAATACTGGACGACTTGACATCTCTATGTGCGTACTAATACCGTATGTAGAAAACTTAAGCGAAAAAATAAGCAAAATATTCAGGGATAAAGACTTAAGAGTTGTGTATACGATACCGAAAAAACTGAACAAATTAATTAGATGTGGCAAGGACAAATTGAATAGATTTAACACGACAGAGATCGTTTATAAAATTGACTGCAAGGATTGTGACGTTAAATACATAGGACAGACAAAAAGACAATTAAACACACGCATTAAAGAACATACTAATAATATAAAAATGCATACTAACAATCATTCGGTCGTTAGTAAGCATAGGACTGAATTTACACACGATTTCAACTGGACAACACCCACAATATTACATAACGAGAAGCATACTAAAAAGAGAGAAATTGCAGAGATGTTTTTTATCAACATGTATGACAATTCAATTAATTTACAAAAAGATACTGAAAATTTGAATCCCATTTACAATAATATTATTAAGAAATTTCAACGAATTTGACCTGAGACGTGTATTTGTTTTCCGATATTTTATACATAGCTTTAATCTTCGTGCTGACGTGTAGGTGACATGTAGCATGAAGCGTTTTTGACTTTGTAAAGAGTTGCGTCGTGTTAGGTACATAGTATTAAATTAACGCTAACATATATGTAACAACTACCATGGTGACATCTAGTAATTAACTAAAATAATGTAATATTATTTTTGTCAATCATTTCTAGACTTGAAAAGGACCTAAACCAAAGGTCGAAACGTCGTCGATTGTTAGCTGATTAAAGACTCAATAAAGCTTATTTAACCAGTTTGGTCGAACAATAAAGACACTCAATCATATAACTTTTTATTAAAATATTTACTAAATTTTTTCAAAAGACAATAAGAAAAAAAGAATAGAATCAACTGATGATCACAACCTTTTTATATAAGCGTTGCTAAAAACGTTAAACTATATATTGTTTTTTAATGCATTTATATATATATATATATATATATATATATATATACAAATGTACATATGTAATGTTTTTTTATAAATCAGTACATTTTATTTAATTTTGTATGTAAAATCTATTAAGATAAATTCTTCAAAAAGGATATAATTCACGTAATAATGTAAATTAAAAATTTTACATGTTATAATTTGAACAAACCAGATTATAAAAAAATATTATAAATATATTATTAATTTTTTTGTATAAACTTGTTTAAATATATAAAATGCTTGTGTGTAAAGTAAATAAAAAACTCATTGTTATAAAAGAAATAATATAATGTCTCAATTAAAAATGTTAAGATGACTTTGATTTTTTATCGAAAGAAGAAATTTTTTATTATCCCTTTGTATGTATGTATATGTATAAATTTGTGTATAACACATGCTAAAGTTATCTTAAGTGTTTGATACAAATGCATTTTTATATAAAATTTTATTTTATGCATTTATTACAAATAAATATTCTAGAAACCGTAAATAACTTTGCAATAAACAATACACACACACACACACACACACACACACACACACATATATATATATATATATATACATATACATATATGTACATATATATACGTATATATATGTACATACATGTACGTATAATATGTGTATAAAAGTGTACATATAAAAATAGAAAGATTGAAAGCACTCAAAAGGTAAAATTATATACTTACTAGTCTTTTTTCCATATAAGTGCAAGACGTTTTGAAGTATATGGAGCTAGAGCACAGCGTAAACCGAGTCTCCTGGCTACGCAGTGACATATAAGCACCATTAGATTATCTTCTGAAATCTATGTTATAAATTATATTAGAAAAATTATATTGAACATTTATGAGATATGAAAGATATGTTATTGTTATGATTGCGCAGGACATAACAAAATAAAATTATAATTCAACATAATCTAAAAAAACTTACATTATTTATATAAACACATTTGATTTTTAAATTAAATGTTGTAAATAGTTGACGTAATAGGTCATAGACATTTGGTTTTAAATCATGATATATAAATTTTTTAAATTCATCCATAATTTGCTTTGTTTCTTCTGTATTGTAAAAATGGTTATCAATGTTATTATCTTTCCAGAAAGAAAGTTGTTCGGTAGAGGTTTTGAATATCAAGTGTGCAGGATATTTTATTTTAAAGAAAGATAAAAATTCTTGCGTAATATTATCTAACCAGGTTTTTATAGTTGAACAAGACACATATGGCTCAAAATATTGTGCTAAAATGGTAAGAAATTTTTCTAAAAGTTGTTTTTCTCTTGGCATAGCCATAAATTTATTCAACTTGTATACAACTCGATATTGTTCTAGGCAGTATAAAATTAAGCGAAGATTATATTTAATTGTCAAAGTAGTAGTAGCTAGCCTGAAAAAAAGTTATATATTAACTATAAAATAATTATATTACTTTATAAAATTAATAGCAGTTTGTTGAATTTTACCATGGTAATTGTGCAGACATATTTATTTTTAGGTCATCGTGGACAAAATAATATAACATCGAATTTTTAACTATGGAAATTAAAAAAAATTCCAATTCTTTTTTGATACTATCGCATAGCATATTTTCTGACATCAAATGTATATAATATCGTAGCTTCTTAATACAGTTTTTTCCTTCTCTTATTAGTTCTTCAAAATCTATTTGGTTAAAATTTTCGTTTCGCTTTTTTGTTTTCTTTTCTGTATACTTTATTTTCGCAGTATAACATCTAAAATTAAAATAGAAAATTCTCAAGAATTATATTAAACACCACAGTATCAGCAATACATTTTGGACAATATACTTTCTAAGATATATATACATTTTTTTAAATTTTAATACGTGCATACATATTAATGTTCAAAATAAGTTTAAAAAAATTATAAATATGAATTTTTCTATGTAATAGAACAATATATATTAATTATTTTAATCAAATTGTAATTATCACAATAGTATAATGGATAGTAATTTGTACACATAAACACAATGTGTTATTAAGATGCATCTACTGCAATGATTTCGCACTAATTAAATGTATGACTTTCGAATCGTAAACCATATTTAAATGAGAGAAATCAAATGAAAATTAAACGTGTAAGAATATTTGAAAATTCTACACCTGTTATTAAAATAAGAAAACTAAAGAAAATACAATCTTCAAATATGTGAAATTAATTGCATAGAAATACTTTATTAAAATTTGATAAAAATTATAAAGTTTAAACAGAAAATTAAGGAAAGAATGTTGCATTATAACATGCAAAAAATATTATTTATGAAAGATAAAGAGAAGTAAATCTTGAAACAAAAATGTAAAAAAAGTATTTTTATATAAATATTATATAGATAAACATGTATGCATAATTATGTAAATTTTTAAATTAAAATATAAAAAAATCTTAACAGCACTCTAATTTAGCGTTCTTTCATATTTTACTACAAAATAAATTTTTCTAGTCACAAAATCAAAATAATTTAAAAAGAAAAGAGAGATTACTAACAGTAAAAAAATCCTTTTAGAGAAGTCTATATATTTTTAATAATTTATCAAATAATTCATATAAAATAACAACACATTCATTAAACATACAATAACTAAAGACAATTATAAAAACAGAGGATAACTTTTATGCTCATAATTTAATAAAAAAGAAAAGATAAACACAACAAATGAAGAAAGATAAAGAAAGAATGAAATTATAATCTACGATATAATGAGACGCGAGTAAATAGCAATCTTTATCAAATGGTGCCTAGCTTATAATTGATGAATAAAGATATATTATGATTATTTGATGAATTTATGAATCGAGTCTTTAAACACATTAAGATTTTTACTTTACTAGATTTTGATTTTTTATTCTAATCATACTAACTTGTAATATTAGAAACGAGCTCAATATGTAATAAAGCAACAGACACAACTTAAATTAATGGTGTAACTTTATTGTTTTCGTAAAAATACTTTGTTGATCGATTGAGTATATATTAAATTAAAAAAAATTAATATTAAAAAATAAATAAAAACTTACCTCTGATAAAATTTCTTTTCCCAAAATTTGTTATACAGTTTTACCTGTCCTAATGTGTTACAGGTAGACTTAAAATTTACAATATCTTCAAAGTTAATGTCTTTATATGAAAAAATTATCTCAAACACTTCGCTGGGTAAGTCTTTTATTGTAGCCATCACTAAAAATTTAACTATATTCACAAAAAAGCCCGAAACGTTATTTACTGATGACGAGTTCACTTAATTTTGTTAATATATTTATTAAGTAATAACGAATCACGAATGTAAGCGTACAAAGTTTATTGTAGCTTGTAACACTATCGCGATGTGTTTACAACGTGCACGTCGTTCAAAGTGTTCGACCAAGTGACGACTTAACGAAGAATGTTTCAAAGAATGTGAGTTATTAACAGAAAAGCACAAAAATTCCTTGATCCTGATTAGTTGAATAACTAATCAATGAAGCATATGCATTCTTTGAATCACGAATTCTTTGAAGAAATTCTAGAAATTCCTGATTTGGTTTCCCTTCCCTTAAAGGATTTTCTCTTTGGATTTTCTCTTTTCCATTCATTGTCCACACATGTTAACAACTTTGCTTTAAGTCAGTCGACAGCTTGAATTTTAAATAATACATTCTATAGGTATACGATTCTTTTCTTTCTTACAAGTTATTTTTATTAGAAAAATTATAAAATATCAAAAATAAGTTATATAAAATCTCTTGCAAATAGGTTTTAATTACAAATATAATATCAATAGTTTTAAGAAATAAAGCTTCGAGGATCTCAACAGAATTAGAGAGAATGTGTTTTTTTCTTTAAACAAAATGAATGCGTAATCCTTTAAAAAATAAAACGTGGCCTAAAATGCTATCAATATGTACGAAACTATTATCATTAATTAACATTTAATTTCTCAATTTTATAGGTGACTGGTTAACGAGCGGGGAGCAAGTGCTTCACTAATTGTAAGAATTAATAAAATAAAAATATACGCATAAAGGTATGCAGTCTCGAAAACATTTACATCATGTACTTGCCCAACAAATCATGTTCACGCAATATATGTGTTGCAACAATCTCAAGAGAGTAATAATGAATTAACTCCATATCATTAGCGTCGAGTTGATCTAGCTCTCCGTGAATCATAGAATTTGTTAATAAATGAATGTTTCCTCCGATGTAAAAGATATAAACAATTTTAATTCTCATTTTTAACCTTCCAATAAACGCAATATTTTCCCATTATTTTTTCAGCTTGTTAAAAATGTTTTTAACATTCGATTAACAGACTAGGCATTAAATATGTAAAAGAAAAAGTAAAGAACAAATTGATATTAACATGGATCAAATTAATATTATTACAATGGATATAATTAATATTACATGGATAAAAAATAATATCTATTGGATATTGCGCTTAACAGAGGGTTGAAAGCATGGACTAAGAGGGGGACAGAGTCTAAGGTCTTAGTTTGAGCAAGAGGGGGAGTCATCTCACACATGCGGGGGGAACTGCTTTTCCGCCATATTAGTTCTTTTATCTCACACATAGACACGTCTGTAATATTTCCACTACATGAACAAGGGAGGGTTAACACATATCCCGATAGCACACAACCATACATATTGACCAATGCCTAGGCTAACCAACACGGTTAGCCAATCAGAAGATTCTAATGTTCACTGGCCAATTAGCATTGTGTGCTATCGGATCTCGTCCCATGAACAACATGTAACTGTAGTGGAGGGGAACACAAGCGAAAACTGTATATGTATACATTACATACGCTTACATGTGTAAATAATGAGGAACTGTTTGGCGTTAGAGCAAAATTATGGAATTATATAAATTAACCTGACATGATTAATTCTATAATAAAATTTCTTACCTATTGAAAAATTAAACATTATTAAAAATTAGCAATATACAATGAGTTTACAACTAGTCGGATTAAACGTTTCGATCAGCTTTTCCTGATCCTCTTCAGCGCAAAAAAGTCAATGAATAAAATAAGCAATGTTAGTATGTTAATATGTGTTATCGCATAGTGTTGTACAAAATAATATATAATCGACTTGCGTATAGTTGGATCGTGTGATGATTTGTTTCCATTGTCAATAAAGTATTGATGCGTTAATGACATCCCCCCTAACTTGCTGACGGTAGTGCGCTTCTCTGGTTCGTTGGCCAGTAGTTGTACTCCATAGTCATTTTCTTCTACATGATATGTAATAGTAATTAAATAAAAGGAGTGTTGTTACATCCAATTTAAACACCAGTCGCACAATCCATAAAGGAACGTCACTTAAAATTTGTTAATTAATCAAATAAATTTAATTTACATTGAAACGGAAACAATCGTAGTCTAATATAATAAAATCCTTGTTACGAGTACAGAGTCGATATTTAAAATGTGGATAATGACAGACCGCTTTGATTTATATATTGCGTTCACGATATTAGATATCTATATTTTGGTACCCGGTAGAAAATTTATTATGTATAATCATATATGATATATGACCATATAAAATTATATAGAAATATATAAAATTTTATATAAGTTATGTTTAATTATATATAATAATATATGACTTATTGTATAATTATATATAATTTTATATTAATGTTGGCTAGATGTCAGTCAACGATAATACAAAATTATGCATACTATACATAACTATACATAACTTATACAGAATTTTATATATTTCTATATATTTTTATATTGTTATATATAATTATATATAAGAAATTTTTTACCGGGTAAGTTTGTTTATAACGTCATTATAAGAGTTTGGTAAACAATCCGTGTCCATCTGTAAATTTAGACCGTCATGTTGTCTTTTGATAAATATTCCGATATAATTCTTTTGTTTAAGAAAGTCTCATTGTCTAATATTTTTACATTTTCCCAATCGAAGTCATGGTTATAATTTAAGCGGTAGTAAATACTAAGCGCAAAAGAAAAAGCGTAAAGAAATCAAGTAATAAACTAATTGTAATTATATTAAACCATATTAAAAGTTTCGGTGCCAATGGCCTATCTTCTGTAAAGAAAAAAAAGAAAATACAAAACATTATATTAAAATATACATATTATATTAATACGAATATTTATTTGTATTGTTCGTAAACACACTCGCTGGCACGATTTTCGTTTCTCACTGATTAACCTGTTAGCTCTTGAATCCGTTAAGTCGTTTCAACGACTCGACAAGAGGTTGGATCTTCGCCAATCGATTCACGAGATGCTTTCGTGACGTTCTCGTAATAAATCACCTCTGTAGCGATAGATTAGAACCTTGATTTCGACGCTTTGATGCCTTCGATCGATAGGTAAAAGCGGAAACGATATGTTCGGGATATCGATAGTCAATCAATTGCTTGAAACAATGATACACCTGTTACGTAGATAATTTTTAGTGAAACTTCGATGTAATGTGATGCATCAATTACTTTTTCAGAAAAATAACTAAGAAATTTATGCTAACAATTAAAAAAAATATAATTAATTTCAAATAATATATAAAATTTGTAGATTTAAATTGATTTAAAAAACTAAGCATTAAAAAACTAAAATTAAAATATTATAAAATATTGTGTGAGCAGTGTTTTTATTGATGAAATAATTTCTTTTAAATTCCTACAAAATTTCAAAGAATTAAGAATTAAGGCTGTCAAAATTTAATTGATATTATCATGAAGCTATTTTCGTTATGTAAAATTATTTCTCGTCGGTTTCGCGCCCACACGTTTGATGAGCTATCATTCAGCAGTTCTTTTTTTTTTCTTTTCTCATTACGCATGAAAAATTGTTATAAATCGGGTACGGAACACGATCGATTACCATCCCGTGTTTCAATCGTACATCGATGCACACTAATCGATCTTCGCGTGCGCGCTCTGTCGTCACATCAAACACGCTTCCGCGAATCGGTCTAATCCATCAAAGCCGGATACTTCATGAATCCTTTCGTCATGTTGCGGCACATAATTATGGAGGATACGTATATGTGCCAACGACGTATGCGTTCGTAAATAGTTTTATTTACGACCGTAAGACACGACCGTATACGAAAAGTTGACCCCGCGGGCATCCACGTGTTTCACTCCATAATTACGCCGCGCCTTCTTTATTCTATTTTTTTTTTTCTTCTAATTCGATCGTTGATGTATCGATATGTCATGGGCGGATTAGTTCAAAGTCCTTTTATCAAAATTTTTTATGTTCCTTTCGGAAAGAAATATGTTTGATTGCATGTATTAAAACTAATTAAAACTAAATCGAGGCATGTTTTAAAGACTTGAACTAATATTCAATACGCGATCGTGTATTTTAAACTAAAATCTCTAATATTCGATTATAAAAGCAGAACAATATATGTAAATCTCTTCTTAATTCAACACAGTTACCTTATCAAGAAATATTATTTTTATAAATAACATTCGCTCAAACCATTTCTATTATTAGTTGTTTATTATTTTTTCGGCTTATTGTCTTCGCGATACCTAATCCCCGACGGTGTTTGGTTTTTCTGGTCCACCTTCGAAAGCACCTCATCTCGCACGTACCGAAACAGCTGATCGGAGCAAGGATTAATTATCAAAATATTTAAACAGATCCCTTTTCGAAACTAATCGGTTTCTTCTCACCTTGTTCGCGTCTCGACTTCGTTAAATTATGTACTCTTAATGAAAATTAATTTTTTTCTCATGCATCTAAAAGTCGTGAATAGTCTTGTGCCTGTATTTTTTCTCCTTTAAATCCCGATTCATCAACGTATGAGTAAATATGACTTTATTTAACACTTTGAAACAGTTTATTATATATACCCAGAAATTTGTAGCAGTAAATATATGTATGACTTTGTGTCCGATCTTAGCATCATCCAAACGTCAATGTTTTGAAGTTTAAAGTTTTTAAAATTAATATTTCGAGTGACACACTGCACGTTTAATGGAAACTGACACCTTCAGCGAAGCGAGATCAGGGACTATTGTCAAAATTGTGCATCATTCACAAGAATTCTTCATATTTCGATATTTAAGCTGAAATGACATATAGTATATAAACTTTTTTACTTAGAATGACCTTTAGAACATATTCTAGAAGTTTGTCGATTAAACTTGAGACACCCCTCTGTATAAAAATTACTGCGTATGTATGAAACTATTATTAATATTTTATATAAAACTTATTTTTTTAATTAAAATTGAAAACTATGATTACAAATTATTAAATATTGTATTATTTTAAATTAGTTATTTTTTTCTTCTCATATAGGTTTTTAAATTATTATATTTATTCTGAAAAAAATAGAATACAATACATGCCACGCTCGTTGTCAGAGAGAAAATGACGCATGTAAAATAAATCTTGTGTAAAGATGAAGAACAAATGTTTGTGACAAAAAAAAAGCCTCTTAGTCTTCGGTTCGTAACAAAAGAGTTTATCATACTTTTGTTACTATAATACTATAGTACTATAAAAAAAAAACAATTCTCCGAGCAATTGTCTATTGTTATATAAAATTCCTAGAAGTCGAGAAGAGTTTCCAAGTAACGTAAATGCCTTTTTTTTTTCTCTCGTATTCGCACTCGCATTTAACGCGGGCGAACGTTCTGTCTCTACCTGACAACCGCATTATAAAACCGGATTACGAAAGTGCCGAGGTGCGTAACTCTGACCCTCTCGTACGTACCACGCCGTACAATCATCGCGCATAATGAGACCGGAGAATGAGTAAGTTTCCGGTCGTCTCTCTCCGCGCATACATATAATTCAAGCTTCTTTCCTATTAAGTTTGAAAGACACTGCCTGTGGATGTATCACGCAATCTCAGAAAATTGATTTGCCACTTATATACGTGCATAATGCGTGCGAACGATATTGTGGAAACGCGGTCTCGCCGCAATACACAGGAGTCTATAAGAATTCCGCAAGGCGCAAAAAAATATGCACCTCTCATAAAATGCGCTACACGAGAGTCAAGAGAGATATATAAATTATATGCTGCGCGCATTCTAATGCAACGATAATAGTATTTTTGTGTGACGTGGTATCTTTAAGAAAAATGAATCTCGGAGAAAAAATTGTGACGATTTTAACAGTCTTGTTTTTCTCACGTCACAAAATTTAACTCTCCGATACCTATTTAACAAGAAAAATATATAGATCAAACTCATAATTCTATTATTTAAAAGAAAATTATTTCTCTCTTTCTTTCTTCCTGCATATTTTTTTCTTTATTTATTTATTTAAATAAAAAGAAGTTTCCTTAGTAATAACGTTATTAATAAAATCATTATTTGATTTATCGAGAAAATTGTCATAATAACAAAAATTGCTATAATTAAAATGGAAAGGATAAATAAAATCAGAAAAAAATATATATATAGTGCGTATTCTTTATTCCGGTTATGCGTTAGCCAATCGTTGCGCTGACGAACTAATTCTATGTAAGGGGAGGAAAGGATCGATAAGTCGAGCGATTATGATCGGGTTCGTTGCAAAAACCATCGACGCGCGGTATCGGTAATTGCATCGCGGCTTGTCGACGCTTATCGCGGTTCTCTCCTTGGCATAAACGCACGTACGCGGGCGTTGTAGGTTTTCTCGAAAGGAGCAACCGATAGGTGTCCCGGATTGCAGGACCCGATTGCGCGGCAACGATTGGAAAAAGGACTTAACCATAGACCGAGTCGGGGACGGTTGTAACGAGTAAAAATTACATCGAATCAGTGATCAAAAGCCGGATATAGAGCGTTAACCCTCTCGTGCGTGTTAAAACGCGCGTAACTGTATGAATCACGCGCGCATGATGCATGCCGATTATTTAGTTATAATTTAAGACAGTATTTTCTCTCTCTCTCTCTTTTTCTTTTCCTCTCTGTCTCTTTTTCTCTTTAGAGAGAGAGAGAGAGCTCAGATTTATAGCGCAAACAAGATATTGCAAAATAATGACTGCTACATTATATTTTAACGGTCTTGATTCAATTGCTACGAGAAAAATGCAATCAGAATTTAAAGGCTTAGTTTACTATAACAGTATAAAAAATTAATAATTTTTAGGAATTTGTTTTGAAGAATATTATAAATTGATTTTTTTATGTTTTATACATATGTGTTTATTGATTTTTAAATGTTAAATCAGTATTTTTTAATCTTGGATATTTAGTTTTTTTTTGGTCAATAGAATTTCTGCGCGACGATGTGTGCTGTTCCTCGTGTAATTATAAAAAATGAATAAACTCGATCTAGTCTTATTCTGTCTGTATAGAATATTTATAAGATAATGACAATGAGTTTAATTTCATTAAAGAAACAACAAAGTAATGTTATTTTAAAATTAGATATTTTAAACCTGCATAAATTTATTTATTTCTCGAAGATCAAAAAAATATTAATTATCAATTATTTGAGAAAAAAGGTTCTTTTTTTTGTTGATAAAAAAATTGATTTTTGTTTTTGAAATATTATAAGTCGGTTCGGAGTAGCAAATTCAATCATCAACGGTAGAGAAAGTGTTCAGAACATTTGTGTAAAATTTTCACATATGTTAAGTTGCCATAAATCAATTCAATTCTTAAGTATACAATTTTGGAATGCACTGCAGCTGAGTTCCCCTGCTGGGCGATCAACACAATATGGATGTACATAGATTGTATCATAGTTTGTAAAACTCTGACTAGAATAGACAATATGATATAGGTATAATATATATAAATTATTTAAAAAATTATTATTATACTTGAATATATAATAAAAACATGAAAAAATGTTGTATAGAATTAATTTACTGCAGTTTCACCAATAAGAAATATTTAAAAAAATTTTTAACTAAACAAAGAAGACTTTCTCTTTAAATTTTCTTTACAGTCAGTCATTCTCAAAAGATATTTTCTTTCAAAAGAAAAAGAAAAATGAGTTATTTAAATCATTAATTTAAAAATGTTTGATGTTTAAAAAAAACGCATTTACAGACTTGTTTAAACACTCAATTCCAAATTTTATGACTCTGTCAATCTTAAGAGTTCAATAAAACTTGGAAAACATTTTTCATCTTCCTTTCAAAAACCGTAAAAAATCGATTCTTTTGATTTCTAAAGAATAATTTAAGGCCTTCAAACAAACTTCATGAATATACATATTGTTAAGCTAGTATATTGAAAACACTGAAACAGTGATTACTTTTTCTCCTGTGCAAAATTCTTTGAAAATAATATTACAGTTACAAAAAAAAACGAGAAGATGAATTGGAGAATTGAATGATTATTTTCCCTTTTATAAATCTTTCCATTATTTCTTTCGCTACTAATTATCTTTTGCCGATTTACTTTCTCGAACTGGCGAGAAGAAACTCCTGTGGAAACTATCTCTTCCGGAAGAAATGGCACCGAGCAATTTCGGATCGCGGATAACCAATGCAACACCATCGATAATCGTCATCGAATCACACATGGCGAGTTCAAACGTACGATTTAATACGGTCTACGCCTGCGAAATCGATCGCACCGTTTGTCTGTTTTTTTTTTTTTTTTTTTTTTTTTATATCCGCGTAATCGTTATTAATCTCCCTTTCGCCACGATTCCTCTCTCGAATAATCGTCGGCGAATTTTTACCGCGGGAAATCAATAATCAACGAATCTCCATTGACAGCCGAACGAAATCGAGCTTAGTTCGCAACCAATTACAGACACGGCAAATAAGTTCCGCGCGTAGAGAGGGAAAGAAACTCTCGACCGATGGATCCGGATGATTTACGAGCCTGTACTCCCCGTTGCCCTTGAGACCTCTCGATATCCCGAGATATATGTTTCAACAAGAGGAGGCCCCGTTTCTCTCAAGAGCGACGTCACGCGTGTCACGGTTTCACGGATCGTCCGGGCCGCCTTGAATCCTCGACACACCCGCCACGTTTTGACGGACATGATAATTTCTATCGAATTTAAATGTTAATCGGCTGTCGGTGGTTACAAAGACAAAACGAAATTGTCAGACGGCGTGAAGAAATAAATGCGCTCCGTCGACGAGACCTCGGTTATCGCTTCTCTTCCACGGCAAAATTAAGATATAGCAGTAAGACACACGGCAGTGAAAAGAAATTAATCAAAATTGATTT
Source organism: Anoplolepis gracilipes (assembly GCF_047496725.1). Taxonomy (NCBI): domain Eukaryota; kingdom Metazoa; phylum Arthropoda; class Insecta; order Hymenoptera; family Formicidae; genus Anoplolepis; species Anoplolepis gracilipes. The sequence continues at coordinate 15,467,430 of NC_132970.1, read as the reverse complement.
CAAAGTCACCTCGGTCTGTCTTTTCTAAGTGACATTTGACCGCCAAAACAAAATTTATTATTGAGACTTGAAGCTAGATTGCTCGTTGAAATTGTTTTCGTTGAAGTACCCTATAAACTATAAACTGTCGACTACCATACCGTCATATATTTTCATGTGCGTTGCTCAATCCATGGAAGCAGACAGTAAATATATATATAATAAATATGTATATTTATATATTAGTATATTTATGTACAGAAGAGAATATTCATCACACATCTTAAAATGGTCTACTTTTCTTAAAATATAAAAAATTATATTTTGTGCTTCAAAATTAAAATTATTTCCTTGCTTGTTTATTACGTTATAAACTTCGTTTATAGTTATTGCAGCTAATAAAAAGATCTAAACTAATCAATGAAAATGTACAATTAGGGATTTTTTAAATAATCAATTTTAATAGTTAATTTTATAGAACAATCTTTTAGAATTATTTGCCATTTATTAAATTGAAAAATGTAACTTTAATAACTGAAAAATAAAAGAAGTATTATATGTATAATATAGTTAAATTTTTCCACATTTTTTACATTTTTTCTCCGCACTCTCTATAAAATAAAAGTCACTATTATAATATTCTATATTAACTATAAGTATGTTAAAGTTTTTTATTATTGCTTACTATTGACTCTTTTATAAATGATCTCATTAGTATAAATAGTACTTATAGAATATAAAAATCTCAAACATAATTTTTATGGGATTTAAAATTTACAGACAGCGATGTATTTAAATTGCTGAAATCTTTTATGATAAATATTGCAAATATAATATAATATTTAAATATATTAAGTAGTTTAAATGTCGGTTTAGACGTCATCAAATATTGAACAAGTTTTTATTGTTTAAAAAATTTAATCATATAAATTATTAAGAAAGGAAATATCTTGTTTGCCATATCTTGAAATTTTATGAAAGAACTGCTAAATTGCGATAAAAAAACATTTCTTAAAATTATTCGAAATGTTCTAATAAACAAACTTTTGACAGGTTTAGATATTTAATTTTTTCGTGATGTCATGTATGAATTATTAAAAGATAATTTATTTAGATTTTATATTTTATATTTTATATTTGTCGAGTAATTTGTGGTAAGTATCCATAGTATCCATATTTTCCGCGTTCAAAAATTAAGCTCTTGACCCTTCTTAAATTGTATCTTAAAAACAGATATTCATACGTTAAAATAACATACATAATTGCATATCGAAACCTCGTATTTTACGATTACATCGTACAATATTCATGCTTCATGTGTTCAGAATAATCTCGAGTAATCTCTATAGTGATGTTTCATCATGAAAGTCTGAGATTAAAGTATATCAACGCTTTCTCTGACTAATTGCATTTACCGATTACCGGAAAAAGTTAAATTATCGAACATTTTGCAGAGCTGTAATAAATTTGTTTTCATACGCCGCACGAGAGAGTAAAAGCGTACACATTATACCGCGAGAAGATCAGATCTGGTCGCGATCGGATTAAGGCAAAATTAATGAAGGGGAGCTTCGAATGAAGATTACAAAGGAGGTCAGCGGCATTTCATTCGTGTTCGTCGTTTTAACCGTCATCACAACATGACGTCCACTTTTCGAGAGCGCCTCCTTTAAACTGGTTAAGAGTAAAAACGAGAGAGCAACCGGAGAAGCGAGGAGTATGTTTTGGGAGAGATTTCGGCAACTGTATTCACACGCGCAACGTGTGTGCAACAACAATGACGTGGTCGCAATCATATCTGAACACCTCTGTGTATTCCAAAATATTTTCTTACAACGCCCATTTGCCGACGCAATGATAATTTTTACGCAAACACATGTCGAAGACGCGATACACAATGGCGTGTTACAAAACCCACGGGGACCCATGAGATTCGTGTTTGATTTGCAAACGTTTATCTTCTCGTTGTAGCTCTCTCCTTTAATGCACGCGAAATCGCTCGCAAAAGTTTTTTAAATGCTCGTACCGCGCATTTATTAAGTTTCACGAACCAAGCTGTCAGCGAGGGGCACGCTCCGAGTGATGATTAAGATCCTCGATAAACGATATTGACCCGTATCCGACAGGCATAATTAATAACTGGTCTTCTCCGGTATGATGAACCTCGAGTGATCTCGTAAACTATTCGCTCAAATTTCATTCGTCCGAGATGCATTTATCGTGTCCAGAATTCACGGTCTAGAATCGAGGAATTAATTCCAGAGCGGTCTTTGCCCTAACGATTTTTTTAAGACTAATAGTTATTTTTAGAGTTAAAAAACGAACAATTTTTCAACGAAAAATTGACTTCAAATTTAAAATCTTATATTTAGTAAAAATTAAAAATTTCTAAAAATTGGCTATGACAAAAATTAGATTTATTAATATATTTTAAGAATTTGATTAAGTTTTTGTTTTAGATAAACTATACGAAGATTTTGATAGTTACTACAAAACTATTATAGCAACGAATAAGTTTGATATCAATGTTTAAGCTAGCCCTATTTCTTAATATTTTTAATTAAAAATTTTATGTAACGCTCACTGATTTACGTGTAAGATACTGATTAAAATCCTGTTGGAATAAAGTTAATAATTTCTGCAAAAAAAATTCGTTAAAATTCGCATCTTTTTTACCCTTCTGGATGTATGTTCCCTTAATTTCAGCCGCTGCGAATATGTGCTATAGACGATAATTGACATGATGAAAAAAAGCTGCCGGAGAGAGAGAGAAAGAGAGAGAGAGAGAGAAAGAGAGAGAGAAAGAGAGAGAGAGAGAGAGAGAGAGAGAGAGAGAGAGAGGTCTTCAAGGATGTCCACTCTTCCAGGTGAAGGTGCTTGCAAGAACGCTCTACGAATCAATCGCAACTCTGACGTTTCGGATTCGTTCCGGTTCGCCGAATTGGTTTATAAACGTTACCAATCGGTTGCGTTTTCGTGTCACACAATTTCCTATCTTGCGTTAAAAGCGATTAAAGACAATTAGTTTAATGTGTGTGTCTACTATATTTTAAAATAACACAATTCACAATAAAAAACATATAAAGAAAAAGAATAACAATTTTCTATAGTTTTTTATACTGACTATGATTCTGGCTTTAAATTATTTTATCACAATTTTGAGAAATTTATAATTAAAGTTGCAAAAATAGATTATTTCAATGTATTTATTTATTTATATGTAATTTATTATATTGTATTGTAAGTATGATAAAATATAAGCTTTATTGCAATCAAATTTATTAAGATCTCTCTTTCATTTATTTTTGACATATTTGCATTAAAATTCAAACAAATTCAAAATACATACATACATTTTTCCATGTAGACATAAATTTGTGCAAAAATTTGAATTTCTTAATTTTGACATTCGTTATATCAATATCACTATTTTAAATTTGCCAATTTTGATATCATACAAATTCGTATTAATTCGTTTAACGATTTAAAAGATTTATAATTTTGAATAAATATAATTGAAAATTATTTGAAATATATTAAAACAGTCTTTTTTTGCGACTTTAATCGCATATTTTTCAAAATTGTCACGTGATAAAGCACCTTGTGAAAATCGACGTATTTATTCAGCGTGAAAAAGAAAATTAGAACAAGAAATAATTATTCTCCCTCATGTGTATTCGGAAAAAAAAAAATTACTTTTCCTCGAACTGTGTAATCAGTCATTCGTTCCATATTTCTGTTAAAATTCCCACGAATTCGCTAATCACAACACAAACAATATATACAGCTTCATACAGAAAACAGTTTTCGCGATCTTAATAATTCCTTATATTCAATCTTGTAACTAATTACCGTCACTGAATCGTAAACAACGAGATGGCAAGTAGCTTGTAGGTTTTTGCAAAAGGTCCGAGAATATAAATTGCAGCGTACGCGGTAATTTGCTAAGCGCAACGTCCTGCGAACATTGATTTTCCAGCGTTCTAATTCCTCTCCCCCTCCTCCCCCTCTCCCTCCCCCTCCCGCCCCACGCATGTGTTAATTGCCGACTCGGCGAAAATGGTTTCGTGCGCGCAGATTAAAAGTATATATGAATATGTAATATCGGATCGGGTTTTGTGTCAGGCGCGGGAGCAAAGTCCGCCACATATACATATACATATATACACATGCACGCTTACGCTCCCGACGACGATCTCGCGAATCGGGTATCACTCCGATACTACACATCCAGCATCCAGCATCCAGCGTTCCGCATGCTGGAATTAGCAACGCCTGGATGCGTTTCTCGCCGGGCAAAGCTCGCTAGATTATTCACAAGGCCCGTGTGTGTCCGTTCCACGCTCGCGCGCGGCGCAACCAATATCTCTCGAATTACCCCGCACGCCTATCCATTACTTATCTGAACAGGTATATACCTGTTAATAACTACATTGTATGTACATCGAGCAACGGAGTAATTAAACGTTAAAATACCTTGAGAGTTCATCGTTATCAACGGGAGATTCGACCATCTCTCGAGAATGCAGTGCGAAGATTCGAGACGAGTTCTCCATTCGATAACCGATGATTATTAATGGAAATTAACATTCGACGATTAAAAATTCCAAAGTTAATTATGCGATAAAAGAAAGTCTTGTCCTTAGAATTTTAATTCCATCAAATGGTTCAATTTTCCGCTATGGAACAGGTTTTATCGAATTTCCAAGTGTTTTCCATAAATTTTTTTCAAACAATGAGATAATTAAACGTTAATATACATATCATTGTTCTTCATTATCAAGAATTCAAACGTCTTTGAATACAATACGTTATCACGAATTCAAATGTCTCTGAATACAATATGAAAATTCTATATGAAATATTTATTCTATAATCGATATTTGCAGATAAAAATTAATATTCAATAATAAAATACTCTAAATTAATTATATGATAAAAAAAATTCTGCTTTTATTTTTAATTTGATTAAAGGGTTCAATTTTTTTATCATGAATCATATTTTATTGTTAAAATCAAAAATATTTAAAATAGAACAGAATTTTAATTTAGTTAAACGATTAAACTTTCCGTTGTTAAATCGGTCTTCATCGTTAAATTTATATTAAAAATATTTTCCATAAGTCTTGTTTGAAGAAACAATGTCTTTTTTGTGTTTAAAAAATGGAAGAGAAATTCCAAGATTCTCAAATACAAAGGTGAAAATTAGAAACAAATTTCTTATTTTCGTCAACATTTATAGATAAAAATTAACAATAACAGCGATAAAAATCTCCAAGTTTATGCAATTAATTAATACAATTAATTATGCAATAAAAAATCTCTGTTCTATTTGTTTAAAACTCGATAAAACTGCTTAAATTTTTATCAGATTTTATTGTCGAATTTATGCCAAAAATATATTTCCTATAAATTTTATTTAATTCGGATAATTAAACAATATCTCTTTAATTAATTATATAGTAGAAGAATCCCTTTTTTTATGTGTTTAGAATTTTAACTTGATTAAACGGTTCAAATTTCCGTCGCGAATCAGGCTTCGCGTTTGAATGCACGCTAGAGAGATTCTCTATAAATTACTCGGAGTCGGCATCACATTGATGGATGCCTCTTTCGCGGCTTAGCGTGTAATACAGCCGCGAGGAATCTTAAATTCGCGCAAGTGTCGGCGTTCAACGGCGGCTCCTCGGTCGCGAATTAGCAACGGTTCGCTGCCGGGTAGACCTACCGTGCGCTTCGCTTCACACTTTCCGCGATTAATCCGTCGGGATCGTGCCGCCTACTTAACACGGGGCTCCTCGCTCAAGTAGCGATCTCCTCGTCGTTTCTTCTTCGGCGACCCCTTCGTGTATCGTGAAACGCCAGCCGGGTCAGCGATGTCAAGTCGTGGGCTCGGCAGCCTCGACTTTGCCAACCCGATACAAAGTAATCTCCCTCGCGCTCTATTCGCGCACATCTCTTTTTTTTTCATTTTACCTCGTCGGAGACGTCGAACCGATGGCTTCTCGATGCCTTTCGAAAAGCATCGCGAGGTTGCGTCACACTTGTGAAAAAATTCTGCCGAGTATTACAAAAAGAGACTCAAGGCACGGATGTCTCGGGCTTTTAAAGGAAGGTTGAGATGCTTGTAAATGCTTATAAATTAAACTCGACGAGGTAGATTTATACGAAGTAAGATATCTCTCCCTTTCTTTCTCTCTCGTATGTTATGAGAGAAGATGAATAATATTTTCTTCTTAACGCAAAGATATACGAAACGCTAGTCGTTCTTGCCTGAAGATAAGCCTGATCGTCCGCCAAAATTGTCGCTTCAGACGTTTCAGACGTTTCGACCGACTCTTCGTGACGGCTTCAAGATAAGCGGTAGCAGCTGACGAGAGAAATTCACCACCGAAGAGAGAAACCCATCTTGATTTCTTTGCGTCTTCCTTTTTTTTCCACGCTTAAATATCGCGTGATTATCGTCGCTCTGTAACACACGAAACAGCAATTTCGCGTGAAGGATGAAAGGTCTATCCGAATCCGACATATTTTTGACGTGTTGTTAAAAATCGGTTAAGGTTAATCGCCAATAAAAGTTTCTTATTAGACGATGTATTAATCTAGAATTCTAACCGGAGTTACAAAATCCTAATATTTCTTCCTTGTTTGCTATGAAAATGTACTTGAATAAATAAATGTAAAAAATTCGTAAGTAGACAGAAATATAACAGATGCTTTTTTTCGCGCCATTATTTTTATCAATTAATTTTTAACATTATTTCAACAATTCTAATCAATATTGTTTTATCTCTCGTTCTTCTCGATAATCCCAGCAATCATAAAATCCTCGTAGGTTGATAAAATATATCGATACATTAAAGAAAAAAATAATCGAATTTTGTTTTTTCTTTATCTCCCCTTTCGAGCTATTCGGACGCGATAGACAAATCGCATCCATGAAGTGCATTATATAATAGTATCACTCCGGATGCATCGTGCACGTGAAACCATAAGCACGATTACGACAGTCAGTTGGCAAGATTGCAGTCGAGTGTTCGTCTATAGGCGTGGACTCGCGGGATATCGGGGCCGGCGTCTTCAAAAAACGGTGCTCGAGAAATCGAACTCACGAGAATGACGCGTAATATCGCCGACGATCGATCGATCCCTAGATCGATCGCTTCTTGCCTGCCGCCAAGAGTACGTGATCCATTCCAAAGTAAAGACCGCGACGGAGTGACTGCGCGCGATTTACTCAATCCGTCATTATTCGTCGGAACTTCTATTCAAAGCTGATTCATCTATTAACTATATATTGTTGTTTCTAGTAGCCTTTTATTTATATGATTTTTCTTTTCCAACATTGAAGAAAAATTTCATATAGCTTTGTTAAGATTTATTTTATTAATATTTATAATATTAAAAATATAAAGTGTACATGTATAAGGCTCCTATAAAATTTAACAAAAACAAATAGAGTGATTAGAGGACAAGAAAGAAAATGTCTTATAGGTAACAAAACCGCAAAAAAAATAAAAATAAAATTTTAATGAGGATAAATAATAAAAATACAAAAATTAACAGAAAACCGATAAATATAAAATGTAATAAACGCAAACGATTCAGTCCTGGACTCTCCTCAATGAAAAGTAAGAAGATTTTTAAACAGAACGATAACGAACAATGAAAAACATTAAAAGTGAACGTTGATTAACAATATAACAGTTATATACTGATCTATTTTTTATTAGAACTTTTTAATAGGCCGGAATGTAGGCATTTAAAAATTTGCATTAAAGAATTTTAACGTGCTATCTATAATTTTAAAAAAATTTGTTTATCTTTTCAATATTTACCTAATTGTAAGAAACAAATAAGAAAAAGTTAAGAGTGTCTAGTAATTTTGGTTGTACATAAATGAACGGAATGAATTTTACTTTATAATTTTAAAGAAACAATATTAATAAATGCAAAAGTTTGAAAAAAGAAATTTTCAGCGATTAATAAAGATGCGAAATATGCCGAAAGATTCTTCCTTTGGCGAAAGTTGCAGATGGATTGACACATGAACATTTTAGGCATCGTCGCAATGACGTCATCTCATTTATGTCCTCCCTGGCATCATTCACAGCGAGTATCCTAAATTTTTTTATAGGAAAACGTGAATTGGGTTCATAAGAAGATGAAATGACAAAGTTTAACTGAGGAAAGAGATGAAAGAACATAACATAAAATATGAAAGAGAGATAGATAGATAGGTAGGTAGATAGATAGATAGATAGATAGATAGATAGAGAGAGAGAGAGAGAGAGAGAGAGAGAGAGAGAGAGGTTTTATACAATACACGTACACATATACCCACACACACACATACATACATAAAATTAAGATATGCAGTTTTCAAGAAAAATCATAAAATTATATTTAATAATTATATATAAAAAGGTTTATTTGTTGTATTATTACATTATATTGTACCATTAGGTTATTGAAAAAATTGAAAAAATAAAACATATACCAATTCTCAAAAAATTAATATGTATATGACATGATATATACAATTTTTTAAATACAATTTATATAATTTTATATACAGTTTTTTGCGCAATTTCAATTTTTTTATTATATTATATATTACATATTACAATGTACGATTTTGATGACAGTTTAAGAAACATAGTTAATATACCAGCAAAGATGATTTTTAAGTGTATAAATATATTAATACTAGTTTTTAATATAAACTTCTTTTCTTTTACATTTTCTGTTTGCAACTTTAAAAGTAGCAATTAAATCATATCATAAATTTTATCTATTTGAATGTTACTGTAATTACAATTGAGCAAATTTTATATTACTACTCGAATTATAAATGATTATATTTATTGACAATCTTAATAGTCCTAAATTTTCTATAACATTAACTAGAAATAATTACATATGTTTTCGAGGAACGGAAAGTATATTTTTTTATTTATGTTAACAAAGTAGTATGCAAAAATGTTGATTTATATTATATTATATTTTATATTTTGAAATTCAATTTATTATCTCATAAAAATCCCTTTTTTTTTGCATACTATTTTCTTTCACTCTGGAAACGTTAAAATTATAAATTATAAAATTATATATAATATTTTTATTTTCGATTGTAAAAAGTCTATATATTAATTATTTACAAAATTCATGGATTCTGTGAATGCATGCCTTTTCTTTAAAAATCACTTTTGATCAGTCTACTTTATAGGTTCATTGATTTATTGGGTTACTTCTAAAAGCAGTGAATGTTTTTGAAGATGTTAGTGTTATCGTTTCATTTCAATCAATTGAAAATTTGTGACTAATTCAAGTATTTACACGCAAGTTTTACTTAATATTTCGTAAGCAATGTAATTTTTATCAAATAACAACCAAGATTATTATATGCTTATTAAAGATTGAGATAAATTGTTGTTATCATATCTAAAACATCATTAAAAGTTTAATACCGTGTATCATTTCAAAATCTATCAGCCACTCTTCATCCGCTCGTTTATGTTTATTCCATATTTTAGAATATTGCTTTTGTTTTTCTTGAGCCAACTCATAAGCTAAATATGACAATAATTCCATCCCACAAATTTGACAAACGCAAGATAAAGATTTTTTTCGCTGAGATAAACGCCTTAGTAACAATAACTCTTCGTCAAATGTGAAAATTCCTGTATTCACATTTATAGGTTTATCATATACATACGATTTTTTTCCAAGTTTCTTATATTGCTCAATTTCTTCGTTTAACATCTGAGGGTCAATCTTGCACTCCTTTGCAGCTTCGATAATAGTTTTTGTTCCATTCAAAACGTTTTGTACCGCCACATGGAATGCACTACCTAGTTTAAAATCGTCTATGAATCTTTTCATAATATCGACTTTTCGTTGAAGATGTGCATACGTAAGTTTATAACGCTCTGCCGCGACATGTATATCTATATTTTTAACGCAAACATATCGTGCTACTTTATTCAACTTATTTCTCGATTTAAGATACTGTGTAATGTTTTCGCTGATAGAGCACATGATGATAACCTACTTGAAAGAGCAAAAACGATAATGATATTGTATAATATATTTTTATATTATATGATCATAAAATATTATAAAATTTTCATTATTTTTGTTTAGTGTTTTCATATTCTTGTTCGTAACTGTCATATGTACAAATATACAAGAATATACTTAACAATCTTGGAAAAGATTTTATATAAATACGCTAAGTAATGTCAAAATTTTTTTGTATATTTAAATTTTTTAACAAAACTTCTCTTTAGAAGATTGACAAAAGATATATTTCGTAAAAAATACTTACAAGAGAGATGACGAATTCTTCTGAATACAAACTAAGAAACTGTGCGGAACGTACTTAATCAGCTTATAAACAAGTGAATGTAAATAAGAGAACGTTTGAAGGAATGTCATCGAGGAAACAAGTTCAAGATTCGCGTAAATATTAAATAAATTAAGAACGATACGTTGTTATATGTTTCATACGATACGTATTTCCAGACAGTAAAAATATTTTTCTGTATGTCAATTAATTTTCTATATATAACATACAATATGATTTTCTATTAATTGTCTATGTTTACAGCAAAGATTTTTTATTTAACTTTTAATAAAATATATATCATTTTCACTTTTCGTATTTTCTCGAAAGTTTATAGTTGATGCTTTATTCTATCATATACATATCTCTTCTCAATTTCGACAATTGTTTTTAAGAATTTACATCTATATAATACATCATGTAGCATACGATAGAATTGCTGTCTTGTTTTTGCCTGCTTAATTTAAAAAATCATGAAATAGTTTTAAAATAATTATTTAGAGGAATTATTTTATAAATTGAACTATAGTTATTGGATTATTGTTACGTAAATTGCCAATGGAATTTACTTAATATATATATAATTTTTTTATAGTATAGTAACTAATATATTAACTAATTCATTTTATTTCAAACATTTAAAAAGAAAGAACCCCTTATTACAAGATAAAAAATTCAAGTACAAGATTACAATCAAAGTAAAATCATATAAACATTACAAAAAATATTATAATCAATAATACATTTATAAGAAGTAAATGACAAATTACAAATGCCAAAATTATAACCAAGGTGAGAATTTATATAGACGGCTTTACAAAAAATATAAAAATGTTGATATTTTTAAATACTAATAAGTAAATGACAAATTGCAATCGAATTTCCTATTTCGCGAAATCTGCAAACAGAATATTGCCACAAGATGTACTCTGAAATTTTCGAACGTTCCGATCAAAAAAGACAGGTGTTTCCGGCGTTCTTTAAAGTGATTGACTATCACGATTCATGACATGACGTCAGTGCGCGATATCCGTTGGAATAAAAAGAAAAGATGTGTGGCAGTGAAAGGATTAATCGATGTCTCTTGTAAACGAGTCTGGCGAGGCTATCGCACGTTATTTTTTTTCACGGGCGCTTCCGGTGCGATCGATTCGCTGGGAATAATTTTCTCACCGTGGCACGAATAATTATTTCGTTTCGCTTATGCAAGGAGCGTGAATTCCTCGCGCGCGATCCCCGATAAAGTCTCGTCTAGATATATGTATTTGTATAAATGTATATATATATATATATATATATATATATATATGCATTAGTTTTTAGATGGAATCTCCGTTCCTCTCGACGCGTGAGAATTAGGGCGCCAAAAAAAGAAGACGCGACAGCGTTTATCAGTACCCGTTAAATGAAACGCGCGCGAATATCGCGTGAGTATAATTTATTTCGGGTTCAATCTCTCCATCCAATCGTGCGCGAAGGCAATATATACTTATTAATAGGCACGTAATGTAAATAAATCATTAAAAAAGAAAAAAATAACATATCTTCTTTTTCTAAGAAATATTTTTACAATTTATAAAAATATGTGCGATTTGTTGCCATATAAGATGTATCAGGAATTGTAATACAAACTTGGGAATGGATTTCTCATCTGCAAATGCAAGCTTTATTTTTGAGAAACTCAATTGCGAAGATTCGTTGAGCTTTTGATTTATTTCATATGAGAAATTATCTTCATTTTGTTTGTGCCACGATTTTCTATACATCTTATATATTACATATTTTTATTCAAACCATATTATTACTCTGAATAAGAAAGAGTATATAAAGTATACTAAAATTATATCAGATATTCTTTTAATAACAATCTCTAGTCAATCGTTTGAAAACAATTTTTTCTCAAACATGTCAAGGCATCAATAATTTTGGAGTTATAAATGATTAATTTCTCCCAAATTAAATTTTGTAAAGTTGAAAGGTTAATAAAATTACTGCTTCAGGATAATTTTAGAATTTAATAAAATTGGAGGTTTAGTTATATAAAAATATTATGTGTGGAAAAAATTGGAAATTTACAAAAATGTAAACTTTTCTCCACATTTTTATTAAAAAAACCGACTTTCAATTAAATCTGTTTTTATATTTAACTGTAAAAAAATACATAAATACATATACAAAACATAAAAAATTGATATTTATATTAACATTACATAAATTACACATATATAAGTTACATTTAAAAATCAAAAATAAAAATACAAAAATTGAATATAAAAATTAAAGCAAGTATAACTAGATTTTGGAACTACAACGCGAATAAAAGGCGCAAGTTAATGATTAATAAACTAATTAAATAATAATTAAAACAAATTAAAACATAAATGAGCACAAATACTTTTATATAGATTATCATTTAGAAAGATTATACAATAGAGAAACACTGTGTACGAATAAATTCAATCAAAAAGTTACGTTTTTATTTTAATAACTTTACAAAAATGTAAAAAAATTTTAACAAAACGTCTCATTTTTATAAAATACAGATTAATTTTTTTCCCAACAATATCAGAATCAGTCAGCATTTCAAGCTACCACATGACATAATTTTTATAAAAGCAATTACAACGGATAACGTCAAATATTCAAAGATTAAGAAAACACAATTGGAAAACCTGATAAAAAGAGATTCCCCGACTTTGGCTGATAAAAAATCGAAAGGATGTGCGAGTTTGTACGTGCGAATCATAGAAACATTCTCGATCGGGACATGCCAGGTCGCGAGGTTTGCTGCGCTGCAGCAGTGAATATACATATCAAAAGACACCAGTGCAGTGTATGTGTGCGCTCTTTTATCGTTTACGACAATCGCGATACCGCGAGGTCGACCGTGAAGACGAAGCGTCTCCGAGGATCGGTCATAGGAACGACCGCGGTAGAGAAAAGAGGGTGTGAGAGGAAGACAGACTTGCGTGGCGGGTCTCTCTTTCTCGGCGCGATATTGCCGCCGCTTTTTATTTTAGCGAAATACAGTTACAGAGAGATAGCGAGAGGATGGATGAACCGGGCGGAAAACAGGATTATCTGGAGGTCTGTTATATATCCTTCGTGTTTTTACGAAGACGCTCGTGTGTGACGAGCTCGCGGTGGGAAAATGCACACTTCTCGCGCGATTAAAAAAGCGAGTCTGTCAGATGAATCGATATGTAGACCGGTATTTAAAGGAGGACGGCGCATTTTTTCAAACTATTTTCACGATCAGTATAAATTTGTTGTAGATACAGTTAAATACGATAAAGGATGAACGGATATGTCAGATTTTCTAAAGGAGTTATAGATTCCGGTTGGCAAATCTATAAAAAGTTTCAAGTTACAGAAGTGTTTAATATGTTTAAAAAAACACGATCTTAATCCGAGCGAATCCCAACTGATTTCTCTGTTTTCTCAAAATTCTTTTCTTTTGCGAATTATTTTATATTTAAACAGAATATTTAAAGGATTAAATAGAAATTGGTTCAATTATCCTGAATTGATATTGAATTTTTGCAGAAGTTCTATTATGTATCTATAATAAATATATAAATAGTTTTATTATACATCTATAATAATAAATTAAACAAATAAAGTTAAGAAATTTATTAAATATTCCGTATCCCTTATGAGAGAAATAAAATCAAATTTTTTATATAAAATGATAAAAAGTGAATACTATAATACATTTATTTAAAATTAGTAGTTGTGTTTTGTAGATTTCATATCTAATTTATAACAGAATTTTTTAAGTATGATTAATGGTAAACAAACATATATGTTAATTTTTCATTATATGAAAACAAGTATAGAAATGAGATTGTTGTGTCCGATTTAAAATACGATTAAAATGCATATATATGTATACATACTGACATTATTTAATCTAATTTCTGTTTCAATTTCTGCTTGATAAGCTTCCTCATTTGGAATATAATTGAAATTTTTAATTAATATCATAGTATGACATATCTACTTCCTTAACAGCACACATGTTCAAAAGATGTTTATAAAAGATCCATTAAAACATGTTTTAATATTCTATGGATCTCTTATAAACATCTTTTGAATATGTGTGCTGTTAAGGTTGGAACTAATTCAAACTTATTGGCTAATTTACTCATTTTTTTATACGATATATGTATAAAAGTTTAGAATTGGAAGAAATAACGTTATTAATTTTTTAATAATTTTTTCTTGATATTTATTATTTATATTCCCTATTTTTTATATTCACAGATCAATCGAAATAAAAATACGACTTGTCTGACAATTTTTCCGAATTATTTAAAATCTTCAGTAAATTTTTGTTGTAACAATAAATTACAATATTATAATCCCGAAAGAATATTAAACTCCAAGACAACTTGTTCTAAGACTCGTGAGAAACAAAAATATTTGACCCACATATACACACATATATATATATATATATATATACATATATACCGTTTGCTATTTTCTTGTGACTGTTCTGCTAGAGGAAAAAACGATTTGATATTCCTTATTCTTTCCGTTAATGGATCAATTAAAATAAAAGTACGATTCATGTATAAACCTTTCTAAAATTATAAAGAATTTTTAAAATTCTTTAATAGATTTTTATTGTAACAATAAATTACAATATTATAATCTCAAATAAATATTAAAATTCGAGACGATTCACTTTAAGACTCCAAGAAATATTTGACACACACACACATATATATATATATGTATATGTTTGCTATTCTTTTGTGATTGTTCTGTTGGGAAAAAGACGAGCAATGGTGTCACGCGAAGCAAACGCGGCACAGCTGGTTGCCACTAATCCTGAAAGTGCTTCCGCGGTACCAGGATAGCACGAATGTTCTGTCCGCGATAAGGCCTGAGAGGTTCTCTCGCTACGCTATCACCGCCGACGTATCAGTATGCTTCCTTGGTGCGCAAAGTGCCACGCCTTGCAATGACACGGCATACAATGCAACACTTACACGATTGTAACAACGATGCCTGCCTGCTCTCCCGGCTATCTCTCAGCGAGTTCAATTAACTGATTCGTCTGTGTTGGCAACGTACATACATATACATACATCTTACGTCTATTTTTTTTGTTTTTCGCAAATATATTGTTGCACCGAGATGCTTTATTTTTCTGAGACACATGTCCCGAATCGCTTTTATCATTAAAATATGATAAATGGATTTTTATTAGATATCGTACGCAACCATGCTGATGTAACGCCTATGTAATTCGCAAAATTAAGTTTGTCAGATATAACAATATAATTTCTTGGATATTTTAATTATTGTTTAATTAAGGATCATTATTTATTCTATCTTGCAAAAACATCAAATCTAATTTTATAATTATGAATAAACATCAGATATCATTTTTTATAATGTATATTTTGCATTTTTTTATTATATTTAAAAAACGTTATATTACAATATATTTATATAATTAATAAAATATTTTATATCTTTTTATATTATAATATTTATAATAATTTTAATTATGATAATCGAATAATTATGTCATATGTTTTATAATTAATAATATTTATTTATACGTATATATTACATATTTTTAATAATTATTATTTTTTAATATTTTTTACATTTAAAATTACATATCTTTATCTCTTTCTCATTAATAATAATTAATATCACAATCTTGTTCAAAACAAAACTTGAATCTAAACCTTTTTCGAGAAACGAATATATCATCCCGCACTGCTTTCACGGCCACGATACTCGATTTCAAAGATACCTCAAGTAATATCAAGAAATATGCGGCATTTTTTCCCGGCGTACTCTGCGTCGGGCCGTGCAAGACATCGAATTACTATCTAAGCAGAGAGATGCGGATATATTATTTTCTCCTTTCGCTCGGACAACTTAATAAGTACCATAATGCGAAATGTGTACGCGCATAAATCAGCGGGAACGTTGCTCGTATCGCACAGACACGCGCAACGCCCGTACCTCGAATCTCTCTGGGGCTGAGACAACAATTTAGTAACCGGGCGGACACAAAGGCCGAGTCTCGCCGAATGGCGGCGCCGATTATTGATTTAACCGTCGGCGCGGTCCGTTTTGTTGAGAACAATGCGGAAAGTCGACCGGCCGTAAACTATATATGTGTATCCGCTGTGTATATCCTAAAATCGTAATCGAACGTTTGCGCTGTTTCTATAAGACAATACCCGGTTACTCCGCATAGAGTGCAGGAGTATGCACTATTAATGTCGCGCTCACACGTGATCGTGTATACGTCACGCATAATCGCGCAATGCATTCTATTTTTATGCGCATTATTTTCCTAATCTAATTTTATTTTATTCGCCGTAAATGTTTTGCATTTTTTTTTTCTCCTTAATTATCATACATATAACATGTGTTGACAGAAATATGTAGTTATGTATAAAATCTCGAGATTCTCAACAAAAATATATTTATAATAAAAATTATTATATTATATCAATTTTAGAAAATGAATGTTTCGAAGTCGAAAATCTGCTTTCTTTTTATAGGTTTTATGAAACATGTAAGTTATTTCAATCTTTTACATCTTTTTAAAGAAAATTTGAAAAAATATAAGAGATTAGAAAAAATTAATTAGAGAAGATAAATTTTTTGTTTCAGAATTTTTCTATGCTTTCTCAAAATAAAATATATAATATTTGCATACAATAAATAAAATACTTTTGCAGACTAGGTAGATCGGAACGGCATAACACATTGCATGAAGCTTAATAAAGTTTTTATAAAATATTTCTAATGCGTATAGCAGAATTTTTATATTTGATCTTTGGTTTTATTGATCATTTGCATATTAATCCTATGCAACACGAGATTAATCAATACAAACCGTGCCGTATGTGAATTATCTCAGTATGTAAAGCAATAATAACGCATACAAAAGCGTGCGGGAGTCATGGTGTGAAAACGATTTGCAGTATCACTCGGAGCCGTCTCTTGTGCGTGTGTGTGTGTACGCAAAAATGTTCGACGCGAATTATTAATTATCCATTTGCGTTTACCGCGAGCGCGTCTGACATTTTACGGCGACTCAATTGAGGGACTGAAACTCGAACGAGGTATGTATGTACTTCGTAAATCAACGGCGTGTATCATGCCTCTGTACAACGCACTATAAAACTATTTACTATCGATGTAACGTGAACCACGTGCGCGATCACGTGCTTCCCGCTTTGCGTCTGAGCTGAAGAAACCGTCGTTCGATTTTTAATCTTTTATCTTTTTGTTGCCCTACATGGTAACCGCATTTATTTACTTCGATAGGAATGTGCGGATCGCAAATATGCCGAGCCAAGGCATGAAGAAAATAAATCTAAGAACACACCCTGTGCGAATTAAATTCCGCAAAGATATCTTACAAATGTGTATTAGTAGCATGTATATATATATATATATATATGTATATATAAATGTCTTGATAATTAAGTTTTACAATATCTGATCTCTCTTATCGTACACGTGCGACTTTATCTATTATCTTTGCATTCGATATTCTCAAAAATCCGTATGTTCTTGACTATTTATACCCGAGTGAATTTTTTTTCTATTTTTGATTTCAATTTTTAATTTAACATTTATTTGGAACGATCAAATCACTCTCTTTAAAAACTATTTAACTTATAATTTAGTCAAAAGCATAATTATAAGTAAATAAAATTGTTCGTTTACTGGCTATTTCACAATACAAAGTAAAAACTCGATATTCGAATCGAAATTTTTCTCCTATTTTTAATCTCAATTTTCAAAATAAGACTCTTTGATACTCTAGGTAATCAGAATACTATCTTTTAAAACTATTTAATATAGATTTATGTATATTTAATATAAATTTCCAGAAAGTTCCGTTTATTAAATTAATTTCTAACAATAAGTAGAAAACAGTTTACTTTTTGCCTATTTAAGATACAAAATAAAAATTCAATTTTTATATACAATAAATTAAATATAGTCTAAATTTTAGAATTTATAAATATAAAAAAAATTGAAATTTTTAAAGCAAAAGCAAAATTTTGATTCGGATATCCTATATAAATTAAATCTATTGAAATCTCTAAGAATCCAAAGCGGGAAAAAATTGAGCTTAAAAATGAGAGCAAAATTTCGATGGATCTATCGAGATTGCTTCTGCACGAGATTCGATCAGATTATTGTGAATTACGACCACATAAGATTATTCAAAATGTTTTTCTCCCTAATTTGATATCCTTGTTTTTCTCCGCATTTGCCCATCATAAAACTAATGCATATCGTATGTAATGTATTTCTACACTTTGATAGAGTACCTTTTGCACAAGATCATATTTTTTAAATTTCTTACCTTTCCTAAGATTTCATCGTTGTAACTTCATCAATAATCACATACTTTTAGTAATGGTTATAGTAAGCCGTGGAAAAGATAGATTAAATATTGCATTTCATTATATTTTATATTTTGCGTTAATATATGTCATTTAAAATCTTTGCAAATATCCATTATTGTATCTTCCGTCTTTAAAATGTGATGATAATCAGCAACATAATGATGATTAATACTACTGAAACACTTCAGGAAGAGTTTTCGCGATTAATATTTGAAGATAGAATCAAAAATGAAAAATTCCAACAATTTTTTCAAGTTTCTATTTTTAGTTGAAAATTTATATTTTGAAAGTTCTAGACAGTGCCAGTGTCTCGAAAATTTCATCGATATTCAAATTGATGATATAATTGAAATAAGAAAATTATTATCAATTTTTATATTATATATCAAAAATAAAATCACTCGAATATATTTCAATATATTTATATTCACACATTTTTATAACTCTGCTTTTTACAGTTAATCGCTAAAATGTTGATAGAACCTATCAGGAACTTTCTTGGATGAACTGTGTCCATTATATCAATATTATTGTAAAATTGATGCGATTATTGATGAAGTTACAACGATGAAATCGTAGGAAAGGTAAGAAATTAAAAAAATATGATCTTGTGCAAAAGGTACTCTATCAAGGTGTAGAAATACATTACATATGATATACATTAGTTTTATGATGGGCAAATGCCGAGAAAAGCAAGGATATCAAATCGAAGTCAGGGAGAAAAACATTTTGAATAATCTTATGTGGTCGTAACTCACAATAATCCGATCGAATCTCGTGCAGGAGCAATCTCGATAGATCCATCGAACATAGAGGCTTTTCTGGTTCGATGGCTCGGAATAATTTAAAACATGTGGCAATAAAAGAGAGAAAGAGGGAGAATAAAGTATAGTTCGTATATTGAAAAATTAAACCGCATAAGACACGAGATAAAAAATGTTGATCGAAAAATAATTATTATATAAACAAAGATTACGAAAAATATGTTTACCAAAAATATTAAAGTGTAAATATAAGAGATAAGAAACTTGAATGATCGACGACGTGTTAATTATTTGAAGAAAATGATGCGTAATTATAAACGCGTTTGGGCACGGATTTTTGATTAAAAATCCGCAACGAACAAGTGCATTATGCCTCGATTAAGTTGAGAAATAATTGCATTTTACGAACCTTGCAAGCGCGACGTTTTAATACCGCCACGCATCGCATTAACTTAACCCACATATGGATCTGAAAGACATTTTCGAGGCGCGTTTTACGTGTTAATTGACGGCTTTCGTTGAGGAAATTATTCTTCCAAAATATACAAAATCACCGTGTTATACCCGGAACGAATAAATTTCTATTTTGCACTTGAATACTGTAATTAAAAGAAAATAAATTATTATTTTATACAAACGTTTATGGGATTATTCCGTTTCTTATCTCGACATTCGACTGTTTAAACTATGTTACAATAATTTATTAACAACTCATTGTCCAATCTCAAAGTTTATAAATCAAGCATGTTTTTTATTCGAAACAGAGTTTTAAAATCACCGCACGTTCTTTTAAATAACAGATTCTACGGCTAATTAGGAGATAATTTTTTGAAGCAAAAATATAGCAATGAGACATCCCAGAGTTAAAATTTTGCTCCTATTTTCAATTTCTCAAGTTCATGAATTCTAGAGGAATTCGATAGATTTACTTCACATGTAAGAATTGATTGCAATTTTATAGACAACATATAGATTAAATAGTTTTACATATAAAAAAGAGTAATATGACTCTGTACTTAAAATACAATATCAAAGTAGATGTTAAATTAAAAATTGAAATTCTCGAAAAATTTTTCGACTCGGAAAGTTTTTAATATAAAACTTTTCAAGACAGAGCGTACATAAGCTTTAAATCATTTTGTACAAATAATGTCAACATTTATAAAATCAAGCGAAAAGAGCACAATCTTGTCAAGCTACATGCAAATACAATTATTATCGACACAAAAAACAGTTATCGATATCTCGATATCTTAATTAATGGAAGATTGAGATTCGAAATTAGTGCAACAATCCGTGGACGAAATACGAAGACCCCGGGGCACTCAGTGTAAACCGAGACTTATAATGACGGGTTCGCGGATAATAACCCTCGGGTCGTTATATTTCTCGACGATGAAATACGAAACTCTTGGGTGGCGGGGAGATATATCCTCCTCTCGTGGTATTACTCTCGATAAAGTCGGCGAGTAACAGCCGGGCGTGTTCGTATGTACGTTGCTCATCTTGCGATGCTCTCTCTCTCTCTCTCTCTCTCTCTCTCTCTCTCTCTCTCTCTTTCTGTCTTAGAGGACCGCAATATCCGTATCCATTATCGTTATGAACCGCCGTTCTCGCCCACGTGCGTGCGTCAACTCTTGTCTCGCGCGTGCATCGCGCCCCTGAAAATTTATAGGGAAAACACGGCGAGATAGATCTCGCGTGTATTCAGAGCGATGACTTAACGCGCCTTCGGCCACGTGGGTGTCTCAAAAGTCCCGTCGTTCTTCGTCGGCATCCCGTCGACTTTTGAGACCGGAGAAATTAACCGTTCTCTCATTCTCATGTCTCTCACATTTAAGCGACGAAGGTACTTCTGCGATGGAGTTCTTACGAACTTTCTTTAAAGTAGTCTCGTTTGATAAAGATGAATTTGATGAAAGAAAAATATAGGTGTGTAATATTTGTTCACAAAATATAATGTGCGATGAAAGTGAGCGCGTCTTTGAATGATATATTCTAATTATTGTAATAAATTATTTATATTTATTTATTTACTTGTTTATATTTACATTTATATTTATATGTATATGTGTATAAAATTTGTTGCAAAAGATTACAGATAACAATTTTTTTTTAATTAATTTATACACGATCTCGTGATATTCTCGTCACAATTATATTGCATATATATAGAAATGCGATCATTGATTATGTATCATAGTACTCGACGTTTTAATATCTCGAACTTGTGCGCGATATTCCGACCGGGGCGTACGAGTCATCGTTATTAACGCACATTTTGCCGCGTTCCAGATCGTACAGGAAGAAAAAAAAAAAAAAAAAGAAAAGAAAGAAAAAACACACACATACACACACAATTCGCAACTCGAGGCAAACGCGCTCTCGGATCTGGGTCTCCTCGGTGCGCGTCTCGAAAAAGACGAGGATGGTACCCTTCCTCCCCCCCTTCTCTCTTTCCCTCCTCTCTCCCGCGAGGAAGATACGTGTCTCACGCTTTCGATCCGACAACGTGCGTGCACGTCCACGCCAATTAATGGCTTTCGACTTTTGATTGACGTCCCACCGATCGCCCGTGCGTACACTTGTTGCACGCCGTGTTTCACGGTAATCCGGGCCCGGGCACGTACGGACTCCTCACGGTAATTGCAGGGGATAATGCACGGGCGGCGTCTCCTCCTCGTGGTTGCCACGTTGGTTGCATCGCGATACGACGACGGACACGGTCCTTTTTTTCGCTTTGGCCGCCGCTTTCGTAATCGCGCCGCGCCGAACTTTACGAGCCCCCATCCCCCCCTCCTGAGATCTCGAACAATAACTTATCTCTCTTCTCTCTTCGGTTTTTCTCTCTCTCTCTCTCTCTCTCTCTCTCTGTGTCTTTTCTCTCCGCGTAAACAAAACCTCTCTCCGGTCGTGTAATTAAATCGACGATTACACTTTCGCTAAATCGAAGGCGTGTTATTTGGCCGCGACTTGCGAAATAAATCGATGATAAAAAGCGCAATTAAGTGCATTACATCGATGTGAAGATAAATGTTTTTCAGGGGTGAGGAGGAGCTCTCTAACGAGAATTTTCTTTAATAAAAAATATGTAGATATTGGAAAATATTGTCTTTGTTTCAATGAAATTTGTATGTTTTTACTTGACATGAGAATTTTTCTTTGAATTTATATCTCACATAAATTGTTTTGAATTGTATATTTTATCTTTTATGGATGACGCGTGTAATGTACTCCAGTATAAAACAGCCAGCAACGGCAATTTATTAAGAAAGTCGTATAACTTCTTCGTCGAGCGAGCAGACGCGTAAAAAGCCTGTCTCGAAATAAGGACGCAGAATCCGCCCGATTGTCGTCGTTAATGATTGATGTTTTGCTACCGTACGCGTCATCATCGCGTTCACTTGAAAGTAACTCGCGCGATGCAACAAAAATGCATCACCTTGAAAGACATTGTATACTTACAGTCTCAAGATTCTTTTTCTCCTCCCCATCGCATCGATTCGGCAAACGTCCTTCCCAGGCCCTTGTTGTAGATGAATCCTTGATGAACATGTTGGCAGAGCAATAGAGATCATTAATTGAGAAAGCGTAAGCTTCAATTTATTAGGAAAACAATATTATATAATTTCAATACTTTTATTCGTAAAACAGTGAAAATTTTGCTGGAAAAATATTTTACATTAGATTCTTGTATAAATTATATACAATAAATGTATATAATATTGTATATACAATTATTAAATTATTATTATTATATATAATATTATTATATTATTTATAAATGTAGGTTTCGAAATTTGATTTATATTATGTGTTTGATTTATATATACTATAAGAAATTATGATTATATCATAATTATTTAAAAATCCAGTTTACTTGAAAGTAAATTAAAATTAAATACGAAAAATTGATAATTTTAAGGATTTTTTAAAATAATATTAGAAATTTATGTTTTTCGCGGTTTATGTATATTTTTATTGATGTTTAAACAGTATTTTAAATTCGATAGCTTTTTTTTGCCTAATACAAATCTTTAGGCGTATAGCGTGTTCGAAAATGCATTCAAAGGTGTGACATGTGACTCCTTGTGTAATTATTTAAAATGAATAAAATTGATTTGGTTCTATTAATAGAATACAGAGCTTAATTTTATTAGAAAAAATTGAAAAATTACAAAGTAATATTATTTTAAATATAGATATTTTAATTTTCTGAAATTTATTTATTTCTTAAAGATTAGCAAATATTAATTAATTTTTTTGAATTCTATTTAAGTTTAGTATCTCCCAAAAATGTATTTTTTTTATCTAAAAAATATTGAAGATATTCAGTCCATTAGTTTAAGGTATTTATTACATCAATTTTGAAAAGTGTTTTGATAAAAACGCGTTTAAAATTTTACAGAGTCACTTGAAGACCCGCGCGCTATTTAAAGTCTTAAAATTTCATCAATTTTTCAATAAAATTGGAAAGACATTCTTTAAACATTATACTTTCAGAAAATGTAATAAAAAATCGCTCTTTTGCTCCTCTAAAATGGACTTTAAATTCGTAATTGATTGGTTGTGTACGTCTAAAGAAGCAAATTTCATGCATTTTTCGCTGCCGGCTATTACGCGCATTGATAGTCGATCTCGGTTACTGACAGTTGCAGTTCGAAAACGGACAGCGGAGATTAAGATAAAAGTCTGATGTATCAAAGAAGCTAATGCGGCATCGTGACCTTCCGATAAAGCAACAAAAGAGCCGTCCTGCCCAAGGGCGATGCAGATGCGCCAAACTCGGCTACCATCCGAGAAACAGCTCCGATCACGGTTCATCGAACGAACGAATTCACGGGCGCTTATTAAAGCCTGTCGGGCGATATAAAAGCGGTCGGACTGAAGTAGGCCTCGAGGTAATTATAACGAAATGCCCTCTTTTTTCTTCGGCGACGACTTTATAAATTTTTTTTTCTCTTCTTGTCAAACAATTCGCTTTACGGGAGCAACGCGGCTCGAGGGACGAACACATCGCCTTGAAGGGATTCTCTCCTTTTCGTTTCTCATCTCATTGCGCTCTGCAGTGTGGTCGGCCTTCCATCCGCGATGGAAAAGCCGACTTCAGCATGGCTGGGAAAAAAGACAATTACGTGTCCTTGAGACGTGATCGCTTATTAACTTGTCAACCACCAAAATCTTGGGACGAGCGTCAAGAATTAACCTTGGGGTATTAAGACGCGGAGAAAGCGTCGAACATTACCCTTTCTTCAGTATGTTGCCGCGAGGACGTACATTTTTTTTAAATAAATGTAAATAATACATATGCATATTTAAAAATATTTTAAAAAATGATATTGTATATAAATTATATACAATATAGAGGTGAATTCGCCCACAGATACTAATTGTAAGAAAAATGCACATGTCCATGCTCTCCTTTTATGCCTTTTATGTGTTCCGACCAACAATCTTTAAAAAAAAAGAAACAATAATTCTTTAAAAATACAAATTCTATTATTTTCAAAGTATATTGGACTCTAAGAGATAATAAAACTTTCTAGCTATTGTTTCAAATCGAAGAATGCATTCCAGGTTTTTGAAATAAATGAATGTATAGAATCTTTAATTTTTTCGGCAAAAAATATGCTACGACATACAGGTATTGTTTTCTTACACTGAAAAAAAGGGATTTGTAAAAATAGCGAAATATCTAAGATTAAAGAACCTTAATTTGAATTTATTATACAAAGTGTCCCTGAATTTGCGGACACGGAATGCACAGTGATTGTTCGTGCGAAAAAAGCAATTTTTTCCTCAGCAAAAAATGTCGAGACATCAATAATTTTCCAGTTATAAGCAATTGAAAAAGACAGGTTTTTCACAAACGAAACTTTATAGAATTAAAATATTAACACAATTATATTCTTCAGTTAATTTTAGGTGGAGTTTACTTTACTAAAATTTTTATTTAAGATTTAGTTACAAAGATATATAATTGCAAAATATGGAAACTAGCAAAAAGTGAAAATTTTTCTCGACATTTTCCCTGAGGAAAAAATTGCTTCTTTTGGCACGGACAATCACGCTGTGCATTCCGTGTCCGGCAATTCTGGAAAACTCTGTATAATACACTGGCGATCAAAATTATCGCATATGTAAATTTATGCATGAATTTTACATGATTTCAAATAAGCATAACTCCGTCAAAAATGGTCATATTTGAAAAATGTTTTTTTTTTTATTTTAAAGCTTAAAGTTTCTACTTTGAAAAGCATTTGTCAGATTTTGAATTTCTCCTTTCCCCTTTTCACCGCTCTTTCAAAAGTGAGGACGTGTTTCGTTTCCAAAAAATTACATGGTTTGACGCACTCCACGGGGTAGAATAAATTTTTTTCGCCATCATCATGACAACCATCGTAAAATTTAGACTTTCCTTTGCAAATTAAAAAAAATTGAGGTTGATACGATTTTTTTCGGAGTTATGGCGTTTTTTTAAAGTTACCCATGCATTTTTGGTCAATTACCGTCAGCATTAGCATTACCCGATGCACACCACGACGAAAAATTTGTTCCACCCCGTGGAGTGCGTCAAACTATGTAATTTTTTTGGAAACGAAACACGTCCTCACTTTTGAAAGAGCGGCGGAAAGGAGAGAGGAGAAATTCAAAATCTGACAAATGCTTTTCAAAGTAAAGACTTTAAGCTTTAAAATAAAAAAAAACATTTTTCAAATACGACCATTTTTGACGGAGTTATGCTTATTTGAAATCATACAAAATTTTGCATAAATTTACATATGCGATAATTTTGATCGTCAGTGTATTTAAATATGACATATGTATATATATGTATATATATATATATATATATATATATATATGTGTGTGTGTGTGTGTGTGTGTGTGTGTGTGTGTGTGTGTCCAGGATATCCGATAAAGATTGAATCAACGCCCGTGAGCAGGTAGAGCGCATTAACCTGAACATAAAAGTCCTTTATCATTTTGCGATTTTCGCAATAATTATTGAGAAATTAATTAAAAAATATCGATTAATTCGTGTGAGTATTAGTACATGTCGAGAAAGCTGTCACGCGGTTGCTAGTCGCACTCATAGTAACCGTGTAACAATGGAATAATTTATAATTCTTATCCCTTGTTGAGATTGTAATAATCACATGCACTTGTAGTGCAATCGCGAAATATTTATTATTCCTTAGGGCAAACATAAAACTATAAAGTCTTTATACTGAACATATATTGATAAAAGAAAAGAAAAATATCACGTATTAACGTACTGAATATTGTAATAAATAACGACCATGTAGCAAAAAAGACGAGCAAGGAAGACAGCGCGAAAGAACAACATAATTATGAAAATATTCATATTATACACAAGTAGTTTCCGAAGAATACATGTATTACTTTGCGTATACCATCAGTACCGTTCCTTTAATCAGTGACGTAAACATGATATAAAAATAAAGATCAATAATTATATAGAAGCTCGATAAATTCTTGTATCTCTGTTACTTTGATTTATATTTGCAATAATAACGATCCTTCAATAAATGTGAAATACGCATTTCGAGATCTATTGTTACGATATATATATATATATATATATATATATATATATATATATATAGCGTATTGTAAATATCGTGCATATTATATTTAGGGACATTAATTACTTATTAATCATATTAATATTGTCAAATTATAATGATTCCGATATACCAACAATACGATGTTCGACCTTGGCGGCGTCTAGCTCGTACTGTATTGTGAACGTCCTGTGTCCTCTGATCCCGTTGTCATTCGCACGACGACACTCGAGCAGGAATGTAGCGTTGTGAGACGCGCCGTCGAATTCTTTTGCTAAACGCGATCGCGACAGGTTTCCGATATCTGCGTTTAGCAAAAGAATTCGACGGCGCGTCTCACAACGCTACATTCCTGCTCGAGTGTCGTCGTGCGAATGACAACGGGATCAGAGGACACAGGACGTTCACAATACAGTACGAGCTAGACGCCGCCAAGGTCGAACATCGTATTATTGGTATTTCGCTGCCGAAATATTTTACGTATAATAACGTATATACAAGGTGCTTCGTAAAGGTTGAACTGGCTATACGTAATAGTCATGTTCTTCTTATCAAGATAAAAAGTTCGTATAAAGCATGTTCCCAAACGCTTCGTTAAAAAGTTAATATTAGTTTAAGATTAAAAGAATAAATTTTGATGTTAACATAATATATGATATTTATTTAAAGGAACTTAAAAAAAATTAAGTGGATTTAAGTAATAATCTATACATAGTAGGCACTGCTTTGATTGCAATTTAACACCATGATATATATGG
Source organism: Anoplolepis gracilipes (assembly GCF_047496725.1). Taxonomy (NCBI): domain Eukaryota; kingdom Metazoa; phylum Arthropoda; class Insecta; order Hymenoptera; family Formicidae; genus Anoplolepis; species Anoplolepis gracilipes. The sequence goes on along the minus strand of NC_132970.1, from coordinate 15,439,581 downwards.
TTTTAATCTTAATCTCTCTTAACCTTAAATTTACATTAATTTATCTTAATCTTAACATTAATTTTTTAAAGCAGCTTATTACGTTAGATTATGTCCACTTGATTTTTTTTTAAATTCGTTTAAATAAATATCAATACCATTCAGGCATGTCAAATTTGTATATTGAAGGCGGTTTACACAGCTTGCAAAATTTTCTTTTAAATTATACATTTCATAAAATTAGCTTTATGAGAACTAGGAAAGATCTAATTCAATTAGGTTCATTAATAGCAGATAATTAATTATTTATTATTAATGCATTGATTTTATATCTATTTTTAAGAAAGTTAATTTTTCCCACAATGTTTATACAATACAATTTTTTACTTATTAAACTTTTATTTATGTTGCATGTATATAGAGAAACTTGCATATCTTTTTACGTACTATATATGTTTTTTTATCTTTTTTTTTTTTAATGTAGAATACATTAGTAATTTGGATAAATGTATAACACGAAAAACGTATTAACTCTTGCATATTGCACATGAAAATACATTTAATCACAAAGAATTCGACATAAAAGTTTACAATATTATGCAAATTCATCACATATCATTTTACACACACTGCCGATAAATCGAGAGCTGTCTCTTTTCGATGTGCTCCTGATAGACATTTTATTTAATAAGCAGTATCTATTATGATCACTCATTTATTGAAACACACTTTTGATATATTGATTTGATAGTAACCACAAAATTCATATACTGCTGTCACATCACAATTATAAAATTTCAAATATTGCGGGTTTAAATGCGGGAAAGCGTGTAATTGTTTGTGCGTAAGATGTAAACCGTAAGAATTTCATTTTTACGAAATTTTTCATCGTTGCGGCTTACAGCTTGCGCTGAAAAATGTAGAAGAGAATAGTCGACTCTAATTGTGGATCATTATCACGGACCTCATCGTATCGACGATGGACCACCGACCGTCTACCGATAACAAACCGATCTCGAATTCACGTCATCTCGGCCATTCGTCATCCGCTCCGCAAAAAATGCCTTTCTTGACGACTCTCTTTCTCATCGATCCCCTTGGCTCTCGTCGATCGCGGGCTTAATCGTCCGATTGATTTATTTAACTGACGGTTTACGTGTTAGGTTACTTATTACGGAGATCCGTGTGAATGCCTTCACTGAAGATTGAAAGCAACACCAGACAAGAACAATTTAGAACGCTTTCGCAGGACGTTGAACGACCTTGGAGAATAAGAATGCAAATTTGGCTGTCGCTCATCAGCTCATCAGCCGTGATCGAGGTCGCAGGACGATCCGCCGCACAGAAGCGCACCCCTGCAGGGTGCCTCGGGGACCCTACAAACGGCGATGGTGGCGGATCGCATACAGCAGAGGATGTCTTCCGAGAAGGTCCCCCCGAGGAGGTCTCATCGCCAAGACTGGAGGCCCCGAGACAAAACGACGTGTCGTAATCGGGGGGCGCGCAAACACCCTTGAGTTCGCGGCTCGGTGGCGCGAGATGATTGGCCGCGTGAGGAGCACCCCGCGCGATCTTCATCGATCGGGTGATCGACCCGCGGCCAGAAATCTGTGTCAATGTAATTACGACAGCCGATCGATACAGCATCCCTGTTTTCGCGGCCTAAGGGCGAGAAAGAGAGAGGAATAGCGAGAGGTCGAGAGAGAGCGAAGGTCCGACCGCTGGCGACGGAGGACTGCAGACACGATGCATCTCCCTCATGGATTTCATTACCGATAAGATTACCCTCGTTCAGACAAGCTACGCTCAAACGACTGGAAGATGGCCAAAAGATTGGCCGAAACGTCCGCACTTACTTAGTTTACGTTCATGTGTTATCTATATGTTACCTATCGATTTTTTAAAAGTAATATTGTATATGCTCAAATGCACTGATTTTTTTAATAATGGCGGTAGAATTGATGACAACAACAATGTACTCTTCTGCTCAACTTAATTAAAGCGTTGTACTAAATAGATTTAGTTTATTAACAGAACCTGGCTCCTATTGCCTTTTCTCCTCTTTCTTTATTATATTAATTTTACTATCGCAGTAGACTCGTTCTGATTATCTACCACTATTATTTCTAATAACTTTTGTCTGCTTCATTTCTGATTTTTCACTTATGATCTTTTTGATTCCAATTGCCTATTAATCACGCCTTCTTACTATATATATAGTAGATAGAAATAATGTATGATATAATATAATATAAATTTTATGTATATTTTTTTATTTAAAAATATACATACATATATTTCTCGCCTACGTCTCTTTAGGGGGATAAAGAGGGGTTTAAAAAATTCTCAGAAATGAGAATTTAAATATGATTAAGTCTTGGTAAATACACCAAGAACAATATGTGCCCTGTACACTTATCAGTTTCGCAGAAAAATTATTTCTACGAAAATCAACGCACTACCATCCACGTTCGACTGTTAATCGCTCAGATTTTAAAGGTTTGTGTTTGTAAAAATTAAAGAGCTTTATTTCTGAAGTAATTTATTAATATATATTTTATATATATTTTTTTATAAAATATATTTATATGTACATATTTTATATATATTTTATTTAAAAAGTATCTAGAACGAGAATACTTACGCCCATAGAATGCGACACGTGGTTGCCGTCAAGTCAAGCTCATGATGATACCCTTAACTAGTAGGACATACACATACACACACACACACACACACACATATATATATATAATATGGAGTGCGAGCAAGGTTATTACTAAACTCACCCTTAACTAGTAGGACAAAGAACTCTTGTCCTAATGAACAGAGACAGGTTTCGAACAAGCATCGGCTTCCTTATTGACTGGTCATGTAGCCTTCAGGACTATTCAACCTATATCTAGCTGAGCAAAAAGAAAAGAAAGGTGACAAATTAAGGATATACTGGGTCTCACCCGCTAATTTTATTATTACTACTACTACCACTTATTTAAAAAATATGTATATATTTTCCAGCATTTCCATAAAAAATAATATTGTATTTGGACTATTGATTAATTAATTTATTATATATATATAGTAGTTTAATTTTGAAGCATCCTCTTTTTAAGAATATCTCACTTTTTGTATTAGCCACTATCTTTCTGAGCGTCGAAATTAAAGTAAAAAATAAAACTACGGAACAAAGAATGTAGCGGGATTCAATGTGCGCTTTCTCAACACAAACGTGTGTAACTGTACAACGGATGCGATCGGATTTAGCCGATTATCCGCAGGTAGCACGACTTCGCTTATGCAGCCGGTCCTACGCTGCTCGTTGGTTAAAGCGCGAGACTGTTAGTTCTCCAATGCACAGTGCAAACACAGGCCCGGCTTTACTCGCTGACAAACAAAGTTAATAAGTAATACATTGGTATGTTCTAAACCGGCCATTACAGATATACTGCTTGTGTAACATAATGGTACGCGTAACCTAACGATCGGTCGACGCTTTAATTGGCTGTACGTATGTCGGTGGCACGAAAGTTTACTAATGTAAGACTTTTGCAAAAATTAACAATAAAAATATAAAATTAAACTATTACGTTTTTTTACCTTATTAATTTAAGGTTCTTGTTACTTCACTGCAGACATATATTATACTACCTTCTGAAGTTAGAATTTAAAAATACAATAACTATATCTATAGAAAAAAAATCTCGAATTACAGAATATATAAATGAGTATGTAGCTAAATTTCGAAGCATTCCTGAAACAAAAATTTCAAATGTGCTAATAATACTCAGACTTACAAAAAACCTTTTATACAATATGTACATGTGTAACATAATTTTACAATAAAAATCTTTTAAACGACAGTGGCGGCAAATAAGAATCAAAACGCGGTTTTTGTTTAGTTAATTGTTAAAGTTGTTTAAATTTTACACAGAATTGAAATATTTTCTATGTATTAATTTTAGCTGTCCTATCTTGAACAAATATAATGAAGAGAAACGGAAGAAATTGTCTCAGAATTTAAATTTTAAAGAACAAGTGGAGAAAAGTATAGAAAGTGTTAGAACATTAAAGTATTTTGTGTTCCTCATGTCCTACAACGCCTTAACGGATTCTAATAAAGACAAATTGGATTCATTTCTCCGTTTTATAGCCAACAATTCCATGTTTTATTATTTTATTACGTTTTATCTACATAGAAACGTTTTTGTGGAATCATCAAGGTAAAATTTAAAAAATTAATATTAACATCACAAATTAATTATTTTACAGTTATTATTGTACAATTATTACGTAATTTTTTTTAGGAAATTCCATAATTTAACTAATATACATTATTTTGAAGAAATTTCGCGATATTTGAGACAATATCGATTAATATATAAGCTAAAAAAATTTAATAATCTCTCAGAAAAAAAACAATCTTTGGAACAACTCCTTACTCTGGTGCTCCAATATTTTCGACCACATGTATCTTACTATTTTATAAATACATGGTTAAATAATGTTGTGGAAAAAGTGCAATCTTCTCTATTAGAAGTATATCCTATTCATGCAATATTCTCAAAGAATTGTTTAAATTCTTCTGACGATGATTTTTCTCATTGGAGAGATGATATAAATACAGGCAAATTCTGGACCAAAAAGAATTTTTGGGATGAAATCGAAGCAAGACAAATTATGGATATATTAAAAGAATGTATATTTTCTAAATCCATCGATTATCTATTTTTTCAACTGTTGGAAGAATTGCGTATCCCATATATACCAACATCTGTAAGTTATTGCAGATTATGTTAAATTATGTTAATTATATTATATATATTTATATTTTGTTAAAACACTACCCGAATATATCTTTTTATGTTATGAAAATGTTTAATATTATTTTTTCTAATGTAATTTATATGTTACAGATTTTATTTCAACATTTACGGAAATATTTACTGATTGTTACATATTACGCTGTAATGAGAAAGTTTGGCATAGCCAGCAGGCTAATACCTTTAGTAGAATGTTCAAATATTATAATTTCTTGGAAATTAGATTGGTAATTATATAATTTTAGTTTCAGAATCACTCTCTAAATATAATTCTCTTATATCTCTTCAATGTTTCTGACTCTTTTATATATATATATATATATATATATATATACATATTATTTTTATTTTTTTATTTATGTATTTTCAGTGAATCACAAAATTTCAAAGAAGAGTGTCTTGAAGTGAGTATCAACGATATGCCATATCCATCGAAGTCGAGTCCGTCCGTTGAGTCTGCAGAAGGAGAAATAGATTTTATGCTGGTAATTTTTATTTATAGGTCTTATTAATTTTAGTAAATAGTTAATAAAGAAAACAATACGTTATTAACCTAATTAATGTATAGTGTATGTAAATTTTTTTAGACATCCTGATTGCAATTTGTCGAATAGATTTTAATTTTACAGAATTTTCCGATTTGAAACAATATCGTCTATGTATAACCAGAACATATATTTAAATTATTCTTACTCTTTGTTCTATTTTCTCTTTCTTCTTCCTTTATACTTTTCTTTCATCTAATAAAAATAATACTGAATAATTCGAATCTATGTTTTCTTCAATCTCTAATCTTTCTACCTCTTTTCTCTCACCTTTCCTAATTTCCTAATATATAATTAATTATTCCCTGTGTACTTTTTTATCTGCCTTTTTAAATGTTTTAATTTAAAATTTATTCTAATTTCTCCTCTCTCCACTCTCTATCTACCAAATGTTCTACTAATTTTTCTATCTTTTTATTAATCTTTCCATATATATATATATATATATATATATAAAGATTAAATTAATCTTTACATAATAATTCGCTTAAAAATAATATGTTATGTGCCATAAAATATATAAAGTATTAGTAGCATTTTTATAAATTATGTATTCTATAATTTTTCATTATCCATACAATATAAAATATACTTTTTCTTTATTTTAACTACTATATCGATATGTCCACCAAAATGAATACGTGACAAAAAATTATTAAGCGATATCAGCGTAATTCTTTCTAGTAGTTATATTTGAATTATATATACATATATATATATATATATATATTATATATATGTTAGTTATGAGACACTCTGTATATGTATATTACAAGCTTCAAAAATTTTAATTATTATTAATTATTATATAAACAAAATTTATATCGAAATTTTTTAGAATCACAAACATGAGAAAATTGAGTTTGAAAATGGAAGAAAAATTTCGATTTAAAATGGCTTTTATTTATTTAAAAATCTTGATTTCTTTTTTAACACATTTAATGTATATATAATGTATATACAATTAAAACATTGCACAAGAAAAACTTGTTGCCTTTCAGATTCTTCACGAAATCCAATTCGCGAGAATAAACATGATCTTCGCGATGTATCAGTAATTTCGATAAAGTGCAAGTCAGCTTCATAATAATAAATCTGTGCCGAGAGGGAGGGGAGAGAGGAATTTACTTGTAATAACATTTGTAAATACGCGGCGCCGTTTGTTCGCGATAATACCGCATGCATAACTGTGAGATCGGCATGTCGATCGTGCCTGATCGGCCCGACCAAGGTCGATCTCGTCGATCTGCACCCGTGAAATATATATTATCCTATTGTGCGGATTATTTTTTCTTTTCCGAGCATCTCCTCTGACCTCCCCGCGTATATGTATACGTGACTTTAAACGCGCGCGCACATAACAGAATATACATATGTATATCGGACTGTAAGAGGCGAAAAGCAAGTATCGTTAAATCGCAAATCGATTGTGCAAAAGCGCGATTACAAAAAACGATACGATTCAGCACCAACGCTTTCAGCAAGTTGCATCGATTCTAAGGCGTGAGATGACTATGCAACAAATAACAGAACAATCTAAGACAGCTTAATGAGATACGCGGTTCAGTTATACTTGATTTTTTTATTACGTCATTATTCTTTATCAGTATGGAAAATATTCTAATACTAAAATTAAAGAAATACTTTACAATTTATATTTAATTAATATATAATATTTATATTTTAATAATTAAATATTATAATAAAATATTATAATAAATATATTTTTATTTGAATAATAATTTATTCGATTAATAATTATTTAAATAATTATTTAAATAATTTTTTATCAAGAATAATTATTTGAATAGTATTTCTATGATATTATTATCTGTTATTTATATTCAAATAATACTTATTTATAAATAAGGATGAGATATAAGTAAAAGTTCTTCTATCATTTCTTTTCTATTGATTAGATAAATTTTTGGTTTATAAAAGAAATATATTACACAAGTATAGGGCAAATAAAACTAAACTAACCAAACAGAATTAGAAGAAAAGTTGAATCGCACATTAATGTTTATTTTTATTATAATATTTTCATATTTAATAAAATCTCCAGTACATTAATATCATATAATAACGAATAATATGATTAATAAATAATCAATAAATAATGCAAATAATTTGAATAGCAAATAACATAAATAATGAGTATAAATAATGAGTGCAAATAACAGATAAAATTTTAATTAAATAAACTAAATGAAGATTTATTTGATTATTACTCAAAGTTGAGTGTCGTCATTTGCGTTTCCTCTCGAACGTCAGTAAGCGTCGTAGTCACGTAAAATGCGATTATAACGTCCACTACGAGCGGTCATTCGCCGTCAATTCGCACCAACACCGAGATGTACCGGTGGTTAGGTCGAGAAAAGGAGAGAGATAGAACCTAGTTTTTACTTCCTGCATGCACATAGATCGACTCTGGTTGCGAGAGGCCACGACCAAACGCGAGTTGTGCACGCGAGTTGTCAACCCGCAGACAGACACGCATGCATGTGCGATGCCGTCGCTCGGCGTGAGCAGGGGTGTGCGATACATGCGCCGGTGGTTTGACATCCGCTATACATTCACTATTGCACAAGCGGTAGATAGGCCTGCTGGTCCCGTGCAGAGCGAATTCTTCGTTGCCGCGGACTCCGCACACGCCTTGGTACACACCCTCGCGAGTAGGTGAACACACCGGCTCTCCTGGTCTCCTTCCATCGTTGTCTTTCTCTCGCTTCCAATCCAAAACTCACTGGGCAAGGGAAAGAGAGAGAAAGAGAAAGAGAGAGAGGAGGGGAGAGAAAGGCCCATTTTTATCCTCGTCCTCGTGCTCGGAGAGGTTCAACTCCGGAGGTGCCAGGATTTGTGTAAGACAGGATTTATTCACGCTATGAAATTCTGCTTTGCTATTATATTAATATTAGCATTTCTACGTTATCACATGCGCAGAAAAAAATGTAAAAATGCGATTTTTGTATTTAAAAAAATATATAAGGTTTTATTTATTTTGCACGTACAAGTAATATTTTTATATTTGCTAGGAAAATACCAATTACAGAATAATTTACACAATGGAAAAGTGAAATGAAAGTATATATATCTAATATTATTTTTATAATATTAATAATATTATTAAAAATTAATAATATATAATAATATTAAACTTAATTTTTAAAAAATAATTAAATTAAACTAAAATAAAAAAAATTAATATTAATAATATATTTATATTATAATATATTACAATATTACAATATTATTTATATTAATAATATCATTTATATTAATAATATTATTTATTATTAATATTAATACTATTAATTATTGTCCGATGGTACAAAAAAAAGAAAAGAAATTCGATTTGTTTTCTCATTCGAAACATATAATGATAAAAAATAATACATAGAGTTTGCGATACTTCTTTCTGTTGAGCTCTGAGATATTTAAGACTTTTGTAACACAAGGATGATCAATGGGATGATATATCGATGCAGCGTGAGGTTTATTAACATATCTCGATTCACATCAATTTCTTCAGCATGTCAAGCTTGCGTTCACCGTACGGTAATTTTCTAATCATCGAAGTCTATTAAAAGAAAAAATAAGAATAAAAGGTGCCATAAAGAACGGAATGAGGACACGCGACGGTACGATAAGTCCATTTAGTCGTCACGCGTCCATCAAATTAAACGCGGCTAATTAATGGTTTCTTTAACACGCTCTTTAAGATCGTTTGTCGCCTGGTGCGACCAGCTGATCGAAATTCATCATCTGTCAATCTAGCTTTGCGGGAAGAAAATAAAGTTGATTTGTAAGACGATGTACGAGATATTTAGCAGTAACGGTCTTATTGTCGGCTAGAATTATTTCATATAGAAAAGAAATAATTAAGCATGTAATGTACGTGTGGTCAAAATAATGTTGCAGGAGTGACAGGTAATACAATAGGCTACTGAAATAAGCTACTGATTTGTTATTAAAATTATTTATTCTACATAATTGATTTTTTGAAAGGGGATTATACTTTTTATATACTTCTAGTCTCTGTGTCTCTCTTTCTTTTAAGATTATTTATTTATTAATATTTTTTTAGATTATTTATTAATATCCTTTTAACGATACAAATTATGTATGAATATAAACATGTAATTTGTATGTATCTTTTAGTTTGCATATACTATAACTCTTTTCTTGTGTATCACAAATGAATTTGAATAACATTGAAGACGCTTACATGCATCATATTCGCATGATTTATAATTCATAATTTTCGCAACGTTTGATCGAATTTTGATATATGAAACAGTTTAAAATAAGAGATAATTTTCTGTGTTTTATTACAAATGAGACAGAATATACCCTGAGGCTTTATTTTGATCAAACGCATAAACCAGTTCCAAAATCAATTTATTTCTAAAATTAATTGGAGGAAAAATCTTAAAAAAAAAAAGAATTCTGACTTCTTAAAAACATATTAAACAGTGATAAATCTATTGTGTATTCAGTCAAATATATTTGTAATTAATATTGGCAGATTTCTCGGGTAAAACGTTGTAATAATCGAGATAAGCGCACGTGTTAAGGTGTGTGTGAGAGAAAAACGAATACGGGTTGAAGATAGCACGCGTCATATGACGATGAGATCGGGAAAGATAATTTGTAATTAGCGATCATGGCACGAAGATCTTCTATAATTGAGATACCGCAAGGCAAATGAATTTATAATTACTAGTTCTTTTCTACGAGCTTCTTAAACGCATTTAAATGAAAACTTTCTTAGAAACGTTTGAACGCACGTCAAAAAGGTGCAATAAAGCGAGCGAAATATGATAACAGAATAAATAATTAATGTTCTTAGCAAGCATTTTTAACTTGTATCTTTGTAGAATTAATTATTTTTATATTATTTCTATATCTTTAATCGCGCACTCTCTTTCTTCTGTCTCTCTCTGTCTCTCTCTCTCTCTCTCTCTCTCTCTCTTTCTTTTTTTCTCTTCTCTTGTATATACATATATTACATACAATGAATTAACATTCTACAGATTTGTTTTTTAGAAAGCAAGGATGTTATCTCTTTAATTATGAAAATTAAATTATTATACAAATTAATTTATAGTTATTTTATATATTATACTTCAGATATATATATATATATATATATATATATATATATATATATATATATAGATGTACAGGATGACCCATTTTAACTTAGCCACTGTAATATTTCAGCAGGAAAGCATTTTCTGAGAAAATGTTTCGAACAAAAGTTTTAGGATTTCGAGGGGGCCATAAGAAGGTACCATTGGTTTGACCTTGAAGAGTTATTTTATTAATTTCATCTATGATTTAAAGAGACTAATAACTATGTTTATCCAATATTAATACATTTTTACAATCCGATGAAAAAATTGAGAATGTAAGCGGAATGTAACTAAGCACAAACAATCTCTTATACTTGAAAGAAATGGAAGGTAGGTATATGTATAAATAGAGAACCGATCTCGACTTCTTGCAGTCGCCAGAAGTGAAAATCTCTTCTGCGATCGAACGAGAGCGATCCTCCCGCTTGTAAAATGTACATATTTTGCCGGCGTATTTTTTTTTTTTTTCTTTTTTTTGCGACGCAGTTTTACTTTGATACAACGTTGCAATTACACGGAACGTGAATCGGAATTTTATTTTCTTCGTCGATGGCTAATTGCATGCGAGAACGACGATCATTTTCCGCGCTCCTCGGGGAGAATGAAGGGGGAGAGGGGAATCTCCTCCGCGTCGCGTTTTACGGCACTTTCTTTTCCTGCACGGAAAGATTTCATGGACTCGGTCGCGATAAACTCAACACCGTATTTTTTTTCTCTTATTGATGATCACTTACTACTAATTAAAAAAGTTGAAAGTGCATGTTTATTATCACGCGAAACAAAATATAAATACATAGTATAAGAAAACTAGATAGATTAAATATCACCAATAAATCAACTCCCGTTTTTAATGCTTAGCGATTGCTATCTAATAAAATGACATATACATTATTTATATTGACAATCAATCAAATATAAGATGTAAATTAGAATAAATTTATTTAGAAACAAATTCACTAAAAATGTAATATGACGATTATAGTCTTACGAAATTTATCGTATAACATAATATTCAATGTGACAAAAAAATAATTTTATGTTAATTATAAATCTTTTACAAACACATTTGGTTTTCTTGCGTAAAAATGTATCAAAAAATCCTTCTATTTTAATTTAATTTTTTTTCCTTATTAATTAATTAATATAATTATTATTATTATTATGTTTATGTATAATATTAATAAATAAAACATTATTAACTTTATATATCCAATTTCGACACTTATTATTATTTGTATTATTTGTTTTTATAAATATTTTCTCATTATCTGCGTCAATTATAATATTTTTAACGAATTGAATGCGACAAACATTAATAAGAATTAAATGGTTGGAAATACTTGATCAAGATGATAACGTCGACCAAGTTTCAATGCCTACAATTTCTCTTGAAAGTTGAAAGAGCCTTTAATTCTTCAGACGAATAATTGTACCGAGTCAATTTTCTCGCGCGTTATATTCGTTTAGCGCTTCGTAGGTACGGCAACAAAATAGCATGTCTTTACGGGAGAGATACGCGAGAGATTACGTTAGACTTTGTGGTCGAGTGAAGTCATTAAGGGACGCCGTATAATTTCCAATGTCGGGGCGAGATGCATGATATTGCACGAAGAAGTCATTTGGCGCGCGCCGGGACGTAAACCGAGTGAATAAATACACCTCGATGAACGCAACACTGTTGTAACGCGATATCCATCGTACATTATACGAGGGAAATCAGATCTCGGACATGAGGAAGGAAAGGATAAGCAGTAGATTTGACATCACGTCTCATTATGCAAAAATTCAAGACATTGCTGGAAGGATGCTGCATCTTTCGTAGAGATCATTTTGATTCGCGTCACTGATTGATTTAAATACGTCTCGTAAAGATTATTTTCTACTAAAAAAGACGTTTTAATTTTTTTTTTTAAGTAAAGAAGGGTGGATAAAATGTGCTGATTTTTGCCCAGAAAGTGTAACGTAAATTACATATATTTTCTTATAGTTTTCGAGTTGCTGAATACGAAAATACCTGTTGTTCTATTGGTCTAAGCCCGTGGAAAAGTGGTCAAAATTCGTCTTAAATGGTCCAAATAAGTCATTTTTAATATTAACTTGGTTAGTGTCAATTTTGTTGCAATTATTTAATTATTTATATTATAATTTAGTTTTTATAATTTCTTTTACTGAAAAATAAAGAAAGACTTTAAAATGAAACACTTTAGAAATGCTAAATCTAACATAGCAAAATCAATATAATGTAAAATTTAAAAAATAAATAGTTAATTTAGTCAAAGAACCTTAAGCCTCATCAGATGTAACTGTATACATCGTATAGTTTTAAATACCTTAAAATGGACTTCCACTACCATAGAGGTTCCACCTAGAGGCGCGTTAAATATAGTAGACCTTTGCCTGGAGCCCTAGTATATTACTTTTCGTATTATACTGTATAGCGTCTTGTTTTATTCGTCATCAGAATCTTAATTTTATCAGTTTCTTGGTTAATCAGGTCCTAATGTTATATAAAGTCAAAATATATTCTATTTCTATATCTCTTTTTGTGTTTTTGAAATTCTTTCCTCAACATTTAATTATTTTTATAAGCTACACATGTGATGAGACTTACGATTCTTGAATAAATTGACTATTTCTAAAGTGTTTCTTTAATTTTCAGTAAAAAAATTATAAATCTAAACTATAATATAAATAATTAAATAATTGCAAATTTGACACTAATTGAATTACTATTAAAAGGGACTTATTCCGCTTTAAGGTGAATTTTAGTTGAACGTTTCGTTTTCAATAATTTATTATTCAAAATTTAAAAACAAAATATATATAATTTAATATCTTGTATTTAACTTTCTCAAGTGTGTTAGATGAAAATATACATAAAATTCTGTTTTGAATTTTATCATTAATTAAGCATGTTTATCGTGCGCAATTAAACGGGTTGATCAACTACTGCAGAAATCTGTTATTAACCAGAAAAATATTAATTTTTATATGCTTGATCTTACATGCTTATGAATTTGTAAATTGTATCGTTTATTAATAAAAATCACGAATATATGATCGATTGTGTTATAATTGAATTTCCAAACGACAGTTTTTTTATTCATCATTAATCTATTTGCGATGTCTATGGCTAAAATCGTGCAAGAGCGTAATGTAATAGAATTTTCTGAAGGTTGCTGTGTAATTCTCTTTTTATTTTATTTTTCTACGGTCCATTATATTGTAGTTATCTCGAGAACCCCATCTCTTCATTACCGATCGTGATTCTGCCATATGTAGTGCCGAACTCGTGATCGTCGTTCTGGATTATTGCCCAATTATCTGTTTATCTTGGCTTGTCTAATGATCCGATACTAATCATTTCTGTTCTTATTTCTCGCCGTGTATTGTGTCGAACTCGCTCGCTCGTGCGAGCTCGATTAAAAATCTCAGGGATGGCACATTTTCTTCGTATTCTGCGGTATCGATGCCCAACCGTAACTTTATTCTTCCGCTTTCTAGTGCTTTCACTGAAGAAATTGCACGCAGTTGGAGGTAATCATTAAAAAACGACATTCGTTAAATATACATGTATTGATATGCGTATATCAAGAAGCTTTAAGTTTGAGAAAATAATGCAGAATAATTTTTTACTCATTTATCCTTGCAGTTAAAGTTGTGTTTCATTTATTCTTTGAAATTTATTCTAATAAATAAACTGACATATGAACAGGGATAACGCGTTAGATAATAAAGGTATTCGATAAACAGAGTAATGTTTTCATTGAAATATTTTTTTGATAAAAGTAAATTTAATAAATCTCTTGAAAAAAAAATACTTTTTCATTATAATGTATTGACATAAGATCTTAATGCATTGTGAAAGAATTGGGAAAATATATATATATATATATATATTGGAGTTGAACTATATATTTATTTAATAATAATAATAAATAATTAATTTTATTAATAATTGTAATTGCTTTAATTATTAAAAGAGACCAAATTTCTTGTTCTATTTGACAGCTGTAGCAGCTCCAACATCCATTTCTATTCTTATCCATTCATCTACATTAGTAACAGCAGAGATTCATTCAACAATTCGATTAAATAAATTTAATATCCATAATATAATAGATGAATTATGATTTCAATTTTTCATCATAAGACTAAATTAATTAATTTAATTAATAATTTAAAACAATTATTACTTTATTATTGAGTCAATTAGGCTTAATAGCAATAATTTTTCCAAATTTTTTAAGGTTTAGTATATTTATTCGAGAAAAAAAGGGAGAGATTCCTTTCTTTTTACATCCTCTTTTTATCTTCTCTCACAACATCGTCACAAAAGATCCCGAAGAACGATGAGAAGAGATTCGCAACTTGCGGACTTGCGTGTCGATGTATAAAGGCGTGTCGGCGATGTATCGCTCGGCGAGGTGAGGCGAACTCTCTCGAGGTCCGAGATCTCGAGGCAAGAACCGCAATGCAAGGGAGTGTAACGGCTCCAAGGACGCGCGCGCGCCGGCTCTCCCAGGAAACTGCTAACCGACATCCCGCGAGGACACGCACACGCGCGTTTGTTGCATCTGGTCGACGGTCGGCGGCAACTCGCCAACAAAAACCAGTCGCCGGCTTCGATCTGAATCGAAGATGCCGCGAAGGGGGTGAGAGAGAGCGGACGGGACGAAAGGTTGAGGGCCTTCGGATTCCGCATCCGGGCACGGGAAAGGGTAAAAATGTTCCTGACCTGAAAAACAAGCGCTCTTCCTCCCATTTCTTCGTCCCCTCTCCCTCCCTCCTTCCTTTACGCGCTCGCGGCGACGCGATTATTGCTCGCGATCCGCAAATAATAATACGATATTATGCATTTACGGGTGATTTATGGGGCGCGCTCATGATACGTTATACGCTATTTTTTCTACTCGCGGTTGCGCGCGATGCTATAATAGAGATATTTCGTTGCGTAAATCTCTCCTTGCGCAATACGTCGTTTCGACGATGTGTATCACTCCTCGGACAGCACACGATATTTATAAAATATATATGCGGATTATTTATAATAATTTTATTTAAATATCTCATAAAAATATTTATTAAAATATTTCATAAAAATTTTTGGAATCTGAGATTCAACGGGTCATGTATAAATTTATCACAAGTATCCCAATAATTTGAGAAATATTTACAAAATATGTATTTTTTTACTTTCCGTATAAAAATATTATTACAAATATTACAAATATAAAATATTTAATTTATATTTTTATAATAATATCTCGAATGAAGTTTTTATGATTTTTTTTTTCTTAATGTATACATATATAAAAAATGTATAAAATATTTGTATTATATTTAAAAAAGTAAATAATAATAATATTTATGAATCTTTAGCATAAATATCGTATGCTATATTGGAGAATCAAAATTCTTAATATTGATAGCAGTCGATGCAAATAATAATTCCGTTATCGCACCATTAACGGTAATTAAATAGAATCATATTAACCGTTATTGCGAGCAATAAAGATGCTTTTTATTCATGTATGTACAATTACGATACACGTAGTTTTTCAAGATGCAAAGGATTCTAAACTTGTCTATGTAACTTTTGTAATTTAAAATAATTTTTTTTAATTTATAATAAGTTGTAATTTATTGAAAGCGGAAGAAGTTACTAACGCGAAATCATTCCCGTAACTTTTTTTTTCGTGCTTTTTATCACTCTAGCTGTGAGCAATAAAGCTGGTCTAATAAAGATGGTCTTTAATATAATTTCGTTTCGCATCAATGATGCGAACGTCCCCGATAATTCCAAAAAATTTTAAAAGTCTCGATAATTGAATAATGTCAAACTTGATGATCATCGAATAAGTTAAATAATGCCATATGCTCCTGTTCGTTGTAGTAACAATATAATTAACAACTAAATGAAGCTTTTAATAGAAATAATCGACGCGGCAACGTCGAAATCAATATATTATTTATTGCATTCATTATTATTCTTCGCGTAAGAACTACATATTATATTTGATAATCGCGTCTTACTATGTTGAAAAACAATTTATTGATGCAACGAGGTCGGCGGCGTTTCATATTCTTCTTCCGCTGAGGCATATTTAAACCAATGGCGTAGCTGCATATTTTCTTTACAAGAAAAATCCGATTTTCTTCGAAAAAGTCATTAAAAAATGCGTTTCAAGATGTTTAATGTACATGTTTAAAATGTGTCTACTAAAAGCAAGAAAGATGAAATAAAAAGTGTGAATAATCGAATAATATTTTTAAAAATAATTACATAATAATTTAATTTAATAAATATTAATTTAAAAATTGCGACTAATGTGATAAAATAATAGTAATACCTGATATTAGTGTAATATCGGCAAAGAATTTCAAATCGCGTAAAAATCTCATATTGTCATTTTCCAGCTCGATCTATTCGACTGATGAAAATTCTGTGTACCAGCGCCATTGCACTTAATAATACGCAACAAAGTCGATGACTGCAGGTAATTTCGTCTTTACGAGCGATCGATTTCACGATCCTTGAATATGCTCGATAGCGACGTAAAAAGGAGAAACGACGTAGGAGGTATTCCTTCTCTCTAAAGAGATCGGAATCATTGAACGATCTTTGGTAACAGCTCTTGTCAACGTCGTGTTTTTACTCTCCTGATATAAACTACATAGTAAATTTAATTAACAATAAACCATACATTTATTGGAATACTTTTAATAAGTTGCCGAAAAGAGAGTCTCGATATGTTTTTTCTCATAAACAGTCAACAATTTATCAGCGAAAAAACTTTTACAGTACATTCGACAATATTGTATAGAAGGAAAGATATAAATTATAATTATAATAATATTATATTATTATTGCTATTATTATTATTATTATTAAATTGTTATTATCTATTATTTATTATTATTATTTTATTATTATGATTATTACTTAGTGTTTATAGTACAAAGTCAGTTTGAATTTTAATTAAACAATTTTATTTCAGAGAAAAAATATTTTTCTTTTTAATAAATATGTTTTTATATAAAATTATTTAACATTAAAAATTTTAGAAATATACAATGTATACAATGTATTAGTATAAAATATTATTGTTGCTGTTATATACAACTGTTTTTCTTCCTACTATGTGCCAACAGTTACACCATCTTAAACAATGATATCGAACATGAAACCTTTTTGCGATTTTAGAAATCGAGCTTAAGGACACTCAATCGAGAATAAAACCTATCTGTATTTATAGAGCGCAGATATGTATTTTCACTATTAAATTAGCGTAGTCTCTCGTTGTGAAAAATACCACAGCGGGATATTTGATAAAAAAAAGTCGGCTATCTTGAATACAAAGTTAAAATATAAAAAATCGATCGTAATAAGATTTACATAAAAGAGTATTTTTCGGTATATTAATTCTGTTCTTTGAGATCTTATGTTATATGCAAAGTACATAATTAAAATTATGATATTGGAATATTTTCTAAAGTAAGAACCAAAATATCTCTCTTTGTTTGCTTTATGAGTCGTAAACATTCATTAATTTCTCGACATTGTGTTTGCATAAAACAATAATCATAAAACAGTATCTTTGTATACTCATAATCAAATATTATTAAATCGAATGCAGAAAGCAACTGTGTGATTTTACCGATTATTGTACTTTATATTAAATATAATGCTGTTTAATATTGACACAGGACATATATCTCTTCCGCGCGATTGCGATTTTATCGCGGAATTATGAATATTTTACAGCAGTCGACCAATATATTGGCCAATTATTAAGCTCGGCAAGTCAGATTGGATTTCATTGCTAATGATAATTGAGCTCATTTTCGCAAACATTCTCATTACTCCCTTTTGCCATTATCAATATTATCGAAATATCTCGGGAACAAGTCTCTTAATATTAATAATAACATAAATCATATAATATGTATAAAATATATTATAAATATATTGTATCGCAGCGATCGACACGAGTCACAATTTCGTTCCCTTAATTTTCTCGTGAATAAATTATCTACGAAATTTTTTCAATATTCCAATATTACAATTTTAATTATGTACTTTGCATATAACATAAGATCTCAAAGAACAGAATTAGTATACCGACAAATATTCTTTTATGTAAATTTTATTACGGTCCATTTTTTATTTTTTAATTTCATATTAATAATAACGTAAATCATATAATATGTATAAAATATATTATAAATATATTATATCGCAGCGATCGACACGAGTCACAATTTCGTTCCCTTAATTTTCTCGTGAATAAATTATCTAGAAAATTTTTTCACAAATTAAATGAATTATTTAAATAAATTATTATTATTATTTAGAAATTGTAAATTTCTATTTTGTGCCTTACAAGTTAAATAGATAGTAAACGAATACTTTCGAGATTAATCGCAACGAATTGAAAGGAAGTCTTTTTACGAAGCATCGAACAAAATACTTCGCAGGATGAAGGACATTGGAAATTTTATGGCGAAGGCATCGCTTCATTATCGTGATTTATCGCGATATTGCGACACGGCGAGGCAGCAAAATCTACGTCGTCTTTTTCTTCAAATGCGTCGATCACGTCGACCCCGTTTTACTTGGCTGAATAAACCAAGTGGAGATATACCGCAAGTTATATATACAACAATCGCGAGAACGATTCACGAGAGTTCGGTGCATAAAAATGCAGTCACGCAGAGGGAACGTTGACAATGGCGTTGGTTCGCGTTGGTCACGGTGATCGACGAACTAGGAAGCGAAGGATACCTTTTTATATCTCCTTCGTCGTCATCGAGAAACGATTTTCGCGCAATTTTTCCGTACAACATGTATATTTTGCAATAAACGCGTGAGAATGTCCTTCGCACCACGGCCGTTGTACCGAAGATCAGGGAAAAATATAAAAATTCTACTTCATTTGTGTACCCATAGAATGTGTTTGATTTAAATAACGTACACTTAGTTTATTTTTTAAAATAATAACATTAAAATTTTCACTTTATTGCATATGATTGAATTTGTCATAAAATTTAACTTTACAAAATTGCAGCAAGATAGCCATATTATTCCATTAAAAAAATTGAATTGTCTTGGACAACATTAAAAAAAAAAAAAAAAAAAAAACTTTTCTTTAAAACATTTTTTATAACTCTATTATTTAAAACAATAAAACAAGTTAATTAAATAATTTCGAAATATCACAGTAGACATTAAACATTGAGATGGAAAGTAGAAGAAAAATTTCGACTCGGGTATACCGAGTGTCCCATAATGTACACCGAAGAATCGATCGTCAATCAAGCGATCCGCCCGCGTATAATGCAGCCTGTTATCGCAGCCGGATTATCGCGTCGTGTACCACAGGGCCGACGAAAGAAAGGGCCTTCCTGGACGATGAATTCGCGCCGACGTGATAAGCGTTGGCGTGTCAACGCCTTAGATAGAGACGGGAAGAGAACGGAAAGGACTCTCGATGTTGAGAACTGCGAGGCGAGTAATATATATCGACGCCAATAAAGGATCGATAACGATATAAATCGAGACGTACGGATGGGCTACACGGACGGTGCTTGTTCGCTGGTGGATTCGACATGAGCGGCCGCTTATTATGCGCCTTGAAGAACGGACAGGGTCGTATCATGGGTGGTCCGTCTGTATGCTAATCCGCATCCTCGGCGCACGCCAGGGAAATCACGCTTTACCAAAAGTTCAACTTTGTTTTAAGCCGACTCTCTTCTCTCTCTCTCTCTCTCTCTCTCTCTCTCTCTCTCTCTCTCTCTCTCTCTCTCTCTCTCTCTCTCTCTCTCTCTCTCTCTCTCTCTCTCTTTCTTCTCTCTTCTGCTTTGCTCGGGGCTGGTTGGTGAGTGAGAGTTGGATTGCTTGTAATTCATATTGAACGTCAACACGTAGCGCATCGCATCGTGACGGATTAGATTGTATCTGCATCTCGCGTATATTATTTTATTCCGAGATGGACACTCCCGCTCTTTCCATTGCGCGATGTGGGAGAAGCTTGTTATTTCTTAATTTCTTGAAACTTGTTGAATCGAAAATTAGCTTACATTTTAAATTAAACTAAAATTTAATTAATTTTAAACTTAATTAAATTAAAAATTAAGTTAGTATAATTATTCGATTATATTGTAAATTGAGTATTATATTTTAAATTAAATTAACAAAACGAAAGTATTTAATAAGAACACAAGTTAATTGTATTTAAATTAAATTTCGAGAGATATTGTGAGTATTTGACGCGATTAAGGCTCTTATTTGGATCAAGCGTCTATTAAACTAATTAGCATTAATCAATAAAAAGTATTTGAAAATTTTTTCAACCGACTGAAACATACTTTTCACTGAAACAATCGATATTCTTACGCCTTATTTTCACAAATGCCGTCGCAATATATCGCTTCTCTTTATATAAACTCGCATCGTGTCGAAGTATCGTCTGATCAATTTCGATGTGACGATAATTTAAGACAGTGTTAGAGCACGCCGTGTCTTTCAGAACAACTTCTAAGAGCGGCGAATCGGCTCTCTCGGCGTTTCCTGAACGCGTTTGCCTCGCACTCTTACGTAAGGTAGGCGTTTAAATGCAAATTCTCCGGCAGGGAATGTGTTTCCAGCTAGAGAAGCGGCGTTCGATCGTTTTACTTTAGAAGCAATGGAAAAGAATGTCGCCCCGCAGCTCGAACGCGCTTTTGAAAGGCGCTCCGTGGACTCACAAAAGGGGGATCGCGAACGCGATCGTTATCTGGCAAGAAAAAAATCCAAATGTCCAGCTTGAGGATATTTCACTACTACTATTAAATAGATCATTTCATTCGTGCTATGAAAGTGTATCATTTAGATTAGACTACAACACTCCGATGAATCGAGAAAAATGTACAAGATGAAATGTAAGAATAATATTATGATAAGAATATAATAACATAAAAGCGACATGCAATGCGATGGAATAAGTGATGTTTTAGCAAGCGCGATGAATGAATAATGAATGTTGTCGTGAAATACTGTATAAAGTACGATATATTTATTTTATACTATACGTATTATATTCTCAATATATTTTATTTCTTATATTATTGCCATTTTATGCAACTTTAATTTTTCAAAGTTTCAATAACTTTAAAAAATTACAACAATATCTGCGCACAATTTTAATCAATTTATTTACAAACTATATATTTTATATATTACTAACTAAAAAGTAAATAAAAATGTAAATGGATCTAATATTTTATTACATACATTATCATACATAATATGTTAATATATTTTAATTCTAATTTTAAAGTCTTAATAATAAAATCTTGTAATTACTAAAATATTGCAATACCTTAAAAAAGTTAAAAAAAAAATTATATATATATTATTTTTTTTAACTATTTTAACAAAACGAAAAAAAAGATGTTTGTGAGTCAAAATATAAAGATTTTCACCTCTCTCACAAGAAACAAATATAAAAAAAAGAAAGAATAAAAAGAAGAATACAAAGAAAGAATATAAGTAAAGAAGTAAGATATTTCTAGGATTCTTACAAAAATAAACAAAAAATAAATTGTAATTATTTTATAATCTCTTGCAGATTTGATATGCGATCAAAGTTAATGCTGCAAAAAAAATATTAGTAATTTACATTTGATTAAATTATTTTAAATATACTTTATTTTATATATAATTTTTGGATTCTTTTACGAATCTACTAATGTTACAAAAATTCTCTTTGTCTAGCAATGGCCAAATCTACACATGTTTTTTAATAGATAAAGAAAAAGAGTCTTAGTTTGTGTTTTGTCCTTTTAGAATTTTCAAAAAACAATTTTTTTATAATTATTAAGGATATCAAAAATAACCATTTGATGAGAAAAAACTCGATTCATAAAGCTAAAAATAATTAGTCTAGGTATACCACTATACTAATCTAACGCTATACGTATATAGTATACATATGTAGTCTAAGATGATATTAATATGATAAAGCAGTATAATTTTTTCTCACTTAATGGTTATTTTGACACCTCTAATAATCTTACAATATAAAAGACATTATTTTTTAAAAATTTTAAGGAAAAAAAGAACACGCTATGACAAAATGCCCTACACATGTGCAATTTTATTTGTAGGGAGATTAGAAGAGAATAAATCAGGTGTTCTCCATATGATATCCAATCTGCAGCGGACTGCTTGTCTGCTTTGCGAATACGTATCAGTAGGGCTCCTACACTTTCCAATACAAAAAATTAGAATTATATTGAGTTTACTGCCACAAAACGAAATGCTGATGTAGAAATGAAAACAAGCATTGGATTAAACAGTGGTTATTACAAAGAAAAAATTTAGTTATGTTAATATTCGTAAAAAATTAGATTGTAAAAACTTCCTACACATAGACTGCGACAATTTCAATGAATTACTCTGTATATAATAAAAAAATATTTTTGCTTGTAATTAAACTAGAAAGTTTTATAACGTCATTATATGTATATACCACATATTAACCTTTTGTAATTATTAAATTTAAAGGCACAGTCAAAATTTAAATCTGAAATTTTGATATGAAAACAGGGCGAAATTTAATTTCACCTTGACATTTGATTTAAAAAGTATTGAATGTAATAGACATTTTGTAAAAAATAGTTGAATTTTATCTGAGTTTTTGAAAGCTTAGAACAAAAGACGTAAAATAACACTTAAAAAAAGTAATAAATCTCAATAAACATATGCTGGTCAGTTTTCTTACAAAAAACAAGGATGGAAGAATCATTGGGAATGCGATTGGGGATGAAGCATATTCTATATACTTGTTCGGACGAGAAAGAGGTAGCCACTGAGGGAGGAGCGGCAAGCAACGACGAATGGCGAATTTACTCGCCCTTCCTTCAATAGCTTTCCTCACAATGATACCCTTCATCTCTATTTTCCTACATTTTTGAAGGTGGGTGGTTTTTGTCCTTTTTGTGTCCTGATTGGTCAATCAAACAACTTACTTGTAGAAAAAATGGATGGGGGAATATTTGTTCTTTTTTGGGTCCTGATAGGTCAGTCAAATCATAAAGCATTTGTACACTCTAAGAAGACTGCACACTTTTAGACAATTTCTTGCGAAACAGTTAGTGTCGATGTTAGCCGTGTGTTAGCTACAAGTATTATCAATAAAAGTGTTAGCTTTCGCGCTTACATTCGTATATAAGATACATACAAATTATTTTGTACTTTTATACACATATATACATATAATATAACAAATTAGTGAAAAACTAGTGAAAAACATTTGCTGTAAGCTGTTTTGTACATTGACTAATTTGTTACAATGGCTTCAATAACAGACTTGCCGGAGGAAGTAATTGCTCATATTTTGAAAATTAAGATCCTCAGCATTGAAGATATAATGAATTTTAGTTCTACGTGTACCAAATTCGACCAATTGATAGAACAAAACAACAAGTTGTGTGAGAAGAAATTTTATGACAGGTATTTTATTTTTAAAAAATTTTT
This sequence comes from Anoplolepis gracilipes, assembly GCF_047496725.1. Taxonomy (NCBI): domain Eukaryota; kingdom Metazoa; phylum Arthropoda; class Insecta; order Hymenoptera; family Formicidae; genus Anoplolepis; species Anoplolepis gracilipes. Next base: position 15,415,577 of record NC_132970.1, on the reverse strand, counting down.
ATATTATTTTGTTTATTGATTCTTCTCCCTCAATGGAATATTTGATCGGAAATTAATAGTCAAAAAATTGATGTTATTGTGTTATCATTTTATTAATTTAAATTGCGTCTGTTGCTTTATTATATATTAAACCTGCTCTTGATGTTACAATTTAATACGACTTTACCAAAAGATTTACACCTAAAAATTGTATTCTCAAAATGTATATTTTATAAGGACTTTTAATTGATATTCTTAATTAAATTACGAACATTTCCTTTTTTATACGGTGATTCTTGCAATACTTTATTTATAAATTAAGTAAAAAATAGTATATTTAATTTGTCCAAGTTTTAATAAATAGCAATAAGTGTTTTTTGTAAAATTGTGTTTTATTTATTGGGATTAATAATTCCAAATATTAAACACATATAATGATCACAAAATATTTCAGTCAGTATATATTTTTACATATTTAGAATATCTGACTATAAGTACTCTACTTTTTAGAGAATGTCATTTAAACTAAGAGAATGCTTTTGGTGCTTTTAGAAAAAAATATTATAGAGATAAGTGATATATTCTTAAGGTAAGAATATAATTTTTTTGGTGTAATGAAGTCGAAATCTTAATACGTCTAAAGATTCCACAAGTTGAAATAACGTCGATCAAATAATTGTTGTTGTATAGATGATATTTATTACTTTTGTATATTATAATTTCAAACTTTCTATACCTAGGTTTTATTATTAAATTATAATTATTATTTAATTAAAATAATTTAAATTATATTATTATTAAATTATAATAAAAGTTATCCTGTTTTTTATTATTGTCTCAGGTTATTACGTATTTATTACGAATGTGCCGTTTTTTCTATATAAATTGTTTTAAATGTTTACAATTAAATGATTAAAACTATAGATTTTAAAAACCATCTTTTTAGCTGTATTAATAGTATTTTTTCTTGTAAAATTATTTCAATTTTGTAATTAAAAAAAAGTTTATTTCATAGTGTTAAACATGAAAAATATATTAAAGTCTTTTTTAACAATTTTTTATATTTTAATTTTCAAATTTGCTATTATATGATTATGTATAATGTATAAACTATGTTTATCTACATAATAATATTTAAACATAAGAACACTTTTATTATATTTATTTGCTTCAAAATTTACTTATACATGTATAATATTCTTTTTATCTGTCATAAATAATTATATCTTTTAGGTCTTATAATGTAATTGTATTTTGATAACCAATGTAACCTGTTTTTTTAGTCTTCTGTTTAAACTTTATGGTTTTTCAAATTTTATAAAAAGGGTTATATACAGTCAGTTTTATTTACTTGGAAATTGTAAACTTAAACATTATTTTTATTTTAATAGTATGTACAGAATCAAAATCTACACATTTTTACACATATTGTTTTTACTTGATTTATTATTTTATTGTTTTTCTTACATATTTAGTTAGATATCTCAATTTCTATTCCCAACATCCTAACAACCAAAAAAGAGGCACTGTAATAGGCTTAGTTGACAGAGTATTCTTATTATCACATCCCACGTTCCATGAAAAGAATATCCAATTTATAATAAAGATTTTACTGGACAACTCCTATCCAACCGATTTTATATTCAGAACAATTAACAACCGCATAAAGTTTTTAATTAACAATAGACCATCCAACAGAAAATTACAAACACACAATAACAACTTATATTTCACAATTCCATATTTGCATACAGTAACTGACAAAATAAAAAGTGCTCTAAAAGATGTCGACATCAGATTAGCCTACTATAGTATAAACAAAAACAACAAATTTATTAAGACACACAAAGATCCTATCCCTAGTCCCATGAAAACCAACGTGGTATATAAAATTAATTGTTTAAATTGCGACGCTTCATATGTTGGTCAAACGGGAAGAAAGCTGAATACTAGGATAAAAGAACATAAGACCAACATAATGAAGCCCAATAACAACAAATTAGTGATCACTGACCACCGCCTAACATACAATCATGACTTTGATTGGGACAATACACAAATACTAGACAACGAGCCCTATTACACAAAAAGACTGATATCTGAAATGTTATACATTAAACGACAAAAAAATAGTATAAATCTACAAACAGATATAGAATGTTTGCCAGCTATTTACGATAATATAATAAACAAACTGCCTAAGATCTAATGTCACCTATCTAACTCTTTCCATCTTAAATGTATTTTTCGCCCTTGAGCTCATTACTTTGTCTGTACCATCGGCATAACCACACGTTAAACATCAGTTGTCGCGACATATATACTATAGATTCAACAACACACAAACGGAGTGCATATCCTGTAAGCATTTTCTGAGTCACCACCATTATACATAAACTAACGGTAAAATTACTTTATTACAAACAGGTATTTATTATACTCATTTTATTAACACAGACTTAACCCCTCAATCTAACTGCATATCTCCTTCGGTCTGGAAACCTCGGAGAATTGCCTCGCGGGATTATTATGCAAGCCGTACAAAAAAAAAAAAAAAAAAAAAAAAAAAAAAAGAGCCGGAATAAGTTGGATCGTTTTATATATATGTAATTTTATACAACTAACATGCGATAAATATGTACAGCGGTTCTGAGGCAGTGACCCTTTTAATCATGCGAATACGATCACTGATTTTATGTTCACACATGTCTTACGCCTTTATTACACGATGTTTTATCATTAATTTAGTTTTTTATTTATAATTCATTTATTTAATTCATATATTATGCTGAAGAGGATTCAAAACATGAATCGAAACGTTCAAATTTTTATTGTAATTTCCGTCATTCTATAAAATGTTACTAATGTACTTATTGTCAATACAAGTGCGACATATCATCTATATATAACAAACTTACAATTTTATATTCACATCTCCTCGCTCCTATTGCCTCTTTATTATTTACTTATTTATTAATCGGAGCTCTTTATATAATTTTATTATATTTAGTTTTATTTGATTTTTTATTTAAATATAATTTAAAGTAACAAACTTTAATAATATAGAATAATCGTAACAGATGCAGCACGATAACATTGTTTTTATGTGTACATACATGGACATGCGTTAGTGTGATAGTTACAATTTGATTAAAGAAATTATATATTTTTTTATTAAATAGAGAAATTTATATTATTATGATTTCTTCAATATAATATGATTTCTTTAATTTGTTTTGAATATTTATTATTAATGTATATATGTACATAACAAAATTTATTGCTGATATTGCAGTGTTGTTTAATATAATTCTTGAGATTTTTGTATATTATCTTCAGGTGCCCCACTGCGGACAAGAAATATGACAAACAAAAAAAGAAAAGAATTTTTGACCGATTGAATTTTAAAGAACAAATGAAAAAAGGATTACAGTATATTAACAAACTACATTATTATGTGTCACTAATGACAGAGAATGAATTAACGGATACGACCAAAAAGGAATTAGAAAGTCTTATGGTTTTTATTGCTAAAAATTCTCTAAATTATTATTTTGTTTATGACGAGTTGAATGGAATAATTGTTAAAGAATTATCATGGTAAACTTCATAAACTAAATTGCTATTAACATTAATTAATAATTATATATAATTATTGTGTAATTAATATCTAATTTTTTTTTAGTTCATCCAATGCAAATTTAACATTTACATATAACATCGATCTAATTTTTGATTGTCTTAAGCAATATCGATTCATATACAAGCAAACTGCATTTCTGAACATGCCAAAAAAGAATAAACTGTTTGAACGGCAACTTATTATTGTGGCTCAATATTTTCTACCAAATTTATCTTATTCAATCATAAAAACATGGTTGGATAATATTGCGGAAGAAGTAAAATCGCGCCTAAAAGATAAATATCCTACGCATGAAATATTCTCGACATCTCCTGAGCAATTTTTTATTTGGAAAGAGACCAATATTGACGACCATATTTGGACCGATAAAACAGATGTAACGTCAATTATGAGTATACTGGAAGAATACATATTTTCGGACCTAAATATCAATGACTTTTATAAATTATTATCGCCAGATTTCATCGCATATACCAATTCTGTACGTTATTTTAGATGATATCAAATTATATAATAATAATTTGTTACGCGCTGCATAAGTATAACTATAATTTTTCTGTGTTAAAAATATTCTATTTACAATTTTTTAAATATAATTTATAATGTAAATGTAATTTACAGGTTTCTGAACATTTACGAAAACATATATTAACTAATATATATCGTAGCACTGCTAGAAGGCTTGGTGTACGTTGCGATCTTGCGGCAAATTATGAAACAACTATTTCAATTGCATGGAAACCGGAATAGTAAGTACAATTTTAGCTTAGAACGTTTTCAATCTTTTATTATATATGTGTGTATTTTGTAAATATATTTATGGCATTTTAAAGTACTTGTTTTTGTTAATTTGATAAATCATAATATTTCCTTCTTAAAAATTTAATAAAACTTTTGCGCGCGTGCTACGTACACATACGGTAAGATAATTAAAATCTCTTTTTTTCGGTGAAAGATCAAAGTCATCTTAAGATTTTAAATTGGACAATATAGTGTCTTCCACAAAAATCTGTTTTTTTTTCACACATAATCGCATTTACATATTTAGATAAATTAAAAGATTAAGTAAAAGTAGTAAAAAATTAATAGTTATTAGATATATCTTATAATTTATTTTAACATATGACATAGAATTTTTGATTTATCATATAATATTATATGATTTATACTTTTTAAACAGTTTATCTTAATAGGTTTTAGATACAAAAAAAAAAAAATAAGATGTATTGATTTATATAAAAAAATTACATGCAATTATATGTACATATGTGCATTAAAAGAATTATACAATTTTATATTTTTGATGCAACGTTACGTTTCTTACAAGACCATGATCCTCAGTCGATTTCATTTATTATTTTTTGAAAAAATTTAACAAATATTTTAATAAAAAATTATGTTTAAAAATTATATTTTTTTACATTGATAAAAATTATTAATTTTTTATAACTTTATATTGACATGTATGAAATGATAAAATGAGACCTTATATGCAGAATAATAAATACAATTTATTTATAAAAAATTGCCTAATTTTTAAAAATATGTATTTGGCAACTATTGTTTATTTTACACTGAAAAAATTTACTGTTAACTTTTGGATAATTTAAAAAAATGCAGTTTGTTTCTTAATTGAGAAAGATTTATGCATAATTTTTTTAATCAGTCTATTGCAAATGCTAAAGAAATCGGAGGTTATCAATTACAATGAACACTCTTTCTATACTCTGTATAAACGTATATGTACATATATAAATGTATTTTTATTATTTTCAGTAAAAAAGAAGATTGGGATGATGGAGAGTATTTTTATTTAAATAAAGGACCAAATACATACCCTTCTAACATCACCAAAAAAAGATGTCCCGAGGGATTTTTAATAAAACCATTAAATGATGTATGGGTTAGTAATATTTTATATGTAATTTTTTATACATTAATTTTAGCAGTAGTTTACAAAAATAACAATCAATTATAAATCTTATAAATAATAAGTTAAGCTTTTATTTTCTTGTCTGCAATCGAAATTTTATTTATATGTCTGTTTTTCTTAGATGGTACATCTAATGATGACACTTTTTCACCAAGTATCGCCGAGAAACATACCTTATAAATGGAAGTTTAATATTTTTTCCACTTTGCTACTACCAAGTTTCAATTTAGAACCTATAAATATTGAAATTGAATGTAAAAAAGTTACAGAGTCACTAATGGTAAAATATTACATATCTTATAATATACTTTAATATTTATATATACATAAGAAGAGAGTATGTTAATTGTAATTATTTATAATTTAAGTTATATTATTTTAGAAATCGCTAACGTGTTTGAATTTTTCTATTTTCACAGGTTAAATCTAAACACACAATCACACAATCAAACCAAAGAAAAGAAATGGTTAAATATGCTGTGGGTATGATAGTGAGATTCTCATCTCGTGATTACCGGAATTCTGATTTTCAATATTTTGATGGAGTAATTATCGATTGGCATTATTATCGTAATTGTCCATTCAAAAATATTTTGGACACAAGCCGCCAGATTGAATATATGTACCCATGTGAAAATTGTCTCCCTTTAATGATTCGAGAAAATCGAGATGTCGTCAATGAACCACACTACACAGTTCTCACTGATAATAATACTATAATATATCATGTGATCCAAAGTATGAATATTAATAGCATTAATATAAATTACATATACATTTCTATCTGAATTTTCATCTGTATAATATAAAATGTATATTTTGTTTGTTACAGATGAGATATTCATGTGTCCACCAAGAGAAATCAATAATATAGAAATAGGACGATATTTTTCTAAATTTGAAGGCACTCACTACGTACTAAATAAAAGCTTAGCAGATCGTTATCCGGAGGATTCCGCAGCAATTGTTCAATTTTATTCGCCATATTTTCGAAGGCAGTGGCAATCCAGCGAGGGTATCTTGCCATGAACTTCCTCTAATCTAGGCCATTTGGAACTTGGAACCGGCATTAAAAACTAAAGGTTCCATATAGCTGCAGAAAGGCGCACTCTGCAGGTACATGTTGAGGGATACCACTCTCTAACAACAGCAGAATTAACATCAGACAATAGTGAGGATATCAATAATCCATAAAGCATGGCAGCAAATGCTAAGTTCGAAGTATGGTGTAATAAACAAAAATTGTAATAAACAATTTTATTAATTGTAATAAATAAAAAATAACAGACATTTGTACAATATAATTTTTACAAAATATTATTTTTGACAACTAAATCGAGGCATTTTTTAAAAATAATGTGACTTGACTCGACACTTTGAAATCTCCTAACTTTTTTACTTTTAGAATATGTCCTAGAATTATTTCTAGGACATATTCTAAAAGTTCAGCGATTAAACCACGGAACATCCTGTATAGTTTTTAGACAATTTAAAAAATTTAATTAACTTAATAATATAAAATTTCTATTTGTTATTGATAGCTTTAATCTTTATACCTCGATTACAATAAAACATAATTTCAATTTTCAACACATAATTTTAGTTTTACTTTATTTGAAAGGTTAGTTTAAAAAGATTTACGGCTTTCATTGGTAAGAATCGGCTTTAATGATTTCTCGGTTATAAAATACATAGGTTAAAAATTCGAGATAAAGTGTAGAAACGAAAAATGCTAAAAAGTAATATTTTGCTTACATTACATAGACTGTGTATTTGGCTCAATAAGAAAATCTCGTGAAAAATTCACTCGTCAGTGAAAGCTTTGTCAGAAATCTATTAGTCACGACTGACGATCTCATAATTACACGCTTGCGTGTCGCTAGAACAATGCCCGTGACCTTTCGCGTGTGTAACAAGCCTACTCTCATCTTAATCCCCTCCCTAAAGGGCCCTTACGCATGGTCCCCATAGCGCCGCCGATGCCCTACGGCGCGCGCTTTAATTCGGCTTATAATTTTCTAACAAAGCATAAAAAATTAAAACATGCTTTGAATCATCATTGACAAAAATTTATGTCAATAACGTTAAAAAAAACAGAACGGTAATACGAAACATGCTTCTCCTTTTTATTTTCTAATGCGTCTTGACAATTGAAAGCATTGAAAAAGTGAAGGCCATATTTTATACATTTATAGAAAATACACGCTATACTTACTTTTTGTGTTTCCACTTTCTATTAACCCGAATTTTAGTATGTGAAAAATATAATATAAAAATGAATAGCTTTCTAGCTATTATTCTTTGTTGAAGAATACCTTTGTGAAAACAGTGTGCGCACAAAGCTCTTAAAAAATAACACAGATTGTTCTTAAATGCCCTAGAAGAAAAAAATGAGACGTGCAGAACAAGAGAAATGTAATAGTAAAAGATTTCAAATAGAATATTTCAATATAATATATCCCCACATTTTCTTTTTCTTTCGCCTTTTGTTTGTCTTTATCAGAATATTCTATTCACCATGTTTGCTACTTCAATATTTATTCATTGACGATTCAAAAACTTTTGTGTTAATATGTATTGTAAATAACTTTTTATTATTCACATGTGTTTCGTTCAATACAGTCCCAACAAAACGAAAAACAAATAAAGATGTGTATGAGTCATCAGTCAATATAAAGATTTTCACCTCTCTCACAAGAAACAAATATAAAAAAAGAAAGAATATAAAGAAGAATACAAAGAAAGAATATAAGTAAAGAGGTAAGATATTTCTAGGATTCTTACAAAAATAAACAAAAAATAAATTGTAATTATTTTATAATCTCTTGCAGATTTGATATGCGATCAAAGTTAATGCTGCAAAAAAAATACTAGTAATTTACATTTGATTAAATTATTTTAAATATACTTTATTTTATATATAATTTTTGGATTCTTTTACGAATCTACTAATGTTACAAAAATTCTCTTTGTCTAGCGATGGCCAAATCTACACATGTTTTTTAATAGATAAAGAAAAAGAGTCTTAGTTTGTGTTTTGTCCTTTTAGAATTTTTAAAAAACAATTTTTTTATCATTATTAAGGATATCAAAAATAACCATTTGATGAGAAAAAACTCGATTTATAAAGCCAAAAATAATTAGTCTAGGTATACCACTATACTATTCTAACGCTATACGTATATAGTATACATATGTAGTCTAAGATGATATTAATATGATAAAGCAGTATAATTTTTTCTCACTTAATGGTTATTTTGACACCTCTAATAATCTTACAATATAAAAGACATTATTTTTTAAAAATTTTAAGGAAAAAAAGAACACGCTATGACAAAACGCCCTACACATGTGCAACTTTATTTGTAGGGAGATTAGAAGAGGATAAATCAGGTGTTCTCCATATGATATCCAATCTGCAGCGGACTGCTTGTCTGCTTTGCGAATACGTGTCAATAGGGCTCCTACACTTTTCAATACAAAGAATTAGAATTATATTGAGTTAACTGCCACAAAACGAAATGCTGATGTTGAAATGAAAACAAGCATTGGATTAAACAGTGGTTATTACAAAGAAAAAATTTAGTTATGTTAATATTCGTAAAATATTAGATTGTAAAAACTTCCTACACATAGACTGCGACACTTTCAATGAATTACTCTGTATATAATAAAAAAATATTTTTGCTTGTAATTAAACTAGAAAGTTTTACAACGTCATTATATGTATATACCACATATTAACCTTTTGTAATTATTAAATTTAAAGGCACAGTCAAAATTTAAATCTGAAATTTTGATATGAAAACAGGGCGAAATTTAATTTTACCTTGACATTTGATTTAAAAAGTATTGAATGTAATAGACATTTTGCGAAAAATAGTTGAATTTTATCTGAGTTTTTGAAAGCTTAGAACAAAAGACGTAAAATAACACTTAAAAAAAGTAATAAATCTCAATAAACATAGTTATAACTTTCAAAATAAATGAACAGCAGTAAGAATTTAGAAAGCATTTCCCAAAAGTTTATCACTCATGTCTTCAAATACACTGCACACAACAATTAGAGGATCTCTGGAGTTTTCTTATAAAGTAGACAAAATTCAACCAGCTGTAACTTCGTTAAAAATGAAGCAAATTTAAATTTAAAAAGATTTTTTAAGCTTAAAATCTCTACTTTCGAAGGATTATCATTATTTTTATGTTTCTGTGAGTTTGTTAATTTTTACATGTAGAAAATTACAAGCTGGAAAAAATGTAAAACTTTTTTCTCACTTTGTGGTTCTGTCATGTGTCTAAAAAAAATCTGCGAACATTTTAAATTTTCTAATGTAAAAGCTTAACATTTTGCGTAGAAAATTATTTTTAATTTGTCTACAATATTTTTTATCGAGTTACCGTGTATATGCTGGTTAGTTTTCTTACAAAAAACAAGGATGGAAGAATCATTGGGAATGCGATTGGGGATGAAGCATATTCTACATACTAGTTCGGACGAGAAAGGGGTAGCCACTGAGGGAGGAGCGGCAAGCAACGACGAATGGCGAATTTACTCGCCCTTCCCTCAATAGCTTTCCTCACAATGATACCCTTCATCTCTATTTTCCTACATTTTTGAAGGTGGGTGGTTTTTGTCCTTTTTGTGTCCTGATTGGTCAGTCAAACAACTTACTTGTAGAAAAAATGGATGGGGGAATATTTGTTCTTTTTTGGGTCCTGATAGGTCAGTCAAATCATAAAGCATTTGTACACTCTAAGAAGACTGCACACTTTTAGACAATTTCTTGCGAAACAGTTAGTGTCGATGTTAGCCGTGTGTTAGCTACAAGTATTATCAATAAAAGTGTTAGCTTTCGCGCTTACATTCGTATATAAGATACATACAAATTATTTTGTACTTTTATACACATATATACATATAATATAACAAATTAGTGAAAAACTAGTGAAAAACATTTGCTGTAAGCTGTTTTGTACATTGACTAATTTGTTACAATGGCTTCAATAACAGACTTGCCGGAGGAAGTAATTGCTCATATTTTGAAAATTAAGATCCTCAGCATTGAAGATATAATGAATTTTAGTTCTACGTGTACCAAATTCGACCAATTGATAGAACAAAACAACAAGTTGTGTGAGAAGAAATTTTATGACAGGTATTTTATTTTTAAAAAATTTTTATATTATTTTGTTTATTGATTCTTCCCCCTCAATGGAATATTTGATCGGAAATTAATAGTCAAAAAATTGATGTTATTGTGTTATCATTTATTAATTTAAATTGCGTCTGTTGCTTTATTGAATATTAAACCTGCTCTTGATGTTACAATTTAATACGACTTTACCAAAAGATTTACACCTAAAAATTGTATTCTCAAAATGTATATTTTATAAGGACTTTTAATTGATATTCTTAATAAATTATGAACATTTCCTTTTTTATACGGTGATTTTTGCAATACTTTATTTATAAATTAAGTAAAAAATAGTATATTTAATTTGTCCAAGTTTTAATAAATAGCAATAAGTGTTTTTTATAAAATTGTTTTTTGTTTATTGGGATTAATAATTCCAAATATTAAACACATATAATGATCACAAAATATTTCAGTCAGTATATATTTTTACATATTTAGAATATCTGACTATAAGTACTCTACTTTTTAGAGAATGTCATTTAAACTAAGAGAATGCTTTTGGTGCTTATTTTAGAAAAAAATATTATAGAGATAAGTGATATATTCTTAAGGTAAGAATATAATTTTTTGGTGTAATGAAGTCGAAATCTTAATGCGTCTAAAGGTTCCACAAGTTGAAATAACGTCGATCAAATAATTGTTGTTGTATAAATGATATTTATTACTTTTGTATATTATAATTTCAAACTTTCTATACCTAGGTTTTATTATTAAATTATAATTATTATTTAATTAAAATAATTTAAATTATATTATTATTAAATTATAATAAAAGTTATCCTGTTTTTTATTATTGTCTCAGGTTATTACGTATTTATTACAAATGTGCCGTTTTTTCTATATAAATTGTTTTAAATGTTTACGATTAAATGATTAAAACTATAGATTTTAATAACCATCTTTTTAACTGTATTAATAGTATTTTTTCTTGTAAAATTATTTCAATTTTGTAATTAAAAAAAAGTTTATTTTATAGTGTTAAACATGAAAAATATATTAAAATCTTTTTTAACAATTTTGTATATTTTAATTTTCAAATTTGCTATTATACGATTATGTATAATGTATAAACTATGTTTATCTATAATAATATTTAAACATAAGAACACTTTTATTATATTTATTTGCTTCAAAATTTACTTATACATGTATAATATTCTTTTTATCTGTCATAAATAATTATATCTTTTTAAGGTCTTATAATGTAATTGTATTTTGATAACCAATGTAACCTGTTTTTTTAGTCTTCTGTTTAAACTTTATGGTTTTTCAAATTTTATAAAAAGGGTTATATACAGTCAGTTTTATCTACTTGGAAATTGTAAACTTAAACATTATTTTTATTTTAATAGTATGTACAGAATCAAAATCTACACATTTTTACACATATTGTTTTTACTTGATTTATTATTTTTCTTACATATTTAGTTTTATTTGATTTCTTATTTAAATATAATTTAAAGTAACAAACTTTAATAATATACAATAATCGTAACAGATGCAGCACGGTAACATTGTTTTTATGTGTACATGGACATGCGTTATTGTGATAGTTACAATTTGATTAAAGAAATTATATATTTTTTTATTAAATAGAGAAATTTATATTTTTATGATTTCTTCAATATAATATGATTTCTTTAATTTGTTTTGAATATTTATTATTAATGTATATATGTACATAACAAAATTTATTGCTGATATTGTAGTGTTGTTTAATATAATTCTTGAGATTTTTGTATGTTATTTTCAGGTGCCCCACTGCGGACAAGAAATATGACAAACAAGAAAAGAAAAGAATTTTTAACCGATTGAATTTTAAAGAACAAATGAAAAAAGGATTACAGTATATTAACAAACTACATTATTATGTGTCACTTATGACAGAGAATGAATTAACGGATACGACCAAAAAAGAATTAGAAAGTCTTATGGGTTTTATTGCTAAAAATTCTCTAAATTATTATTTTGTTTATGACGAGTTGAATAGAATAAATGTTAAAGAATTATCATGGTAAACTTCATAAACTAAATTGCTATTAACATTAATTAGTAATTTAATGTAATTATTGTGTAATTAATATCTAATTTTTTTTTAGTTCATCCAATGCAAATTTAACATTTACATATAACATCGATCTAATTTTGCATTATCTTAATCACTATCGATTTATATACAAGCAAACTGCATTTCTGAACATGCCAAAAGAGAAACAACTATTCGAACAGCAACTTATTATTGTGGCTCAATATTTTCTACCAAATATATCTTATTCAATCATAAAAACATGGTTGGATAATATTGCGGAAGAAGTAAAATCGCGCCTAAAAGATAAATATCCTACGCATGAAATATTCTCAACATCTCCTGAGCAATTTTCTATTTGGAAAGAGACCAATATTGACGACCATATTTGGACCGATAAAACAGATGTAACGTCAATTATGAGTATACTGGAAGAATACATATTTTCGGACCTAAAAATCGATGACCTTTATGAATTAATAATGCCAGATTTCGACATCACATTTATCAATTTTGTACGTTATTATTTTAGATAATATCAAATTATATAATAATAATTTGTTACGCGCTGCATAAGTATAACTATAATTTTTCTGTGTTAAAAATATTCTATTTACAATTTTTTAAATATAATTTATAATGTAAATGTAATTTACAGGTTTCTGAACATTTACGGAAACATATATTAACTAATACGTATCGTAGCGTTGCTAGAAGGCTTGGTGTACGTTGCGATCTGGCGTCACAGTACGAAACAACTATTTCAATTGCATGGAAACCGAAATAGTAAGTACAATCTTAGCTTAAAACTTTTTCAATCTTTCTTTTCAATCTTTTATTATATATGTGTGTATTTTATAAATATATTTGTAATTATATGTAATATATTTATGGCATTTTAGAGTAATTGTTTGTGTTAATTTGATAAAACATAATATTTTTCCTTCTTAAAAATTTAACAAAACTTTTGCGCGCGTGCTACGCACACACACATACAGTAAGATAATTAAAATCTCTTTCTTTCGGTGTGAAAGATCAAAGTCATCTTAAGATTTTAAATTGGACAATATAATGTCTTCTACAAGAATCTGTTTTTTTCACACATAATCGCATTTGCATATTTAGATAAACTAAAAGATTAAGTAGTAAAAAATTAATAGTTATTAGATATAACTTATAATTTATTTTAACATATGACATAGAATTTTTAATTTATCATATAATATTATATAATTTATACTTTTTGAACAGTTTATCTTAATAGGTTTTAGAAACAAAAAAAAAGAAAATAAGATGTATTGATTTATATAAAAAAATTACATGCAATTATATGTACATATGTGCATTAAAAGAATTATACAATTTTATATTTTTGATGCAACGTTACGTTTCTACAAGACCATGATCATCAGTCGATTTAATTTACTATTTTTTTAAAAAATTTAACAAATATTTTAATAAAAAATTATGTTTTATAAATTATATTTTTTTTACATTGATAAAAATTATTATTTTTTTATAACTTTATATTAACATGTATGGACTGATAAAATGAGACTTTATATGCAAAATAATAAATGCAATTTATTTATAAAAAATTGCTTAATTTTTGAAAATATGTATTTGGCAACTATTTTTTATTTTACACTGGAAAAATTTACTGTTAAATTTTGGATAATTTTAAAAAATGCAATTTGTTTCTTAATTGAGAAAGATTTATGCATAAGTTTTTTAATCAGTCAATTGCAAATGCTACAGAAATCATGGATTATCAATTGCAATAAACACTCTTTCTATACTCTGTATAAACGTATATGTACATATATAAATGTATATCTTTTTATTATTTTCAGTGAAAAAGAAGATTGGGATGATGGAGAGAATTTTTATTTAAATGAAGAACCAAATACATACCCTTCTAACATTACCAAAAAAAGATGTCCCGCGGGATTTTTAATAAAACCATTAAATGATACATGGGTTAGTAATATTTTATATGTAATTTTTTATACATTACTTTTAGCAGTAGTTTACAAAAATAATAATATATATTATTATAAATTTTATAAATAATAAATTAAATTAATAAGTCAATACATGATAGTCAATGAGTGAAAATAATAAACTTCTTTTTATTTTTTGTCTGCAATCGAAATTTTATTTATATGTCTGTTTTTTTTTTAGATGGTACATCTAATGATAACAGATTTTCACCAAGCATTCCCGAGAAACATACCTTGTAAATGGAAGTTGAATATTTTTTCCAGTTTTCTAGTAAGCTGTTTCAGACCAGAACTTACAAATATTGAATTTGAATGTAAAAAAGTTACAGCGTCATTAGAGGTAAAGTATTACGTATTTTATAATGTACTTTAATATTCATATATACATAAGAACCGAGTATGTTAATTATAATTATTTATAATGTAAGTTATATTATATTATTTTAGAAATCGCTAACATGTTTGAATTTTGCTATTTTCACAGGTTAAACCTGAACACACAATTGAACAACCAAACCAAAGAAAAACAAAAGTTAAATATGCTGTGGGTATAATAGTGAAATTCTTATCTCATTCTTATCATCTTGATGGATATAATGATGGAGTAATTATCAGTTGGGATTATAATTTTAATTGTACATTCGAAAATAATTTGAATAAGAGTTCCCAGTTTGCATATCTAGGCCGATGTATCTGTAATCACAACTCTTTCATGAATCGACAACTTCAAGATCAACCACACTACGTAGTTCTCACTGATAATAATAGAATATGTTATGTGTCCCAAAGTATGAATATTAATAGCATTAATATAAATTACATATACATTTCTATGAATTTTCGTTTGTATAATGTAAAATGTATATTTTGTTTGTTACAGATGAAATATGCATGTGTCCACCAAGAGAAATCAATAATATAGAAATAGGACGATTTTTTTCCAAATTTGGAGGCACTCACTACGTACCAAATAAATGTTTAGCAGATCGTTTTCCAGAGGATTCCGCAGCAATTCTTAAAATACTTTCCAATGACTAGTTTGTATTGGCCAACATCTTTTTAAACATTGGCATATAAATGTATGTAGTGTTGCGTCACGCGCGTTTGGAAAGAAAATCGAAATCGTTCCACGGACGTAACAATATAAATGTATATAATAAATTAATTGTACTGTATCTCACACGTCGTCAAATCTACTTGATATCCTTAAAATGCGTTCCTTGTTTGTAAAGATTAGGAAGATTAAGATGTGTACATAGAAGTAATTTCAAGCTTCAAAATGCTTTTTAAATTTTTCGTCTGCGATAAATTTTTGTCAAGTCGACATTTCTAAAAGATACACAAGTTTAATTTCAACTTAAATCATGTAATTCGGCCAAAAAAAATTGTAAATAAAAAAAAACATTTTGTTTGTAGTCAAAATATTATAATTTATAAAACTTGACTTAAATTTTTCGAGAGAAATTTTTTTATCGAGCTGTAGAGTGTCAAATTAAAAATATAATTTTACTTTATAACTTCCTCTAAAATAAGCGTCAAAAAAACTTTTTTCTTAATTTAAGAGAGAAATCCTCTAAAGAATAATAAATATTCTTAATGTGTAGGAATATTTGTACTAAAGATAGATTTCTGGGATAGATAATGGAAAATTCTATTGGTAAAAAAATAATTTTACAAATGGACATTTGGTATTTATCAAAACTTTGATAAAGTTAAATATGTAGTTTTTATTTAACTCTCAAACTAAACACGTTTTTTTGGCACCATAATCCTGAACGGATGGGTAGCACTTTGCACTAAACAAACTGTTTAAATTGTCCTTTCAGTTATAAATCCCTTTTGACACAAACTTTTTTTAAGTTTCCAACCTCGAAACTTTATTAATATTTTTTTAAAACAATAGATTAAAAATGGCACAGATACGAAAGACCCACGTGTTCAGTTTGAGGGTTAATTTATAAATATTGAATTGGATAATGAAAGTGGAATGGGATATGCCAGGGTATATAGCAACGGTAAGGGGGGTCCCTGAAGTAGTGCAACAACCAGATTCCGCGGGTCCCCCCCCCCCCCCACATACACGCCTAGGTAATCTATCCGAGAGTGTTTTAATGAAAATTCCCCGTTAAATAGGAACGAGTCCCACATAACCCATTATTACATCCATCGGCGGCGGGTATGTGTAGAAGCATTTCTCTTTCGTCAAAAAAAAAGAGGAAAATTAAGGGAAAAAGCGAGAAGGAGAACGTAGAAGTTTGATAAGAGATTGGAGGAGAGTAGGATAAGAGCTATAACTAGGAGGTGTTGGAAGAAGATGACTAAATGGAGGAAAGAGATGGGAATTGTCGAAGTAGGAATTAATAAATTAATGTAAAACTTATTTAAAATATTTTTTTATTTTTTTGGTATTTTTTTATACAGAGATTGCATAAAAAATAAAAACACACACATATATATATATATACATATATATATATATTATTTTATATATATATATATATTTATTAAACATTTAGTAAACATTCTTGTAAAATATAATTAAATCAATGAATTTTTTCTTATAGCGAAATAGTAGGTTTTGTTGATGGGATCGAATCACCTCGTATTGTGGAAAATAATAAAAAATATAACTCTTTTACATTTTATTTAAATAATGCACAATTATAGAAGACTTGCGCCTTCGTAAAAACACTTGTACGTACTATCTTCGCACTAGTTTTGTTGATTAAAATAAAAAAATTTGAGTTTTCTTTGGGGTAGTACTTATGCATATTTACAAAAAAAAAGAAAACAATATAAGTAACAATAATAACAGTATAAAATAAATTAAACCGCAAGGAGTCAGATGTGTAAAAAAATATTTTTTAAGTTTAATGGTAAAATAGTTAAAAATCATAGTCAGGCATCCTAGTCTAAAACGTTATGTTGAGTGTCTTGCAAAGTAATAAAGAGTTGTTCTGGAGAAAGGCACTGAGAACGACAAACTAATATCTAGTATTATTATGTTTTTCTTATTATAATGACTTTCTAAAAATAAAAAAATAATTATATCTTAATAATACGAAATATACTGTTAAGAACAAGATGTTCTTTATATAGCGGCAAGAAACAATCCCTCTTTAAAAAAGGCATGTTATCGACATTGTCATTGCTTTTCCGCGATGCTGATTGGTTGTCTCGAAGTCTCATTGTCAAGTGCATTATTGCGATTTGCTTTGCGCGTGTCGTCTGCAGCTGTCAAATTTTGACAGTTTGTGTGATAATTTGTAGAAAAATTATATTAAAGAAAAGTTTAAAAAGTTAAAGAAACCGAAGAAGAGAAAAAGAGAGACAAAAGAAAGGTACATATATTATATATACATATATTGTATATTGTGTAATTATGTGTAATTAATAGAAAAAAAAAGAGATGGAAGAAAGAAAGAGAAGGGATATAATATTAAATAAAGAAAGAGAAAAAGAGAGAAAGAAAGAAAAAGAAAGAAGAATGCTTTTTTAAAGCCAACTGTAAATATTAAAGTTAAATATTTAACAATCAATTAGCATTGCGGAAAAAAACTTTAATGCTTAACTTTCACATATACAATATAATCATACAACACAATATAAACATAAACAAAATAAATGGCGCGCACGTAACGCGCGTTTAAACTGTGTTCTAGTATAGAAAAAAATAGCACATTCCTAATAAATACGCAATAACTTGAGACAATAATAAAAAACAGGATAACTTTTATTATAATTTAATAATAATATAATTTAAATATTTGTAATTAAATAATAATTATAATTTAATAATAAAACCTAGGTAAAGAAAGTTTAAAATTATAATGTACATAAATAATAAATATCATCTATACAACAACAAATTATTTGATCGACGTTATTATAACTCGTAGAACCTTTAGACACATTAAGATTTCGACTTTTCACTTATCTTTATAATATCTTTTTCTAAAATAAGCACTAAAAGCATTCTCTTAGTTTAAAAGACATCCTCTAAAAAATATAGTACTTATAGTCAGATATTCCAAATATGTAAAAATATATACTGACTGAAATATTTTCTGCACATTATATGTGTCTAATATTTGGAATTATTAATCTCAATATATAAAAAATAATTTTACGAATGGCACTTATTACTATTTATTAAAACTTGGACAAATTAAATATACTATTTTTTACTTAATTTATAAATAAAGTATTGCAAAAATCACCGTATAAAAAAGGAAATGTTCGTAATTTATTAAGAATATCAATTAAAAGTCCTTATAAAATATACATTTTGAGAATACAATTTTTAGGTGTAAATCTTTTGGTAAAGTCGTATTAAATTGTAACATCAAGAGCAGGTTTAATATTTAATAAAGCAACAGACGCAATTTAAATTAATAAAATGATAACACAATAACATCAATTTTTTGACTATTAATTTCCGATCAAATATTCCATTGAGGGGGAAGAATCAATAAAAAAAATAATATAAAAGTTTTTTTAAAAATAAAATACCTCTCATAAAATTTCTTCTTACACAACTTGTTGTTTTGTGCTCTCAATTGGTCGAATTTGGTAGTAGAACTGAAATTCATTACATTTCCGACGCTGAAACTCTCACTTTTCAAAATATAAGCAATCGTTTCCTCCATCAAGTCTGTTATCAAAGCTATTGTAAAAAATTAGTCAATGAACAAAACAGCTTACAGCAAATGTTTTTTCACTAGTTTTTCACTAATTTGCTATATTATATGTATATATGTGTATAAAAATACAAAATAATTTGTATGTATTTTATACACAAATGTAAGCGCGAAAGCTAACACTTTTATTGATAATACTGTAGCTAACACACGACTATCGACACTAATTTTTTTGCAACAAGAAATTGTCTAAAAGTGTACAGTCTTCTTTGAGTGTACAAATGCTTTATGTATGAATGAAATATTTTTTTATTATATACAGAGTAATTCATTGAAAGTGTCGTAGTCTATGTGTAGGAAGTTTTTACAATCAATCTAATTTTTTACGAATATTAACATAACTAAATTTTTTCTTTGTAATAACCACTGTTTAATCCAATGCTTTTTTTCATTTCTACATCAGCGTTTTGTGGCAGTAAACTCAATATAATTCTAATTCTTTGTATTGGAAAGAGTAGGAGCCCTATTGACACGTATTCGCAAAGCAGACAAGCAGTCCGCTGCAGATTGGATATCATATCGAGAACACCTGATTTATCCCCTTCTAACCTCCCTACAAATAAAGTTGCACATGTGTAGGGCATTTTGTCATAGCGTGTTCTTTTTTTCCTCAAAATTTTTAAAAAATAATGTCTTTTATATTGTAAGATTATTAGAGATGTCAAAATAACCATTAAGTGAGAAAAAATTATACTGCTCTATCATATTAAGTCATCTTAGACTACATATTGTATACTATATACGTATAGCGTTAGAATAGTATAGTGGTATATCTAGACTAATTATTTTTGGCTTTATGAATCGAGTTTTTTCTCATCAAATGGTTATTTTTGATATCCTTAATAATTATAAAAAAATTGTTTTTTAAAAATTCTAAAAGGACAAAACACAAACTAAGACTCTCTTTCTTTATCTATTAAAAAACATGCGTAGATTTGGCCAACGACAAAGAGAATTTTTGTAACATTAGTAAATCCATAAAAAAATCCAAAAATTATATATAAAATAAAGTATATCTAAAATAGTTTAATCAACTATAAATTACTAATATTTTGTTTGCAGCGTTAATTTTGATCGCATATCCAATTTGCAAGAGATTATAAAATAATTACAATTTATTTTTTGTTTATTTTTGTAAGAATCCTAGAAATATCTTACCTCTTTACTTATACTCTTTCTTTGTATTCTTCTTTATATTCTTTCTTTTTTTTATATTTGTTTCTTGTGAGAGAGGTGAAAATCTTTATACTGACTGATGACTCATACACATCTTTATTTGTTTTTCGTTTTGTTGGGACTGTATTGAACGAAACACATGTGAATAATAAAAAGTTATTTACAATACATATTAACACAAAAGTTTTTGAATCGTCAATGAATAAATATTGAAGTAGCAAACATGGTGAATAGAATATTCTGATAAAGACAAACAAAAGGCGAAAGAAAAAGAAAATGTGGGAATATATTATATTGAAATATTCTATTTGAAATCCTTTACTATTACGTTTCCTTTGTTCTGCACGTCTCTTTTTTTTCTTCAAGAGCATTTAAGAACAATATCTGTGTTATTTTTAAAGAGCTTTGTGCGCACACTGTTTTCACAAAGCTATTCTTCAAAGAATAATAGCTAGAAAGCTATTCATTTTTATATTATATTTTTCACATACTAAAATTCGGATTAATAGAAAGTGAAAACACAAAAAGTAATTATAGCGTGTATTTTCCATAAATGTATAAAATATGGCCTTCACTTTGTCAAGGTCTTGACAATTGAAAGCATAGAGCTTTCAATTGTCAAGACGCATCAGAAAATAAAAAGGAGGAGCATAATTACTACATCATAACTTGAGCCCAGCATTTGCTGCCAGACTTTATGGATTAGTGACGTCCTCACTATTGTCTGATTTTAATTCTCCTGTTGTTAGAAAGTGGTATCTCTCAACATATACTTGCAGAGTGCGTCTCTTCTGCAGCTATATGGGACCTATTGTTTTTAATGCCGATTCTAAACGGCCTAGATTAGAGGGAGTTCATGGCACGATACTCTCGCTGGATTGCCACTGCCTTCCGAGAGGTGGCGATCAAATAAAATCGAACGAAATTCGATATTCTAATCGGAATTTTTGGTACAGAGAGCAGACACACTCACTGTGCCATGATTGCTTTATGTATGTATATAAATATAAATATAAATGTATACAAATAAATGTATGTAAATGTATATAATATAATATAAATGTATTAAAATTACATATCATAAAATTTTAACTTTCTTATTAAGCTATTAAAAATTTATTTTGAAAATTTTAAAGTTCTAATTTTAAGCTAGTAATATAAAAAATAAAATTAAAATGTATAATTATATGAAATCATATGCGTGCCATTAAATTTAGGTTTATTTTAACATCCATTAATTGTCTTGAGTTTTTATAATACTTCTCAACAACACCGTATATTACAATTTAGCTTTTATTATGTTTTTTTTATATCATGAGTGTTATAAAATTTATGAAGTATCTTATATATGCATACCTATATATTGCATAAACAGGGTGTTCGGCAACAGGTAGGACAAAATTTAAGGAATGATTCTACACGATAAAATAAGATGATTACCACGCTTTGAGCACCTTTTTTACGCAAATTTTTAAATATTTATAACTAAAAGACGAAGCCTCTATCGCAATTTTGTTAGTCTTGATTTTTGTCTTATTTTATCATGTAGAATCACTCCTTAAATTTTGTCCCACCTGTTGCCGAACACCCTGTATAAGAAATTTTATAAATTTTAAGAAATATTGCATATATAAGAAATTTTATAAATTTTAAGAAATATTGCATATATAAGAAATTTCATAAATTTCATAACTTTTATGCTATAAAAAAAAAATTATGCGTACGCATAATAAATATGCTACGCATCTCGTAA
Organism: Anoplolepis gracilipes; assembly: GCF_047496725.1. Lineage (NCBI taxonomy): Eukaryota > Metazoa > Arthropoda > Insecta > Hymenoptera > Formicidae > Anoplolepis > Anoplolepis gracilipes. The sequence continues at coordinate 15,393,166 of NC_132970.1, read as the reverse complement.
GCTTTTTGTCTAAGCATTTATAAGACAAATTATTATTAGAAAAATATTTTTTTATATAGATTCGATTAATCATAACATTAATAAGAAAAAGGTAAATAAGAGTCCGCACAAATTTTGGTAAAACTTTAGATATTTAAAAATATTATTAATCTCTCTCTCTCTCTCTCTCTCTCTCTCTCTCTCTCTCTCTCTCTCTCTCTCTCTCTCTCTCTCTCTCTCTCTGTCTCGGCAAAAGAAAAACATTTTCGCGCGTAGATATTTAATCCACACTTTAATTACATCTGATTTCTCACGACCAATCGAATTCTAACAGCGACCTTAAACCGATCCATTAGAAAGATGATCTGTAATTACTCTTGGCTTTCACACATGTAGACTGACACGTCGTACATGCTCGCGTGATTCATCGCCCGTTAGTGTACATCGGACTTAATGATAGCGCTACGCGATGTTTCCAAAGGTGGAGGTCGTAGGTGAGAAACGATTTAATTAAATCGTCGACTCGCTCGTGTCATCGTCGGACTCGAACGTGGGCAAAACACAAAAGGACTGCTCGTCGGAATGCGGAAGGTGTAGAGGAGCATCGTAATATTATATCTCAACACGAGATAAGGTCGTTGTTCGCGCGAGAAATATATACGCAAGTAAACTCAAAGAAGGAATAACACAACGTCGGAAATATAATACACGGTAACAAACTTTATTAAGATCATCTAACTTATTTCTATATTTCCTTTTATTATTTTTTATATAAGACATACATTTACGTCTTTTCTTTTTTTATATCATCGGTAAATTTTTACAAAATTTTAAATTCGATTAATTATATTTTCTTAATATTTTAAATTATATTTAACAAATAAATTATTTAATATTCCGCGGACGGAACAGGCTGAGTCAGAAATCGAGAAACCGCCGAGGAATTGTCCGGCAACGCTCTGGAACGATAATCTCGAGTATAGCTGAGGGGAAAAAGAATGAACCAAACGGCCCGTTCGTTCGGCCTAGGTGTCGTGTTGTGTAGGTAGAAGACCTGGGTATCGGTATCGCGGATTCTTCGGGCTCGGGTCATAATGTGTCCGAGGCGAGGAACGAAACGAGGGAGAGGATAGAGAATCTCTCGCCGCACCCTTGGAAATCGCGTCGCGTGGGAGAGAAAAGACGATAGAATCTCCTTCTCTCGCGGTGAGGATCGACTTTACGAGCTTCCGTCGCATCTGAGGACGGAGCACCATGTGCACGACGTCGATTCTCCGGAGGCGAGGGATAAATCGATGAATAAATCAATGAATTCCCACGCCCTCCTCCTCCTCCCTCCCTTCGTTGGCCTCTATGTCTGCCGTTTCTGTAAAATGTATTCGCGCGAGAGGCATGCTTTTCCCAATCCCTATCGCGAGTCCAATTTCTTAATGACTCGAGGTTGGTGGTTCACAAGAGGGGCACATTCTGTGTAAAAATACGCACGCCATTATTCAATAGTAACGTATTTTCTGCGTTAGAAAGAGCTCCTAGAATGTAATTCGTTATTCTCGCGTCGAGTTTTAACAAAACGTTTAATTTACTACGTCGCACAAACAAAATGAGAATGATTGGATATTCTCTCTGAAGGTGAGGTCTCTTGATATCTCTTTGGATGTTGCAATCGAAACTTGACTATCTCTCTCTCTCTCTCTCTTTCTCTCTCTTCAACGGTAGAAACGAAAATAGCAGCAGTCTAGATTCCTCGCGAACCTTAATTGGTTCTAACTCCGGACAGACATTAGCGTACCAATCATTATCCGTATACGTTTTATCGTGACTCCACTTCTCGTCATGCTCAAAATATGATATTACGTCGCTTCATCGTGATTCCCGGGAGACATAAAGACGCTTCATAACCGATCACGATGTCGGATCTTTTTTCCCGACGCGGAAACAAGTTTCGTAATTTACTCGTCGTAAATTAATTAAACGTAGCGAACGTGACGAAACTCATCGTCCGACTTTTCGTAAAATAATTCGACGCGAAGCGACGTCAGATATTTTTATACAAATTATGGAGCGTTGACATTTTGGATTACTTGTAAGAAGAATCGACAAACTAAAAGTTCGAATTTTGATGATCCAAATCGAAATTTCTTTCCTATTTTCAACTTACTCAAATTCATAAATTCTAAACGATTTCGATAAATTCAATTCATATAACATTTAATTTGTATCTCAGACATTAAAAAAAGAAGTTTTTAAACTCTAGATTAAATAGGTTAAAATAAAAATAATCTGATTGTTTAAAATAGATAGAAAATTGAGATCAAAAGTAGGAGAAAAATTTTGACTTGGAAAATTAACAACTGAATCAAGTCACATGAGAGTTTATTATTAATTTACGATCAAATGTTGAAATATCGCTTCCTCTGGATAAATTTTATTGTCTATAGATTGCAGTCTGACACTTGCCAAGCGATGTTTGAGTCATCACGATTTAATCGTACTCGTTTTGCCTTCCGAGTTTTTTCTTTTTCTTCAAGATTATAACATCAAATGTAACGCAACGTTTGATTCTAATTGTTCGATGAAGCGGATAATGCGTTATAATATTTAACTTTCACTTTTGCGCGGTTTTCAAATATCACAGTAATATCTAATTCGAAGCGTCGCGTTATTAAATCCAATATCGTTCACCGCATCGTCTGCCGGAAATAACGTAACGCGCCGTATCTTTCTGTACAATCATACAACAGTCTCGCGCAAATCAATTGAATTAATCAATTCAACGGAATTCTCGCGTATGAATAATTTACATGGATTAAAAATCATTTCTGTTTATAATGGATATCCGTGTAAAAATATTCGCGTGTATTCTCGCGCAGTCTCGTTGTGAGAAATGTTTCTCGTCTGACATTACAAGATTTACACACCACGCCTCCGATTACCTCTAGTCTTGCATTCTCGGCGCAGCTCCGGTATTTTCGAAGGATTCTAAGAATGAATGCTGGTATGCCGTACTTCTCTCGTGCAAAAGATCTGAGGTGAGAATTAGCGGCGAAGATCAACAGTCGAAAAATCCTGAACTTATTTTGTAAATTGCTTTAAGATAACTGTCCCAGTTATTAGTCATTTAAGCTTGTTGACTACAATTTTTTTATGTTTAAAAAAAAGTATAAGTTGAATATAATAATATTTTACATAATAATTTTCTGAACTATTATATTTAATTGAAATAAAAAGGTTTTTATTTGTACATAAAATAATTATTTAAATTTTAATAATCATCTATTGATGACCCAGTTGTAAGTCGCTTCTAATCTTTTTGTCTCAATTGCAATACGAAACATACCTCTTATTTTGCAGAGAAATATAAACTTGTTTCATTTACGAAATATGTAGTCTTTCTTACTATTGACATTTACGTTGCAGATTAAACAAAAACATGGCCAGTTAAAAATTAATTTTTTTTTGTAATATTAGTTAAGTTAGAAATGTGATATTTTACTAATAGATGATGTATAATGATGTTATGTTTCTTTTTAAATATGTGTTTAATAAAATAAATTAAAAAGCAAAAGTGACTTACTATTGGGACATGACTTACAACTGCGACAATTACCTTACAAACAAAAACAACTTTTGACTTGTCACTTTAACTTTTTTCATCTTCAAAATTTTTCTCCATCAAAGTCAAAAGATAGTCTTAAAAGTTGAATTATTTTTTTTTTATTCAAAATTATTTAATGTTCCAAATCTTTTTGAAAGAAGATCAAAAGTAATAAGTTGATAAAAAAAATTCACACAGAATTTTATTAATGTTATATCTCTCTTTCCTCGACATTTAATATTTCACATTTAGTATTCTATAAATATATATATATATATATATATATATATATATATATATATATATATATATATATATATATATATACAGGGTGTTCGGCAACAGGTGGGAATAATTCTACACGATAAAATAAGACATCAAGAATAACAAAATTGCAATAGAGATTCGCTGCATATTTTTGCGTCACAGAGTATTTAGAAAGCGATTCAGGCGATGTAGTCTACGCACGCCAAAAATTTTGCTTTAGGTACCTTTTACGCAAATTTTCAAATATTTATAACTAAAAGACAAAGCCTCTATCGCAATTTTGTTATTCTTGATTTTTGTCTTATTTTATCATCTAGAATCACTCCTTAAATTTTGTCCCATTTGTTGCCGAACACCCTGTATATATATATATATGTATGTGTAACTTCTAATATAGCATCAACTAGTGACGAGTTTAAAAGATTAATATTGTTTAGTCATCAGGAATATAAAAAATATATTAAGATATATGAAAAAAATATAAACTGCTTATTAAATGCCATGTTCTTTTTTTCACGAAATTACGCGTATTATAATTATACATACACAATCAAAGAAAAATTAATACTGCCCTTGTAAGTGCAATTATGTATTATTACATTAAAAAAATGCGCAATACATGCATGCTAATCTAAATCCCTATCTTGTTTGTATTAGAGTAAAAACTCGCGAAATTATCCGGGTAATTGCTCCTTATTGCAAGAAAATGGCATAGTTTCTTCTAGTATTTATATTGTGTAGCTTAGACTGCTATTTCGAATAGCTCCAAGTTGACCTATGATTTTGCTGTTGCACACCGAACAAAATTGCGATATCACGATTAGTTCTTAATTAATCGTTTGAGAAATTAGATACGTGCGACTTTGTATAAGCGCGATCTCAAGTACTGTAAATTAACAAACGTTTAATTCCAAGCCACAGATCGACATCTAGTATATAAAATGCAAATATAAAGTTATAAAAATAATTTAATAAAATAATAATTTTAATTTACTAGCTTTCATTAAGAAAATTGACGTAGCCTCGATTCGATTAAGAATAAAATTACAAAAATTAAGAGATATCATTAATAATAAATGATAAAAAAATAATATAGCCAAAGAGTATATTTGAGTTTGTGTGAAGTATAGTATATCAGATATATTGTGAGTGAGGGTAATATCTATTAATTATACGTTCCACCGCTTGTCCTAATGATTCAGGTATCTCTAATCGGGACTATTAAGTCGCGTTAGCCGTCTAATGGGCAGAATCGGTTTGAGGCATCGGGACCATTACTTCACAAAGCGATAATTAATAGGAGTAAACGGGAATCATCCCCGATGTTTAATGAATATCGGCCACGAGCCGTTAGATCTTTATGGGCACGACATCAATTTGTGTTGTACATCATTAGGAGATCAAGATAGGTAAACGTAAAATTTGATGACACAATGAATCTCTTGAATGTATATATATATATATATACATATATATATATACATATATATATATATATATAATGTTTAAATTTAGCAACATTTATAATAAAATTGACACTGACAGATAACCACTTTGGCTCTTTTAATGCGCTATTCGATCTTTATTTTATTCAGAAAATTGTACATAATGTATGTATATAATGACATTCTTGCATTATACTAATAATAAGCGCAATATTATAAACGTATCGAAAAGTTTGATATCTTAAAAATAATTTGTGTTTAGATGATTTATAGGGATTAGTAAAAATCTACTTTGATGTACTTTGCATTTATTAACCCTTTTCTTGAACCTTCAATTCAACAGAGTTAGTTTTAATACCTTGAAACTCTTAATATTTTAATATTATTTATAATAGTATATATTATAAAAATTACATAATATAATAAATATTAATAAATATTAATTATGTAATTAATATTTTATTATATTTAACTTATTTTTATTACAATTGTATATAGTTTGCAAGTTTTTCAATAAATTTGATTTGACGTATCTCCTTTCTTATTATTATCATATATATTTATCAATAATTTTATTTATAAAATATATTCTCTATAGAACATAAAGCGTCAGGAGGCTTACATTTGAATCTATATTGCTATTTTAACTGTTATTGTAAAACAATCTATTTTAATGTTAAACAACGCAAAATAAAAATTTTAAATATTATAATTTTACTGCAAAAATAATCTCATCTAACAATAAGAATATTTCACTTATCTTAATATCTTCTTCTAAAAAAAAGCGCCAAATTTATCGTTTTAATTTAAAAGAAAAATTCAAAAAGTAAAGTATATAGTTTCTTAATATATAGAAATATATTCTAAATGGGATATTTTTTTATCATTCTATTATTTAATATTTAGGATTCTTAATTCCAATGATAACGAAAACAGTTTTACAAAAATGGATATTTGCTATTTTATTAAAACTTATTTAGCAAGTTAAATATATAATTTTTCTTAATTTATAAATAAGGTATTTCAAAAAATATCATGCAAAGAAGAAAATATCCTTATTCATATTAAAAGGACTTAGAAAGTATACATTTTGAGAATAAAATTTATTCGGTGTTAAATCTCCAAAGCTCATCGTACAAGTTCAGGAATAGAATAAATCTGTACATAATGTATAAAGAGACATCGCGCGCGAAAAAAATTCGCGGAAATGAGAAGAAGTCAACTATCAACTGAGCAATTGGCTTGATTACGCCATTGTGCAGCGGCAGAGCAAACTTCTTTCTCGCTATTGTCCGAGTGTATCAAAGCGTTGCTCGTGTATCACGAAAAGTCGACGAACGCGCGTTGCGCGGATTGCCCGATTCGGATCAGTAGAAACTAGATCGCGGTCCATTCGTCCCGGTGTAGCGTTGCGAATCGACGAGGGCAAGAGTGTTACACCAATCGAAAGTTCCTATCATACCCAATCAGTATGACGAGTGACGAACCATGTTACAACGGGACTCTCGATATGCTAATAGCTCTCATGATTTTTCTTCGTACTCTTCAAAAATTCCATAATTATACAGAATAGGAAATTCAACACTGAAAAAAATTATATTCTCATCTTAAGAATATTTCATTTATTTTTATAATATCTTTTTCTAAAACAAAAGGACCCTCTTAATTTAATTTTCTTAAGAGAGAAATCCTTTAACAAGTAGAATAGTTTCAAATATTCTTAATAATGTAAGAATATATATTTTGTGAATAGGATATTTTCTTATCATTATATTATTTAATATTTGAGATTATTAATTCCAATGATAATAAAAAGTAATTTTACAAATGGACATTTGCTATTTATTAAAATTTTGACAAGATAAATATATAGTTTTTACTCTTAATTTAAAAATAAGATATTAAAAAGAAATGTCACGTAAAAAAAAATTTATTCTTATTTATAAAGAATATCTATTATAAGAGAGCTTATAAAGTATACATTTCGAGAGTATAATGGAATCCATAAATTACAAAGAAAAGTTACTTTAGAGAGTCAAAAAACGATTTTTTTTCTTTTTGTTGAAAACATAATATATGGCTTTCTTGCTGAAAAGTTCTTTGCAAAATTGAATAATTATAAAACTTTAAATAGGACGACACGTGACGAATGAAATGAGCGAAACATGAAATGCATTTTTTTCAAAACATGTATTGTTTTCAGAGTGTGACGAATATCTTGAAACACAAAAACTCATAGAAATTGAATACTAATAGATCAAATAACTTTTTTTTTAAATTGAAAGTATTAAACCTAATTAGAATTCTAAAAATTAATAATTATATTTTTCTGACTTTTTCAAAAAATCAATAAATTTCAGTAAAATTGAAATATCTTTCATATGATTTGGATAATTGAAATTAAGTATCTTACAAATATCTTACAGACTAAAACTAGATCAAGTTTTTTTTGCAGAGACACTAAAAATATTGCTGTTTAAATATTAATAAAGACATATGTAAAATGCCAAAAAATAGACTGGATCCCTAATTTTCAAATGAACACAAATTTTACAAAATAAAATAAAGTTACTTAAAAATAAAATTTATACAGATTTACATAAATTCTTACTCCTTGCTAAAGATCTCTCGACAAATAACTTATTTATAATAAACTTTATAAATACTTTTAAATGCTTTTTCACAAAACATTCAATTTTTTTAATCAATATTATGATATCGATAATTTTGGCTATTTTTCTTGCTGTCGCTCCGGCTTCCTCGTCTCTCTCGAAGACTCTGCACCGTTACACTTCTAATGACGTCCCGCGCAATTGCGGGTGCGGCGGGCGTGTACGCGCGTTGCGTATGCGTGTTTATGCGCGGGCAGGGCGCGTGGCCGGCTGGCTGGCCGGCGCGTTACTTTCACTCGGATCTTGCTCGCTCGACCGTCCGCTCCTCATCTCCTCGGTACGGAGCTCCTCTCTCGCCTCGCCCCTCGCGATCTAATCTTAATTACCATTTTACTCTTCCTTTCGAGCGAGCTGCAGCTGCGGCGACTGCGGAAACGCAGCCGGCCACCGTTGGCTCGCCGTTGGTTTACCTTTCATCCGCTACTTTTTCGCTTTGTTTCTTTTCTCTTTCTCTCTCTCTTTCTTTCTTTCTCTCTTCGTCGAATGCGAAAACGCTCATTCTCAAGATCGATGAGGTCGCCCACCGCAGTTGCAGGAGACGCGCGTTTTAATTATGATTTTTAACATGCGCACCGGTGAAACGCGAAGCGGAAGAGAAACTTTGGGTTCGTAGGATGTGCTCGTAAATGAGTGGGTGGTATACTTTTTCGATGTATTTTGAATAATTGACACGCAATCGAACAAAAATTCAAAGTGCTCCAGTTTTGGAGTTTACTACATGCAATGATAATACGTCTGTTTTATCGTTTCTTCAAATAACTCAATAAAATAATTACATAAATTGCTGTCAGAGTTGAAATTTTTTTTTCTCTTACTTTTTATTTCAATTTTCAATCTAACAGCTCTATATTGACAGTTTAATCGATCACCTTGATTTTAAATTGTTTAACTTATAGTTTTGAGGAAAACTTGTATAAAAAAATTGCATTTAATATAATTTTTCTTTTTTCATTTTTATCTTATTGAATTATTTTACATAAGTCACTGCAGAATCAGACCGAGAAGTAGACTTCTGAGACAAGAAGTCTACTTCGCTGTTTGAAAATCTGATGTCATAAGATTGACAGGAATGTTATCCGATTCGGAGATGGAATCCACTGTTAGCGAGGTCGGTCGTCTCGGCAGATGGCTGGAATTCTTCAGGCAGAAGACGTAAGATAGCTGAGTTTTGCAGAAGATAAGTGAAGTTTCTATATTCAGGAAACGAGATTTTTAAGTTCGAGAAATTTACTCTGATGCCACGTGACAGGTATTCTAATTTGTAAGTAGATATTCCGACACTTACTAGTGCTGTCAAATCGGTGACGAGCGCCAAATTCGCAGTATTTTTGCAGTTTTTCTGAATGTTATTTCATGTCTATGTGTGTAAATATTAATCACAAATTTTTCTATGAAACAGTGTAATTACAAAAAAATCTATATTATAACTAAAATATGAAATAAAAAACAGTGGGTATCTTTTCTAGACGAAATAATATTACGGATGGTCCAGACAAGTGATGGCACAGTTTGACAAAAAAAATATTTTTTTCGAACATAGGAAAAAGAATAATCATTTTCCGTAATTCCGTAAATCCGTTTTCAAATTACTTCATTATGCCATAATTTTGAAGAATTTGTATTTTAATGTATTTTATCAAAACTAATGTAACGGATATTAGAATTAAAAAATAGTTGGGGTTTTTGCAAACATTTATATATATAATATTTTAAATTTGTCAGTTTTTACATTCGATTCATATTCAATATTTAAAAAAAATCGTTCAGTTTGAATAAATAAATATAAATAAAAACTAAACAAATATAATAATTTTGAATAAATATATTTCCGCAAGAGATTCTATATTCAACATCGAACATTTTATTAGTCACAACTATTAGAAAAAACAAAATTCCTTATAAAAGTTAGAGAATTCCAACACGCATATTTAATTTTAATTGCAAAACTTCTGTAACACATTTATATCGTAACTATAATAATAAAATATATTGAAATAATTCAATTTTGCAATTTTTCGTATATTTCTGAAAATTGTGACAATTTGAAGACCGGAAATTAACGAAAAAAATGTCTCTTCCTTTTATATTAAACTATGTAATTCGAGATTCGGAAAATTTGCACCCCAACATCGATGATCAAGGATCATAAATACGGGTCCGCCTGAAACGGCGAGAGATCATTCACCATCCGTATCGAAACGATCGCGAAACCGGCACGTTTAATTATCGAGCGCCGCCGTCCGGGAGCTGGTTTGCCGTACGAGCGGCAAACCAGAGAATCGACCATCGAGAGCGGGATCCACACGATCGACGAGCGTAACCGCGAGATAGCGAGCGCGCGCACACATTGTGGGCGGGGTGGCCAGAGAAAGCCTCGCGCGCGCAAAGCGAGCGGTCCGTGCTCTCGACACGGGAAATAAGTATACACATACATAAACACACATATACGTCCGTGCCACCGCAAGGCGCGCGCGTGTGCTGTCCTTTTTTTTTTATTTATTTTTAAGCGTAGGAATCGCCGCTCTCGGCCTCGCTTATTCGCGTTTTAGACGTGACTTCGAGAAGTCACTCTCTCGCGTAAACGTGCGCATGTAGATAAACACATACAAATGGAATGTACGAAGAGTGAACGCGTGGCTGCTATACGAAGATTAATTGCTCGGGATCCCGGGGAAAAAATTTATATACCTTAGACACGACAATGATAGAAGAAAGATCCCGTGCTTCTTCGTCATGTTTTACATATACTGCTTCCGAAATTTAAAAGTCGAAAAAGCTGTAATATTTATAATATATAATATAATATAAGCTACAATATTATCTTTTTAACATCTCTCTCTCTCTCATCAGCAAAGTCAATATTAATGAAGTTTTTTACTTAAGTCTCCTTTTGATTTATCCAAGTATACATTTACACAAAACAGAAGATGTAAAATGTTTGGCGTATATTAATTTATGATATAATAAAGATTCTTTTTATGTTTTTGTGAAACATCTTAATTACTTTACGTACATCTTGTGAAATGGATTAATAATAAACAATCGTTTTCCAGTTAATTGAGTACAATGATCGTTAAAATGCAGATTCTTGATATTCTTCTCTAAATAGAATAAAAATAGCTCTCTTTCTCTATCTTTCTTTTTCTCTTGAGACTGCAGCGTGCAAGAGAACCCAATTAAATATCATTATACTCTCTTGCTGCAAGTCGCTTCAAAAAGAATGTCTCTTTCGAAGATAACGATACGAGAAAGTCATAATATTGATACCAAGTATTTACGCAATTTTGTTCTTTCAGGAATTTAATTTAAGATGCAAAATATATTTTTTAAATCAAATAAAACAGCTAAAGTTGAAATAATTTTTTAACTTTATTTTCATAATAATATATTTTTACAATAATGATTTTCATAATTTTTTTTTAAATAATGATTAAATTAAAAATAAGTAAATTAAATTTTGCACATAAAAATGTATGTCTTTTTTACCTTATCTAATACACATATATACTCTTTGTAAATAAATAAGTAATATTAATAATAAATTATACATTTCTACAAGTGAGATAAGAAATAATATTATATTAATATAACAATGTTATACATTTTCGATGTAAGAATTATAATTTATAAAAAAAGACGCACAATCTTTCTCATCCGTTTAATTGATCTGTACATTCTTTATACAAGAAAAAAGAATTGTAAAGAAAATAAGAAACAAAATATTATATTTTGTAATAATATCAAATAAAATTCCATAGATTTTATTTCGCGATATTGACAGCATCCGAAAGCGCTTCGAAGATACGCACTTGCGTACGGAAAAGTGTAGCTCGATCTAGTTTCACGTCTCTTACGTACGTGCGATGAAAGCGAAGAGACTCTCTCGCGTTTGATTCTCGTGGCAGGATCGGGTGATATTGGATACATCGCTGGGCACGAAAGTAATATCGAAAGTGAAGCTGCCGACGATCACACAACAAAAAGTCCAAAGTACTCCGCGTCCGTTATTCGTGATCGTTTTATTACAGACAACGTTCTCGCGAGTAGCCACGCTAACTGGACTCGACAGTTTTCGATAAAATCGAGATCGGATCCGAACGTAATAGTGGCTATTTAAACGATGGAGCTTTAATACCGATCTCGTCGTACTGTGAATAGGTATATTTAAGATCAGAGATCGCTTTTCATACACTAGTATGTGTATGACAGTTACATATCAGAATATAAATCGCTAATCTAATACTTCCGTAATTTTGTGACATTAAATTTCATCGAATCGTATTTTTATTGATAATATTATATCTCGTTTCTAAGTTATTTTGACAACCGCCATTTTGTTCAAAGGTACATACTTTCCGCGTTCCTTGTTAATAATATTTTCTCATTAAAAAAATTTTTTCCTATATAATATAATAATAATCGTCCATTAAGACATAAGCGAGAGTTCAATCGGTATAAATCGGACGATATCGGAGATAATCATCGTTAGGCTATCATCTAACAAACTATCCGGCAATTTGTACCTCGTTCCAGTCATTAAACAACTAAACTCTAGTTATTATAGATATACTCCCGCGAATTTAAAATTTATGGCACGCCAGTACGAAAAAATTTCAATGATAATTTTGTGTATGGCACCGCCTTTGCACATTGTATGCAACTCACATATTATCCGAATGTAAGAATTTTACCAATTATAACTGTATAACTCAACTAATAATTTATACTTTCTCATTTTTTATTTAATTTTTTACACATTTTTTTATTCATTTTTTTACAATTTCAATTATTTAATTATCAATATAATCCGTACCGTCATTTTAATATGTCTCAAAGTCATAATTAAAATTTATATAATTAATTTATAATTCATATGAAAAATATTAATTGGATTGACTTTTATAAACATTTATTTATAATTATTTTTTATTCGTAGCCCAACAATTGCAAATTGCGTCGTAAAGATTGTAGAATAAATAAAAATGGCCGATTAAAACTCTTGGAAATCTCGTGGCGTTTCTGGTACTTCTTCCATATGGATGTATAAATTTGAGAGATGGGGCGTTTCATCCATATAAATCGGCAAACTCCTCTGCGACGAAGGAAGTTGCGCATTTTCTGCGGGAAGAGAATTGCGCCGCCGGGGCCTCGGCGGTCGATGAATCGTCGATCATTAATTTCCTGCAACCTCGTTTCGAATATGGAAAGTGGGAAGGAGTTCTTCTATCGGAAGCGTAACGCGCCGCACGAATTTGCCGCACGCGCGCCGATTATCTCCGCGAAAGCTGCAAATGATTGCACCATAATGTAAATATCGGATACATACGTATATATTATATATAGTCAAATACAGACTCTCCTTTTGCAAATTTCATGCAGCGCGTAATTTAGTATTTGTCATGCATTTATTATATTTTTTTATAGTTGTATTCTTCATAATTGAAGGATTTGTGAAAAATTTTTTTTTCTTCCTTTAATACTTGTTTCCTCTGATATGGCATACCCATATATAAATAATATAAAATTTTGACTATCTTCTATTAATTTCTATTTTTCTCTTAAGATATTTTATCAATGATAATACTGGTTTAGGATGAGAGAGAACAGTTTATCTTCTTTTAATATCTATTTTTTACAATAAACCTTTAGTAAATGTAACAATTTTTTGTTTTAATATTAGATTATATCATTTATTTTAGGAGCAATTTATTTTATCTCACAACAATTCTAAATATACATTACAAAAACATTCTATTGATAAATCTTTACTGGGTCAATTAATTTTATTACTTCTTTTTCACGAATTCTTACAGAAATCATTACTATATTTTTAATACATCAAAATCTTAATAGTTTTTTTATTCTTTAGAAAGAAGAGATCTAATTCTTTATTAACATCTAATCTGATTTTTTTTATATATCCTGAAATTTTAATTTTTCCAGGATTTGATTTAATTTTACATATATTATTCTATCATTTCGGAAAGCGCAAATAATCTAAATAATACTTCTTTGATCTAATCCATTCGATTATCGTTGATAGAGATATTTTGAGATGAATAAGAGAAATTTGTGTCAAATTTTGAATGTTAGAAAAACCTATTCGATATATAAATCGCATTTCGGTAGCACTGATAATAATAATTACTATCGATCTTGACAGCGCAGAGGTGGTAGTCGAGTGATTGCAATGCTACGTAGGACGTGCTCGAGGAAGCGAGGATCGCGAGCTGCAAACCAGGTGTGGACCAGCCTTAAGATAGTAATGGCTCGCGTGGCGGGCGGCAGTCGCGACCCACATCCCGGACTCCGGAGATAAAGTGCTCCGAGAGTCCGCTTCCCGAGCAGCGGTTCTCATCGCGACCCCGCCTTTCCGTTACATGCCATGAAAATTATTCCCCGGCGGGAATCGTCAACAATGTGCACTTACATATGTAAGCGAAATATTTGACGTTTTATCTTTAGACACAAAAGCTGTCATTCTGAAATGTTGATGCCTTTATTAAACAGAGATATTTCATTCTCTCTTTCATATCGCAATTATTTAATACGTCAACTGCAAATATTTACGCTTCTTGTATTAAAAAGAAACTATTAAGTTATTTCAAGATTTTTTTTCAATTATGAATAACATTACTTGTAAATAGAGATATACATGTGACAATTTACACATGTCACACACTCTTTTCGAAATTATTTAAGACCGATAATACAATTAAGTAAAAAATAATTTTTTTTAACACAAGAAAGGAAATAAATATTAATTTTTCTTATACTGGATACGATCTCAAATTGCTTTTTTATGTCAGAGTTTTAAGAGTTTTATTGCAATTAAGAATTTTACGATTTTGCGACGAAAGTTGCGAATAAAGTTTATTTTATCACGTTATATTCTCGGTATGTTATGTAATGAAAATATTTTATTGCAATCAAAGTTAAGTATATTGTTAGGATTTTCAGCACTCAAAAAAATTTGTTTTATCGACTATGAATAATATCTTCGATTAAATATAGAGTTTATTACACCAAAAAAGTTAAAAATTAAATCATTGATGTATCAAATAGTTTATTTGTGTTCTCAATTTTATTTATTTAAACTAGCTGTAAGAATTTTTTAGATTAATAAATATAAACTTAACATTTTGAAATTGATCAATTCAAAATGTACATAAATTTTAAGATAGATATATAGATTACAAAATAGATATATAAATTACAAAAATTTAAATACTACGTATCATAGCTATAACATGGTTAAAATAATTCATTTTTATAACTTTAATTATACATTGTAAAAATTGTAACATAATAAAACAATTTAGAAACTGAAACTGGCATAAAAAAGAAACAACAAATGATTATTTTCTTGCGTGTTTCTTTTCTTGTCAAAGCGTAATTTAATAAAGCAATTTAATTTATTTTGATATAAAAACTTAATGTAACATTTTATTATAATTTATCTTTTCAAAATCTGTTGTTTATATTCTGTTTGCAAGATAGACCGTTAAATTGCGATCCTCTGGAATCAGCGCAACACGTCGTAAACAACGTTGGTCCGTTCTCTACATTTTTGAAGACGCCGGCCACCGTCAGGCGACCAAGACAGACCGCCCGCTCGCATTCTCTGCTCCTAGATAATGTGTGCACATACACACGAGGAAGTAGAGAAGAAAGAGGAGGGAGGCAACGACGAGAGAGTGGACATATCCGGGGTGGAGGGGAATAGGAACGCTTTTGTGCGCATACAGAGCTGGTGGGTGGAGGTGGAATCGCACGAGCTGGACAGTCTCATGTGCGTATGTAATACATACATGTATACGTAGCCTGGACGTGTCCGAAGATCAACGAGCGATCGAGTAGGATATAGCTTGCCGATTCGTATCGATGCATCTATATGCTTCGGATTACGCCTCGGTTTCTCGACGTTCACCTCTCCTCTTCCTCCTCCACCCCTGTCTTCGCGATCTCCCGTCTCGGTCTTGGTCCACCAACGTCGCAACATTCTTGTCTTTGACGCACATGGTAGCACAGAAATGTCATCTGTTTTTAATGCGAAATCAAATTTCACAGAGAATAATTATTCTCAATATATATATATATTAATAATTTATAATGTCTTTTTTTTTATAGAAAAGAAAGCTAAAATTTTTATCATAATTAGAATATTATTCTCTGTCGTATTGAAGCATCATCTTCCATGTATGATTGAAAACACGATTTTATTACGAGATAATATTGCAAAAAAAATACATCAAACTCGCGCTTTATTTTTGTTCTTTTATTGCAACCAAAACTGCCTACTGAAACGTCTAAGCAGGATAATCATCAAATGTATAGTTGCATATATCATCAGGAAACTTTCTCTCCTTCCATCCTTTTCTCCTTCACGCATTTCTTCGGTCTCTCTCTCTCTCTCTCTCTCTCTCTCTCTCTTTCTCTCTCTCTCTCCTTCTTCTCGTCTTTCTCTCGTTATATGCTTTTATCTCGTTTTTCGCCGGCGCTCGAGATAGCGGCTGAATTATTAACGCGTCCGCCGCCAGGAAGAAGGCTCACGCACCTTGAGGCAGGCTCTTACCTCCCGCTAAGCAAACCCGACGTGGTGGTGAGTCGAGCTCGCTTCCGGGGCTACCTTGTGGGCGATTCCGGATCGCGATACGCGCCGGCGCGGAAGTTCGAGCGCTTTCGTATCTATATAAGTCTCCATGGGCTTTCGACGGTTCTGTAACGATGCTCGATATCGTGCTTTTTTTTTACACGATGCAAGACTGGAACTTACCACTGGTTTCCGATGTCCCGTTTCCAGCAGGCACGTGAAATCTAATCGCGTGGATAATAGATTTTCATGGGTATAAACCTCCCTACGTCCGATGTATCGAGAACTAATACAATAATTTTGTTAATTTTTTTATAATTTATATATATATTTTTTTTATTATTTCGACAATGTCTTCTAATTCTTTTATGTTGAAAGCCTGGGTATTTGCGCTATTAAATAGATCATTTTCTAGAAAACTTTGCGATTCTTCTTGGGAGATATCAGGATCGGCAGAGGACACGTTTTCAGAAGCTTCTCGATACTCAGAGATCTCACATTCCAAGACATTAGATAATCGCATCATCGTGTTTCTCTCTCGTACCCTCATCTGGAGAAAAAGGTATTCCGCTAAGAAAAGAAATGGCAGGTTGGACTTGCAGCCTCTTCCTTGTCTCATAATAGGATGGCATTGCAACTTGTAAACCGATGAGTCCATAAAAGCACTTCTGGAGAAATTGCGGGAGCAAATTATCAGTAAAAGGAACCGCCACGAGATTGAAAAACGATAGTGAAAGGTGTGAATCTTGAAGAAATTTTTAATCCTTTTAATAGTTTTCCTTCTATCGTAGATCTCAATTTCAAATAAACATTTTACTTGATGCATCATGCTCTCTTACGTAAACATTTTTCCTGAGAAAACAAAATGATTGAAGAATACCTGGAAAACAAATTGCAATTTTTTAAATACAATAGATAGATTATGTTAATAATTATAAGATAAATTATTATAAATAACTATAAAATTAATATTTAAATAATTATAAAAATTTTTAACTATTTTAGTGGTTCTGAGTAGATTTTAATTTAGAACAAACGTTTTTATTTGTTATATCCTACTCTCATTTATACATATACCTACTTGTTACATCATAAACATATGCTTTCTGAGAATATAAAAAAATGGAAAAATATTCAAAAAATAAATTTTAATTTTTTTTATTATAAAAATTTTTTATATTATAATTATACATATATTTTGATCAATTTTAATTCTTCTGCCATCTATAGTTACACACGAATAAAATTTTTGCATTTACTGGAAGATAGGTTGAGAAATAGTTGATTTAAAGTCAATATTTTCAACCGTTTTTGTCAACGTATCAATAGCGACAAAATTTTATTTACGTAAACCGCCATTTTTTCAAGTCTAAGAAGATTAAAAATTCTCATCCTGTATCTTTACAATTAAATATGATGTCGGTAATCACACATACACCTAGTTATAATATTGAAATCATAAATTTTATACGTTTGAATATTTTTACGCGAAATATTTTTGTCATGCATGAGAAAAATTATAAAAGAAATTCCACAAGTGCAAAAGTAATGAAAAAAGTAAATTGATGGTATACTTTGTGATTTATACATTGATGTATAGTTTGATTTACGCATTGTTTTTTATCGCCGCGGCTCAAGCAATTTTTCGAAGCATAATTGAAAAGAAACGAATCGAATCTTCAGGCGACAATTTGAAGACGCTTCATAAACAACCGAATGAAAGGAAGCGGAAAAGATTTGGGACGCAGTCGTATATTTTCACGACCGGTAATTCGTCGGTGCCGTGCACTAAAATCAAGCCGGCATAAAATACATCCTCATTTGCATTCTTGGCATCCTGTTGGGTTTATATCATCGACGTCAAATCAATTATATGCAATATATCGATCGTTGGCGAGAAAACGATTAAGAAAAATCCACTAACATAAGTAATGTTTCGCTAAAGTAAAGCTTTAGCACCCAATGATTACGTTCAATGTATGTAGAATGAAAGTTTCCCCGAATGCATTGCAGAAAAAGGATCGAACATTGATAGAAGTCATTAATCATAAAAAATTGTCTCTTCGTGGAAATTCTTAAAGGATATATAAAACAGGTTCTCAATCATCTTACGATTTTTTATCTTGTGACTAATTAGTAAATTAATTTATTAATAATTATTATAAATTTATTAATAATTTTAAATAAACTAATTAATTTATTAATATAAATTGTGATAAATAATCTAAAATTATTTTCACATTGATGATAATCGTTATTTCTCTGTAATGTGTAAAACAAATTATTTAAATATTAATTTTTCAACTTTTATTTAATATATATATATATATATATATATATATATATAGTTATACATATCAAATTTATTTATTATATTATTTATTAAATTTATTTAATATAAAATTAATATATAATTTAATAATTTGTCTGGTTTTTAAAATAAATATTTTTATTATTACATTTAATAGAGTGTTCTCTCTACAATTGAATGGTAAATTAAATATTTATTGATCTTCCCATTTAGAAGCACAAATATTTCGATTCAATTTCAGAGAGCTTATTAAAAAGATCATACAATACATATCCTAATGAATCTAGTTTATTCTAGTAATTATGCGAAATAGAGCTGTATTAATGCAAGTCATTAATCTGAGCTGTATTGCTCTTGTTGTAAACAGAACTCGACGTTTGAAAGAAGCGATTCGATCGGCAGAATGCTGATCCACTTGTGCGTCTTCAATACAAGGCACACTTTCGTATTAGACGTGCAACCGGTTTAGGCGTATACACTTTTAAGTATCGTCAAGTATCGTTCTTACATACAAAAGATCGAGAGTAATTGACAAACATTTCCTGAGTAAGAAGCGTTGATTAAAGTAACTAATTATAAGATTCTTAATGACTCTTACTTTTTACGTCCATATTAAAATAATATTTTTTCTTTACGTATTATCAATTACAAATCATATAATATATGAATAAAACAAATAGAAAATAAGTATCTTTATCGTTTACAATGTAGATATATTTTTCAATTTATATTAATTAATATAGATGGGATATATTAATTTTTATTAAAAATGTATAATATACTTTACTTTATTTTGTATTATTTATATATTATTATATTTTTAATATTTTTTTTAAGAAATAAAAACGTGATTATTGATCTGTTAAAAAACTATGATTTATGTATATTTCAATATAGAATAGATTCCTTTGAGAACGCACTCTGTTTAGTAACTACAGTTACCTATATTTCACGGAATGAAACATGCTAATTAATCGCTGTTTATATTCGTCCGACAGTCTGCGTGTACTTGTTTTTTATCGGTAAACAGGTTCATTAAAGAAGCGTATCCGCCTCGTCTCATTAACCGCGAAAAATGTCACTTCGAAATATGGAGCATAGCCCCGAAGAAGAAACCCGAGACCAATCATGATAATTTCGCGTCCACAAGTGAATTTTAATGAAGTGAGTTGAATTTTACAATTTTAAACTGATGAATACGAAATATTTTGTTTACAAATATTTGTCGTTTTTTTTTTCATTTACATAGTTAATTTTACATAGAATAAAAGCTATACATCCCTCTTTCAATTAGTACTTTCTTGTTTATCAAGCGCCGTTGTGTTGTTGGTATACATATAATTATTTCCTAAAAATATCGGCGCGAGAAACTTATGCCGGAAATTGTAATCTTTCGCGTGCGATCTTTCACGCGGAATCAAATTGTGCAATACCGTTTATTCGAGCAACAAATATTCGACTCGTTGTCTCTCGCGTGATAATTATCGAGACAACATGATTGCTGAGCAATCGCCCGGAGCAAAGGCTGTACCTAACGATTATAAAAAAGAAAAGCAAAAGTGTGTGCGGAAAAGTAATTGATGCAGTCGAGCAGATGCTTCCAGTAGCTAGGTTCTGTTAATCTCAAAATTATATGAATCCAAATAAAATAAATGTAAGAATAAAATAAAATAAACTAGAACATATTAGATTTTTAAGAGTATAAAAAACATCTCTTGCTGAATTTATATGAGAGTATTAAGTAATTATTATTATATCTTAAGTTGTTTATTTATAAATATTCCCTATCTCGTGTAAAAATTATTATAAATATAAAAGTGCTTCTCTCTCTAATCTCAAACTCAATATTGACTATTTAGGTCTATATAATAAAAAAATGTGATTGTAAAATTAAATATTTATTCTGAAAATTATATTTTATCTGCAAACTGGAAAACATTTTGTTAATAGTTTCTTTTTTATTAGAGCTAAACACGCAATAAACAATAATACACTTAAATAAATTTACTGTATTAATTAATAATGGTAATTATTAAAATAACTTATTTTAAATAAGCAAATTCGTCAGTCATTCTCTGATAGAACAAGAACTTATTGACGAAAAGATAATATTTTTGACAAATAAAGTGTAAGTTTTATAAATTAAGATTCTATATAGAAGGCTTTCATTTTTATAAAAAATATTTATCTTTTTATATGCTATTATACCATTTTGTTCTACCTATATTGATATCGAAACCAGATTATATATACATCCAGACAAATAAAATATAAGAAGAAATTAAGATATGGTTGTAATGTTACAGTTAATAATGTTAGACACATCAGTTCATAATTTATCTAGTTTATAACATCTAGTTTATAATTATAAGTCCTCTTTACATTTTCAATGTATTTAGTTTTCTTCCTTTATTTCTGTTATCCTTAAATAATACCATTTAAAATTGTTGGGAGAAAAATTATTTAAAAAGCACAAGTTATAATGTAAAAAATACATTTATATACTTTTATTTTTTTATTTTTTAAAAACAAAAATATTTTAAATGGGTAAAAATGAGAAACATTGCTTAGAAATCTTTTTAAAAATAAAATACAAATTCTCGTGAAACAAATAGCATTTCTCATAGAAAATAAAACAGCATCTTCGTTCGATTTGTTATTGAATTTCCGTAGTAAATTCGAGCACAAAGAACACAAATGGGACACCATGTATGTAGTGTCAAATACCCTTTGATTATGCCTTTTTGTTTCTTCAGTGAGGGAAAAACGAGGGCAAGGGCCACGTGCGAAATTCCGCTATGCGCGGGTTATCTCTCTCTCTCTCTCTCTCTCTCTCTCTCTCTCTCTCTCTCTCATTGCGATTATTACAACAGTGGACAGTAGTTGTGGAGAGCGCATTGCGCGGCTCTTGCGCAATCATAACGGTACCTCATCCACTCCTCGGGCTAAACTCGAGCTGAAGCACGAGCGGTGGTTTAGCACGAGCGATAATGTACTGTTCGCTCGAATATCTCGAGTGAATCGGTTGTACCAACTACGGGATATATACAATGTACGCCTTAATGGAATGCTTTCGTACTCTCCTTCCCTCTGTCCCTCTTTCTTACATAATCAATTCTTGATTAAGAAAATCTATGCATGTAAGATAACAAGATTAATGCATTAACACAAGATATGTTTTATAAAGATTATTATAATTTATTAATATAAACTATATTATTGAAAATTTGTGAAAACGATAAAATACAGATATTTATAAATATTCAAAGCATATATATTATAATTATGACATTTATGTCATAATAACAGACATTATAATTATGTCTTGTCAAAGGTTGATTATTTCTTAAGAAAAATACAAAAGTCAGACAATACGCGATCTAAGAAATTTTTACATAAATCTTTATTTTATATATATAAATTAAATTTAAGCGCGCGCAAGAGCAAATAAAACTTATTACACCGTATCGAATTTAATTCCAAGCCGGCTTGACTGGAAGAGAATTTTAATTAGACATCAATTCAAAATTACAAGAAGGGAGCATGTGATATATGCACATATATTGCAGATAATGTCTGATATATTTAAAATGTGCTCCTCAACATACCGATTGAAAATAAATCAAGCACGCGCGGAGGAATGTATCTCAATCACGCCCTTAATTATCCTATACCACTCCGTAGATTCGCCCGTCGTAATTAATCGCCCGCGTTCTTTTTCCTCGCGCGAGCTTAATAATCGTTAATGCGTGCCGGTAATCGGGTGCGTCGCGAATCGTAATGAAACGCCGAGTTAATGCAAACCCGCCTCGGTCCGACCGCAATTACTGGGCGTTTCACGCCCATCGTCTCTCTGCTGGCCCCTCTGGCAGGATCGCGCGAAAATTAAGAGAAGACTTATCGCGCTTTGCGAAACGCGCCCCGGGGGGGTCATCGCGGTCGGAGATCCGTCGATCGCGATCGGCCGGGGCCCCCCTTTTTTCGTTGCAACAACTGTGTATACAGGCGTGTTACCGCGATACGAGCGAGCCTTTCGAAATTGAAGAACGACTCGTACGTGTGTGTGTGTGTGTGTGTGTTGGTACGTACAGTGCAACATTGCGCGTCCATCTGGTAATTCAATAATGCCACCGTAATGGACGTGTAATTTAAGAAAGACGTTGAGCACATATACAGAGAGAGATTTTTGCGGTGTGCCGATGATTTTTAAACACGAATCATCGCGTTCTGATGCCTGCGATGGCCTTCGCGCATCAGGAATATCGTCGGGATTTTCGCTTGGCAACTCGAACATGTATCGGCAAATAAATAAGATTATTAATACGCGAGAATAAATTATTTCGCTCTGAGAAAAATTACACAAATACTTTTGAGTTGCGCAATCAAGTCTTACCACGACAGATTCACCCTCGGAAGACTGTCTGTCTTCTACTATTGTAGTGATTAATAGATATACATACGAGTCATGGCAAAATAATGGAAATAATATATATGCTTTGTGATTTTTAAATGTATATAATTTTTTCATATTAAAATATAGAGAAGAACTTTAGTTAATTACAAAATTTTATAATAAAAAAGAATTTTAATTAATGTATAAAAGAGATAAATAAAAGAGAAAAAAATGTTATTTATATTTGTATTAGAAAAAATAGAGATAAAAAAAGAAATGAATGAATCTGGAAGTCTGCGTATATACGTTCTGTTCGTTAAACGGGTGTGCAACGAGCCGTTCGACGACGAACCGAATTATACGAAACTGGTTTTGCAGGAGCGGATCGTATAAATAATCCCGGCTGATCGCTGACTCGGGCTCACTCGCAACTCCTTTCCTCTTTGTTGCGGTTTAATTAGCCTTTCCGACTGGGGCACCGCAGGAAAGTGCAAGTATCCGCGGCCGATGACGTTGAGGAAGGCCACGGCTGGTTGCAACTGCAGTCGCCACGCTCCGGAAAGGATAAGACTCCTTTGCAACGCGGCGCAAGATTCGCCGTGGATTTATTCTCCCTCTAATTTTCATTATTCGTTATTAGCGAGAAAGATTGTTTTCTTTTTTTGAAAAAATTGTAGTTTTTTTAAATAACATACTTTTTTAGTGCATAACTTATTATTATTTCATAGAAAAATTTGACTTGCATATTTATTCTTCTATATTTAATACAAATGTTAGGCTGAAAGAGAGGTATACAATAATAACAAAATATAATAAAATAATAATGATTAATATTATTTATGTTATTGTCGTCATTATTATGAAAATATTAATACGTAAACTATTACATATACTATTTATTTATGCATTTGTATATAATTCATGAGAATGAGGAAATTGTTAACAAATTGCAGCTGTTACATTCAAACAAGACGCAAACGTTTTTGTTAGAAAAATTGTATTATTTAGCAATATATGTGGAAATTAACGAAAAATTAAAACTCACACAAATGTTAAAAAAGGCCATGGCTGGCACATCCACAATTTTCTAGGCGACGATATCCAACCAAGCAATTTACTATCAATCGTCTAATTCTCTCTAATCACTTTATTGCTTTGTTTCGTGCTTCGTTTCATTATTGCCCTTTATTCAAATGCCATTTCGCTTTCTCACTCCGTCTCTCGCGGCTGGTTTACTGAAAAATTTTTTTCGCACATATGTACTAAAATCACGCGAAAAATTTGAATTGATATCCCATTCTGATAAAGCACACGTACGATAAATTATCGGTTGCGAGTTTTACTTTAATTTAACTCTCGAATTAAGGTCAACATCGTGTCCTACAAAGGAACAAATTTAGACCGTCAGATTGTAACGGGTGGAATTTCGGCAACGTGCCAGCGTCATTATTGCGCGCATTTTATCGCTAACGACTCAATCAATTTGACGAGAAGGCACGAAAGCTCGCTCGCTAACACGTCACGTAAGGAAAAAAAAAAGAAGTGAGATGTTTGTTGTATAACCTGCCGGCACGGAAAAAGTCGATTATCGCGGACCGAGTGACGTAAAGCGTCGCGCCGCCTCGTCCTCGTCGTGAGATTGATATTCACGTGGCCTGGCTGCGTGTCGAAGCAACGCGATATAATTATCAGTCGATATGATGCAACGTATCGTTGCAACTTGTCTCCCTTTTTTTCCCTTCCTTCTTCCTCTCCGCTCCCCCCTCACCCCTCATCCCCTTTCCCGTCCGCACTTTAAGAGTCGACCACTTCGTATTCACGGTTGAACGGCCGCGAGTGAAAATTACTCCCATATAATATGCAATTATTTCAGGAAAATGCCAATTGGTTAGTCGTGGCATCAGATATCACGCTGATCTACAGGTATCAGCGGAACAAAATGGTCGGCGAATTCGCGTTTGTCGTATGTAAGATCTGTCACAATTCGTGATACGCGGGATATACATATAATAAAAAGCTCTATTAATATATAAATAAATTTATGTACGATTATATATGAGCTTATTTCTTCAAGTTGTACTTTTTAAAGACAAAAAACACCGCAAAAATTATTTTCTTTTTTTTTAATTATTTCTAAAATGTCGTAGTCTCTTCTTAATTAATTAATTTTTCCGTAAATACAGACAGAGATTATACGAGAAAAAAATATATTTTATATATAATTATATACATATATTTATATTTGATTATACAATATATATATATATACCTATAGACTTTTTCCGAGCTATTCACTTTCCACATCTTTTAAAGGCAACAAGGAAGACAATGGAAAACTTAACAGTGCAATATATTATATAGATATTTGTGTGAATATGAAGGGAAAGGGAACGTATTTAATTATGTTTGGCTGACCGACAATCTGAATAATTATAAGATCCATAGAATTAATTATACAACATAAAAGGAAACAATATCTCTTGCACGCCCACCGATGCTTTCGCTCTACTATTTTATATTGCGATTAGAAAAAGAATAAGTTGTGGTACTTATCAATATCTCCATTGCAATAACGCAGTTTAACAAAAAATAATTAATTTTTTTTAATACAAGAAAGAGAATAATAATATTTTCTCGATTTTTAAATATGATTTTATTTTTAAATTTATTTCATCTAATTTTGAGAACTTGTGATTAAAGTTGTAAAAGAAAATTATTTTAATGTATTTTATTGATTATAGTTACAGCATATAATGTGTTCAAAAAAATTTTTTTATTGCATTTAATAGGTATTAAGTATGTTGTTAGAACTTTCACTTCTTAAAATAAATTTATCAATTATGATATTTATAATAATAAAATCTTTAAGATTAAATTTATCGCGTTATTGCAAAAAAATCATTAAAAATTTATCAAATAATTTTTAATTATAAATATTAAAAATTAAAGATCTGATGGTAATATTAATAAGTTTAAAATGCATACATAAATTTTTGCCTCTATACATATACATATATAAATATTGTACAAACGTTCAAACATTTTTTTAAATTTTGAAAGTACTGCTTATGCACTTTTAATTAAAAACAACCTTTTTATAGATCTTATTCAGTCATCGCTGCTGTAATAAAATTTTATATTTAATGTAACGAAATAGCGTTTAATTTACAACAAATGTACATACATCTGTTTACTTTTGCAAATTTGCACCAATTTTCGCAAATTTTACAATCCACTTTATATTCCGGTAACAGTAACAATTCGGTATTGTTAGTCAATTACAGGAAATTGTGAAAAGAAAAAGAATGTTTCATTCGACGTTATTATGATAAAAGACAAATATATTTAAAAAAATAATTAAGAATTAATTTTCTTTATACATATAATTCGCACTCCTATCACGAAATGATTAGTTCTTAATTAATAATATTACATTCTTTCTTGAAACGACTTTTTTAAAGATATCAATAGATAAACATTCGCGAATAAACATTCGTGAAATTACCATTCGACTTTAAGGAAGGTAAGAGTCATTTTTTTCTTGGTTCTCTCTTCAAGAAGACAGAAAGTTTTAGAACATATCCTCCGAAAATTAATTGTAATTCGATTTATTGGAGAGCGCGAAGGAAGATCACGAGCCTTTATGATGCGACGACAAGCGGCTCATATAAATTTTCGGATGATTCATATCTTCAGCTGTTTACACTCTGTGGTTTCAGCGGCGCAAGATCAGCTGCGACTGCACCTGACACACAGTCGGGACTTCAATGAGGAAGAAGCTCCGGCAAGTGCAGTTGCAGCCTCTTACGCAACGGAAGTGTAAGATGCTTATCAATTATCCTGACTGCGGTAGTCATAATTTATAGGATAATTAGACGATGTCCGTCGCCACGTAAGGGGATACGTCACCTGCATGACGGATTAATACGTCGATTGACGGATATGCGTAATAGATCTTATCTTTCTTGCCCGTCATTGCCACGACTTTGTAATGGAGACAAATTATTATCAAACGTTCCATCTTCAGCGTTATTTTTTAGAACGATTTTGTCACCGATTTTTTTTCTCGTCACGCATTTGAAAAGCCTATAGTAGTGTACCGATTCGTTTATTGAGAGAGAAAATTGTGTAGATTTTCGGAAATTTTTCGAGAGATATTCAGACCAGCTGGGGACCAGCTTTAGAGAGGAATTATGGCACTCGATGTTTCGCACATGGTGTTATTGCATTCGACGTGTGCGTGCACCTTGGATGTCTCTCTCTCTTTCTCTCCCCCTCTTCTCTTGCGCTGCATCTTTTTATCTCCTTCTCTCTCTATCTCCGGGTTTATCCTGTCCTCTCCGTCTCTCGTCGGAGCCGGTGAAAGTGAGCGCATTCCATGGCCACTGCGCGACCACGCCCGACCAACACATTCACGCTCTTGCCGAGATCTCCGCGAAGGGGGGATTGAGGGGGAAACAGGGGGAAACGTTACGGAACCAAGATCGTCAGAGAGTGTCGGTGTGTGCTCCTCGGTGTTGCATGCCGGTGATAGTCGGCAACGAGAGGAATCGTCCGTGTATCTCGCCGCTAGTTAGGTCTGCGTGCCCCGGATCGAGAGATCTAGAGAGAACCGGCTCTCTCTCTCTCTCTCTATCTCTCTCTCTCTCTTTCTCTTTCTCTCTCTCTTATTCGCTTCATGACCACCTAAGTGATATGTGTTTAGCGTACCTCATCGCGCGTGTCCGTCCTTTTTCCTCTTCTCACGCCATCACCGGCGCCGCCTTCGACGCGAGCGAGGGTGGATTCGGGGGGCGATTGCAGGCGAAAAATTCCTATCTGTATATTGAGATTACGCAACTTTCGCGATGTCGCAGAATGTAGCCTTCTTGTTTTGGAAAGAGAAAGAAAAGGAAGCTGTAAGCCATAAAATAAAATAAAGAAAATTATAAGAATTCGCTGATAGAAATATGATACCGGTACCTATTATTATCGAGCAATGCACATTCTGATTATTTTTCCCAACAAAATATAAGAACACTCTTTCAATCTGTTTAATAATACAGTTCAACAAAAATTATTTTTTTTTAACAGCAGAAAAAGGATGCTTATTTCTTATAGTTTTTTGATGATGAATATGATTATTTTAGTATTCAAATTGTTCTACTACAACACAATTAAGAAAATAAAAAAAAGCTATTTTAATGTATTTTATCAAAAAAATTTTGCTTGTATAGATAATCAATAAGATATATATAATTAAATGAAATCTATTAAGGAAATTGTAAATTAATCTTTTGAAGAAGTATAGAATATTTATGTTATTTATTTTTGATTATATTCTCAAGATTTAATTATATTTATTCAAACTTTATAATTTTCCAGGTTGCTAAATACAAATATGTAATATTCATTCCAAATTGATAAATTCAATGACAAAATTAATAAAAAATTCTAGTTTTTCAACTTTAACATTTGCTATTTTGAGTTTATTTTAAATTCATCAACCTTGACAAATTTATATTCAGCAATCTAAAAAACATTTATAAAAAAACTTCGATTCAAAATCTCTATTTAATATTTTTTAATCGTAATTGACATAACAAATTCTTTTCAAAAATTTTTAAAATCTTAACAACACTTAATATTGATCGCAACAAAACTTCTGCAACATATTACATACAATACCTATAATATGTGATAAAATACATTAAGATGTCCCTTTTTGCAATTTTAAGCGCAAAATATATTTATTATATTTATTAGATACTTAAAAATATGACATGATAAAATTTGCAGACCGAAATAGCGACAAAAAGTGAAAATTAATTACTCTCTTTCTTCGTATTTTATTGCTGTATTGTACATTTAAATAAAACAGAATCCAATTAATTTTCATCACACGTTTTGCTCCGTCTCGTTATAATATATTAACATTGTATTATTTTCTAAGATTCAGTATATATATGATCGTCGTCAGAGCCGGGAGCGAAAATGAATCCACGATGTAAGCAAAGATGTATTGGACCATTCTCGCGTAACATACGACATGATCACGAGTAGACGCATTCGACCAGAATATTAAGTGCACGAACACAGAAAAAGATTTGTTATTTTTATTTAACATATGTATATATCGTCGGCTCTTGCACTCCGTTAGAGATCAGGACGGGTTTTCTATTGCATGAGCACTTGGGCGATGCGCGTTTAGCATGTAGCGTAACGCGCGTCTCACTTATTCGTCCATGCTTCTCATATTATATCCCCTTCCACCTTGATACTTTACGAGCAAGCGCGGATTAATGCGGGAAGGAATAGATGCATTTTATCGCCGTTATTATCCAACCGCGAAATAGGCGATCTTGCGTCACAAATGAGATATTTTTATTACATTTAAATTACAGTAAATTGATAAATTTCTTAAAAATTATTTTAAGCGGATAAAAATATAATAGGCATAAATTTATAAGAATAAAAATATGAGTAAAATGCTCTTAAAATAATCAAATTTTATTTAAAAAGTGAAATTTACTTCCGTATTTTACGCATAATTTCTTTACTATGCAACTTAAATTATTTGTACAATGCGAAAATATAATTTTTTACTAAGAATCGATGCTCGATTTATCGTGCCCGCTTTTAAAGTCGTAGATTTTATTACATCAGATGAATATAAAAATATACTTGTCATTATATCTCTTTCCTCACATATACATATATGTATATATATCTGAAATTTATATTAAATGAATGCATTACACATTATTGCTTCTTTTATAGTCGCTTGCGTAATTACATAGTTCTGCTATAATTAGAAAGCAACATTTTACATCCTGAAACAGCCGTTAGCGACATCTTATTCATAATTGAAATAAGATATGAGCATGCAAATTAATTGCTATTTCTGTCATAAATTATTATTTTGGCATCTTATATGTATATAAGAATTATGGAAGAGAATTGATAGGAATTTATATAATTAATAAGAGCGTAGCTCTTTGTAATAATATTTCTGTCAAGTTCTACTGAATAAATATATTTTTTTCGAGGTTTTTTTTACATGTTAAATAATTATTAATAACATTATATACAAATTTATATCTTTTTTATATTAATATATAGTTATTTCATCTTTAAAATACTAATCCTTATACAAAAATTTTTATATTCATAAATTTGGATTAAAAAAATATTTTTGTCGTATTTTTATTGTATGCGACATGAATTGCTATTATGGTCATCAGTTTCATAAATAAAACAGAATTGATAAATTAATAGAAATAGTAAAATTGCTGCAACGTTGACACGTTTTGCATTAATTAAAGTAATTTATTTTTTTTCTTTGAAACCTTATGGATATATCTCAACGAGAAATGATCTCGATAAATTCTTACTTGTCAAACAATTTATAATTTTTAAATATTATCTCTCTTTTCGTTTTCTTCATTTTTATCTCTCATATTTATCTTTCTCGATTTCGAAGGATTAGAGAGAACGATCTTTTCCGCATCAGTAGCATGTTGTATCGATTGAGAGACGAAATAGTCGATATTTATTACGGTTCGTGCTCCTTGTAACGGACAGGATTCTCATGTTTCTCGTAAGAGAAACCGTAAGCGCCGGGCCCGGGATGCCGGATGCGTAGATACGCGATAGAAATAGGCGCAAATAGCATTAGGGAACGTAACGGTAGCGAGCAAAGAAATATTTCAGACACGAGCCTGATACAGTTATCGGAGAAGGGTGAGATGGTAATAATTTTCACGACGCCGAATCCGAAGAATTCAAGAGTTACGAGAAGCTTGATTAGTCACGATAATCGCATCGAGATATATTCACGTTTAACAGGTGATCATTGAAATTACTTTTTAACTCACGATCGGATATCAAGTAGAAATGACAAATGCGAATGACATAAAATCTTTAATCAAACAAGCGATCAATTTTTGCGAATTTTAAGAGCATAGAAAAAAAAGACTTTTCGATCTCGTAACAGATAGTATAACTTCATTGATAATAACAGGGAAGATGAAAGTTGAAACATTTTGAGAAAGCGTTTACTAGTATTGAGCTTTGACCCGATAATGTAATTGATAGAGTAGTACCTATATCCCTCTTTTTTGTTTTAGAGGAGCACGCATCTCCAGCGAGGAAAACACGGGAAAAGTGATAACATAATTGGCGGATGTTGGCGATAATAACGAGGCAGGTAACGCGGCTGCCTTCCATGATTCATAGAGATATTTCGTCGCGGAAGCAAACGCGATCTCTCGCTATGGGAAAACGATCGGTATTATAAGGGAAAGTAATATAATACCGAGTAATAATACCGAATACGCCCCTTTCTCCTGTCAAGAAGAGAGGAGAAAGAAAATCGGCATTTACAAGATAAAAATGTTAATCCGAGAAAATAACGTTATCTATCGACAGCTGTCGTATCTCTCGTTCTCGACCATAAAACACGTTGGCGCGATAGACGACCGTAGCTGACGGCGGAACAAATTTCCCAGAATGCTCCACTTTTCACGCTTCGTCGCACGGAAATCTTCCGCCATTCGTACGGTTCATCGCTTGTTGTTCGAGGAGGAAACCTTGCGACCAGCTCGACGGCGAAGCGGCCTTCCGACGCGTTCAATTTCGCTTTCGCAATAGCGGCCGAATTAATACATCGCCGAATTTCTCGTCGAGGTCGTCGTGTCGCGACGACATAAATCCTCTTTGATACCGGGCGGCTGAAAAGTAGAGCGAATTTCATTTTACGTGAAAAAATTTTGCTCTCTCAGAGTCAAATTATGCGAGAAGGGACTTTCTTACGCGAGTGATGATCTCGTCAAACTTTTCTTCCGAATTTACAAAAATATATTTAATCGTATTTTTTTCTTACATAACGCATAATAATTCATAAGTATGTAGTTTAATAGAATTTTAAATTAAAGCTTAGTTACAAAAATAAAAATTGACTTTTATCGATGATATCACTAAGAAATAATTAATTTCAAAAATTGACATAGAATCTGCTTAATATATTTACGTTACATAATACATATAAATATCAATGTTCATTTACATAGAACCAGAATAATCAAGTAAAATTTCTTCATTTCTCGTTTTATTTTATAAAAATAAAAATATTTATTTTATGACAAGATTATCAAAATTTCGATAAGAATAAAGAATTAGTGAATGCACTGCATATTAAAAAATAAAATAAAATCTCGAAAACAATACATGTACTCCACTTATATAGAGAACATATACATATATGTACACATGTATATACGCATATAACCGACAGAAACGTTCACGCGCATTGAAACTATCAGATCGCCAGATTGTCGGAGAGATGGAATCTCGATAGACATTTCGAGGATTTAGCGATAAAAGCCGCCGGTGCGGTGGAGACTTTCCTCTCGATGCTCCAGGAACACCCACGTGAAGTAACGCCACGAACGTCGTGTCTGAATAAGAGACTAAGGAGAGACGGCAAGTCGGTGATGCCGGCTGTATACACAGCAGCCGCCATCGACACGCTTCCCTCTCCCCCTCCTCCCCCCCCCCCACAACCCTTGAGAGAGGATAGACGGCACGGGAGCGCGCGCGGCAGAGAATTTACACACACACACACACACACACACGGCCCGCCTACACACACGCGCGACGAGACATCATCCGATCTGCCTATGCTCGCCGGAGAGAGACGGCGAACGTGCTCCGGACAACAGGGCGTGGTACGTTTATGTAAGGCACCGGCAACGTTTTTTCGTCACCCGCCGTTTCGCGCGGTCCTCGATTTATTCGTTAGACTCTCTAGCTCTCCATCTATCGTGGCAGTCCTCTCTCCCTCACCCCCTCCTCCGCCCCCGGCGGCGCGAAACGCGCCTGCTATCGAGGGAGAGAGATCTCCCCTGACATTTCGCCGGCGCGGCGAGATGTCGCCGATGAGATTCGATATTTCCTCTTGTGTGTGAATGGGATGCTCTCTCGGGCTCTTTTGTCCTCTCTCTCTCTCTCTCTTTCATTCTCACATTTCTCCCTTTCGCGGTGTGTGATTCATGGGATCTCCTGACATTTGCCTATCGATACCCACGTGAGGGAGGGTCGATGATCCGAGACACCACACTTGCACGCGAGTACGCGCGATGCTGTTGCATACATGCGGGATCTTGATTCTCTATCTTTCTCTGATCCTTCCCCGCGCTCATTCATCGTGATAGGACATAATAGAGCGCACGCCTGATAGAAAACTAAACTTATTTACAGATAATGATTGAGACAATGATGTTGGTGGATTCTTCTGAAGCATTTAATATATTCTGTGAGCGAAGAAAACAGCTAGGAAAATTAGTAAAATTGAAACTATAGATCTTCAACTATATCAAAAAATTTTGTAGAATTTTATTTAAAAAAATATAAGTTGTAATAATGTCTTCCCTGAAGAAAAAAATTATTAACTAGATATCCAGAAATGTCGACTCTTAAACGTACACACCTACGTTTTAGTAGAATCAAAAAGTATCAAAGTACTTGGTTAAGTGGAAATGTGTTTTCTTATTGTAAAAAAAATCATTCTTGATCTTTTTTTATTATCTAAAGCTAAAGCATACTATCGATATTTATTTAGCAAATTTTCATCTATATTAATAAACGTTTTAATCTATATTAAGAAACATCTATTTCAATTTAAATTGTATTTAATGTAGAAATCGTATTCTGTATATTTTAGTCCAACAGTTTTATACTAACAAAATACATACTATTGTGAGGAATAATTATGTATATATAAGGGCTATATATACATTTATTTAGAATAATGAGGGAGTGAGTGAGTGTGTGTGTGTGAGAGAGAGAGAGAGAGAGAGAGAGAGATGGAATAATTATGTACAAGTAATTGTACTTATTTTAAGAAGCAAATATATTATTATGAAATAAAATTTAAAAAAAAATAAAATCATTATTTACTTCAAATTAATTTGATTTTTTTTATTTCTATTTACTCCAACTATATGGTGTCTTATTGGATTATGTCTACAAATCTCCAATGGTGATTCTTCTGAAAATAAATAAATTTAAGCAAAACCGTGCAAAACGAATGATACGCCGTAAATGAAAGATTAGTTGCATCACAATCTAAGTCGTCTCTTTAAGCTACGTGCGCTCAATGTTTCTTGCTCCAGTCCGATCGGGAGGAATCCCTTGACATTTGCACTCCGCGCGATTGTGTGCGAAACACGTACGTCGCGTGCACGTGGCTATGGGCAGGCCTCCGCCCAACGAGCGCATAAACACATACACATATATAATGACTCCTACACTGCCATCTGCTCAATTCTTCCTGTTAAAAGTTGAGATTTTTATTCGCGCAGCTCGCTCTTACGTAATTGAGAGTGGTCCCCTCCGTTTGATGATGGATTCGAAATATCATTTACGCTTCATTGGATAGACAGGAATGTATACATCATGATTCCTAGATCGCAATTAACGTCGAATAACCGCCTACACGGTAGATGGTTATCGTCAATCCTCCGTGGAGGACAAAACGCGATCATTCGCGTTGCAGGTCAGAAGATTCTCAAGAACATATAATGACTATTCGCACGCACGAATGCCAATTATTATTTGTATCGATTGGAAGCGAACGATAAGACGTAATTATTGATGGAAATTATCCGATGCATCGATTGGCTCATCGTCAAGATGGCCTCTATCTGTTTAGCCGGAAAAAGATCTGTTACATAAATCACTTCTTCTGCATACGACCGTCACGGTAAACACATGGATGGCGATATGGCGTTTGTTTTGCATCTCGTCCTCTAAACGGCGGTTCTCTTTAGATAGATGACGAAATGTTGCTTGAGGTAATCTTGTGGGAAAATGATTGGCATGCACGAATCATCACGATGAACATCAAATAATAAGACTAAATTTCCTTGCGAAAAGTCTAAGTTTCTTCTCGCGTATCGATTGCAATTAAGAATCGAAACGCGATTATATCTACGCGATATATCGCGCGATTGATTACCCAATTCCAATTTGAGGCAACATATCCACGAGATAAAAACGTCATCCTGTTATTAATCTCGGTGAAATAAATAACTATTAATTTGCAAACAGGATTATATTATAGTCAATAATTGTCGCGTTTAGCAAATTGACTTGAACAGTCTCGAGCATCTTTTTTTCTCAAGATCACGACTTTTAATCATGCGTCTCGATTCTTTTTGCTGATATCATAGGAGAGTCATCGTCATCAAGCGAATATTGCATACCTGCCGCACCGAGTAATTGAGAAATTTTTTTCTTCTTTTCTTTTATTCCGCGAGAAAATCCGATGGTGTAGAAAGGAAAACATACTAAGAACGAGAAGCTGCTGTCTCAGTAAGTTTGAGCTCGAACTTTGCCAAACAGTGAAAGTAATATAAACTGATTTGCTTAGGTATCTTAAAAGAGAAAGAAAGAGAGTCTTCCAAGTTTTGGATATTCATATCCTTCCTCCAGAAGTACATCTAGATATACACGTGGCCTATAGACAGCGATTGATCCTTCATAAGATGCTGAATAAATGAAGAAACCAATTAATCTTTTTT
Organism: Anoplolepis gracilipes; assembly: GCF_047496725.1. Taxonomy (NCBI): domain Eukaryota; kingdom Metazoa; phylum Arthropoda; class Insecta; order Hymenoptera; family Formicidae; genus Anoplolepis; species Anoplolepis gracilipes. The sequence continues at coordinate 15,357,348 of NC_132970.1, read as the reverse complement.
ACAAATAATTATGTAATTTATAATTCCGCGAGAAGACATGTGAAAAAACCTCGCTTCGCATCTCAAGGACACTTGTCGTAGGTGGCGACGATCGAGTTAATTATATAACTTTGTAAAAGAAGATGTTGATCGTGACAACTTTTTTGTGACAATGATATGATATGTAAAACGATAATTACGTGAGCATCATCTCTCAGATATATGTATAATAAAATATCGCGCAAATATATTCAAGGATATCGACGAGCAGCCTTCGATGTTAAATAAGTCGGATTTGCTAGAATTCTCGAGAAGCTCGTGAAGCTGTATACGTGATTATCTGAGTTGATTACAGCGATAACAAAGTATTGGCACTGCTGAGAATTTTTTTTAGCAGATTGTTTCTAAATTCATTATTTATGAAAATTATTTCGTTCCCGAGAGCGCGCATATACATATTTATAATTTATCGTAGCCATTATATAGCCGTGCATCTTTCAAGCGGACTATTCGTTTTCCATTCCACGATCTATGAGCTCGACCGGCCGTTATTGCGTACACAGATTAGAGATCGATGGGTGTGTTGCCGGTCGGATCGGGTGCGCGATCATGCGTTAAAATGAAAGGAGACGCGCGACGTGCCGAGATGTGAGAAATGAGAAAAACTATCGAGGCTCGACAGCCGCTCGCTTTGGTGTCCTAAAAGAAGAATCTGCAGCGCGAATTCTGTTCGCGCGGGAACTCGATCTTATTCGCGCGACCGTAGATCCGCGTTTCGATTATTATTATTCTCGGAATTTTTCTGTCCTTTGGAAATAGATTGATTGCAACTTGTATTATTTCTCTCTTTCTCCTATGTAAAAAAATGCGAAATTTGTAGTTTCGGAAACAGATGATAAAATCACGCTTTGTTATACAATACATGCAGAGGAACGAGAAACTAATATTGAAATAGGATCAAAATTTGTAAAGGAAATGTATAAAATCAGTTTTTTATAGGAAATATTCTTCTTTTAATGATGTTTTTGAAAAAAAGTGAAAGCAGTCCGAGTTTAGTTCCTTCATAAACTTTAAACTAAGAAATAACGAATGTGAATGCATTTAAACTTTATTTTCGTTTACAGTTATTTATTTGATTGCTTTAAAGGTATTTAATTTGTTGCCTTATCTTCGCAGTAAGAGAAGAAAAATGTGAACAATAAAAAAAAAAAATAAATAAAAACGCAGCGTGAGCCTTCAACGCATAGAATTACAAAATATAGAATTTCGATAAAAATGAATATGTGTATAGTCATAGTCACCATCCCTTTCTTTCTCTCACTTTTTCTCAAAAATACCAGTAAAAGATTTATATTGTTTACAATTACCATTACCAGTTCATTAAAAAATATTTACTGCAAAATGAGGCTTTCCTATAGACAAATTGCATTTTTAAAAAAGTATCCTGGATTTTAAATAATTTTAAACTTGATATTCGAGTCTAGCTCAAAAGTATAAAAAAACAGATCGATTTGAAACATTTCCCCTACAGGCAAATTTTGATCCTATTTCAACATCGTTCTATTGCCGCGAACTTTTTTTTTTTTATTAAATTGAAAAAAGTCACGGGGTTAATTAAAATCCTCGTCAAGATGCGATGATAGATAATAGATAGCGGTGCACACTATTAGCGATTCGCGGGCGTTCTATCGATTTGTACCGCTAATCGCTAGATCGATCGACCGGCCGGCACGATTTTTTTCCACTTTCTAAACGTGCTAAGAGAGCGCGCGGAATTTCGTGATTAGCTCGCTCGTTTTTGTCAACGTCACGCTAGCAATAATGTTCGTTGGCGCGTACAATTATTGCCTCATTGGTGTCGTAGGTTGCCCCTTGCTTGTCTCGGATCACTCTTTTCACTGATATTCCTGTCTACGAGAATCATTTGATAACAAAAAAAAAATCTTCTCTTTTCTTGCCTATAGCCATTTCATTTTTTACCCACATTTTAATTTGCACGCATCAATCGAGCTACTAAAAAATCGGAAATTATCGCCAATACTTTCAAAGTATACGATCAGTCAGTTTTTTCCTTGGAAATCAGTGCCCTGCATACCCAAGCATTCTTTCATTTTGTAATGAAAAAGAGAATGATAAAGATTGATACTGTTATATATTTTCCATCTATTAAAGAGATCCAAAATTAGCGACTAAACATGAATTAGAGATTTTGAAAACCTTTTTTTGGCTACGAAAATTGATAAATCCTTCTTCTCAATTAAAGTACTTATAAAAACACAACGCGGAGACTAATAATTTTATATAAAAATGATAAAAAATTAAAAAATGACAGTTACGTCGTCACAATATTTATTTAATATAAAAAGTTCTACGGTACGTCCGTGCAAAAGATACCGTCCGCGTTTGGAATAACATAACAGAATATTAGTAAACTTTTGGAAATGACTTTAGAAGCCTAGTAAAAAAGATTTTTTAAATCTGTAAAAAAATTACTCTCGTGCATCTGTGAGTGTGCGAGATTGAAACACAAACTCGATGTCAGACGTCATTTTTAAAAATTTACAAATATTCCTTCATGCAATTCCTAGCAGAACCTATTTTATTTTGTGTTTATAAATTGCACAACTTTTATATTAAGCAAATATATTGTCATGTCAGGTTAAATCTAGTTCGATAATATAGAACAGCTTTTGGATCCCCTTAATTTATATTTTATTACTTTATATTTTCATTGTTTATATTTTGTGTACACTGATATATTATGTAGATTGTTACAAATGAAATGACCATTTTCCATAAGTTAACACTTTTCGTGTTTGTAATTCAGTTTTTTCTTTGTACATAGCATTATTCGAAAAGTACATATCTCCTAAGTTAATGCAAACAACCTCATTTATATTATACGATATACATATATTTAAAAATCAAATTGCCTACATTATAGAAAATAAAGAAATTTTGAATAATTTTTTGTATGAGTTTAAATTCGATCATAATGCAACGCATAGTATAAATTCTGTTTTCGGCAAAGTTACTGCGAATGAACGAACCACTAAACGTTGGTTTCAAATTGACAGAAAAATTATTTGAAAGAGTTGATATAAAAACTGTTTCTAGATAATTCATTGTCTCTCCTTCTCTCTAAATTTCTCGTTTTTCTAAATTTCTATCGGAAAGACATTGAAAGATTTGTGTCGCGTTGAAGGAAATGTATTGAAATAAGATAAAGACTATTTTGATTAGGAAAATATGTATTAAGCTTGTAATATAAACATTTCAATCAAAAAATCAGAAACGACCGTTTCATCTATAACGACCTAATAAATATAAATTGTATAAATAAATAATACATATATTTTGGTTACTTTTGCGGGCTGACAAAATCTGATTTCGACTTTCTCTTCTCTGTACCTACATCTCTCTTTTGATTATCTCATTCATACCCATCATATCATTCATTAGCGCACGAAGAAGTTTCGGTCTCAGATTATATGACGTAAGTGTCAGTTTTTTTACAACTCTGTTGATTAAGACACAACTCTTCTTGCCATCGAATCAGGCTGCAAGCTCGATCAACGTGAGGAGCGATGCATTTCTTGCCAATCGACGTAAATTAACAGGCGCAATACCTAAGAGGTGTTTGTAACAAATCACGATGGAATTTCGTGAAATTGTCTGACCAAAAAAAAGGTTGTCGGTTTATTTTCTGTGCAACTGCATTCACTTTCTTTTGCAAGCAAAAAATTATTTACGTTATTATTGACATTATATTTATATTATCTAAAAAAACGCATTAAGACAAATATAGTATGTTCATTAATATTTAGATTTAGGGTCAAATAATTAATATATGAAAAATTTAAATATGTTTATAATTTAAATAGTGTTATTAACTATATCGATAATATTAATTTGATTTTTTGTTTAATTGAAGCATGAATCAGTGTGTTATTCGAGTTTCTTCCGCGATATCGTTTTAACAGTATTTTATTATCACTGCTTATATTTAATAGACATCTATAGTAAAAAATGCGAAAAAAAATATGATATAGAATTACATATTGATAATGTAACAAGTAATTACTGTTAATTTATCGCGCATCATGATTCAGAGGTAATTTGTATTTTATTTATAAAGCAACTCGATAAGTGTGTAAAATGATATTATTAAAGTGATAACTATTATAGCATTGAATTAATCGATGCATTTACTGGTTTCCTTTGGCGATTCAACGATAAGAGTCTAAGTGGCGCACGTGTGAACATTGTTGTTCAGTCAGATAGACTTGAATGGTGGATCGTATGGAGTACGATAATAATACAATAAATCTAATCGAGTGGGCGTCGAGGATCGATTCAAGCAAACGTACCGCATGTATATAATACAGGCAAAGTTCAACCTTCATTAAATCAACGCCAGATCGTCCATCAATTAACTGGTGGCATTCGAGATTTTCCTTATTTTTTAGCAACATTTGTTTGCTAATTTAATTGTTGGCAATATGTATTATATATTATATATATGTTAAATTAAATTAATAATAAGAATAAAAATTAATAATAAAGATTTAAGAGCAATTATTGCATTAAAATAAAAGTTTGTCTATTATTACATATCATATAATTGTAAAAAAAAAAGTCATTCATTATAAGCTTGTGCTTATTATCTTCATATAATGTCCTAAAATGTCTAATGTAAAAAATTGTATTTTTTTTACTATAACATAAAATTGATTGCAATGTATAAGTTGTAGAATGCAGCGTAATCTAGTGTCTTGAAAATAAATTGAATGTGAAGAACATCTTACCTTTAGAGCAGATATTGTATTTATCGTCGATAAAGAAAGTCACTGCACACTTTACAATTCTTAAATTGTTTAAATAAAAATCATTCATGTAAATGGCATCATTGTACTAATTTCTTTTATAATTTTTAGATGAATTTTATCATTTATTTAATACAAAATTATTTATTTTAAATATACGCAGCATCAGAGTGCAGCACAAGTCAGTAGAATAAGTATACTGAAAAGCTACTTTATCGTATTTGTGTAATGATATAATAATTATGAAAAATATGTCAATTTTTTTTTAAATAAAATAAATGTACAAAAATATTATTTATTATTTAATATCTCTTCTGCTTGAAAAGTTTGATTTTTATTCAAAATTTTTATGTGTGTATTATTATGTATTGTTTTTTTTTTTACAGAATAATGTTTTCAATTTAATTTGATTTATTCCTCATCTTTGCTGTGTAACTCTTTAATTGTAAAAATATTATTTTGTTATCTTATTTATTTGTATTTTATTGCCTTTGTTAAATCTAGGCAACATGTTGAAAGTATCAAAATTATGGTATGATCATTCGTCAAATTTTATTGGATAGGAATATAAGATAAAGGAGATAAAATCGACTCAGGTGACACTATCCCTTAGATAATTCACAACTTGAAGTGTAATATTTTAATAGTAATCATAATGAAGAGTTACAGGATGCTTTTTTTATACAGTATGTATAGATAGACAGCGTCGTATAATATAGTTTTTCTTAAGTAATTCGTTCAATATATTTATGCTCTAATCACTTCATAAGTTTATTATTCTCTATAATGAAAGAGAAAGAGAGAGAAATAGAGAGGAAAAGATATAGAGAGAGAGAGAGAGAGAGAGAGAGAGAGAGAGAGAGAGAGAGAGAGAGAGAGAGAGAGAGAGATATGTAGAATGTGTATTCGTAAAATTTTTACGTGAAAAAACAAGTGAAGCCCCAACTCGGTGATTACAAACGAACGATATATTCTTTGTATAATTATTTTTTTATTAATCGCGAGCGTACTTAGTACACATGTAATACGCTGTGTGCTTAATCTCTCATCGTTATTAACTTTCTCTTGTCATCGGTGACACACGTTAAATCATAGAGACGCGTTTCTTAAATATTCCTACTGGGGGTGAGTGAAACGCGAGGAACGGTATGGTTCGCTAACGTGACATAATTCTCCTTCGTCCCGTTTACTACGAGAAAAAAGAAACCTCTCTAGAGAATCGTATTTATATATATATATATATATATATATATATATAAATACGATTATATATATATATATAAATACGATATATTATATATATATATATATATATATATATTATATATATATATATTATATATATATATTATATATATTATATATATATATTATATATATTATATATATATATATATGTATATATATATATATTAATATATATATATATATATATATATATATATATATATATATATATATATATTAATAAAAATCGCGGAAGTATCTTTCCTCTCGTCTCTTTACAAATGTTATATATCACCTAATAGAAATTTGTACAGTGTTCTTTTCGCGATAAAATTTTTCGTTGCCATCTAATTATTTAATTATACACGTATTTCTTCTTTACGTCGATTCGATTTTTCTTCCTTTCTCGTCGCTTTGTGACTCCGCGGACTAACGTACATCAATTTTTAATACACGAACACGATGCGAAAGTGCTAAACTTTTCTCTCATTTCGCAGGTCCTAGATTCTTTTTATCTTCGCATCAAATGGAACTTTTTCTTGTCGTCTCGTCGCTCCTACTACAATACAATAATCTTGTTTCAGAGCTATGTTCTAATAAAATCCTCAATATTCGAACCGATTCAAGCAATTACAAACGCGATCATCTTACGATAGAATTTTTACAACAATCTAACTTCCGCGACTGCTCGCTCTCAAAAAGAGCCCCCGAACGTTCTGAATGTAACGCGACTATAATACTGTTAAAAAACAAACCAGTTGATAACAGCGCACACGTAGATACATCTAGGATCTACAAACGTCAGTGATTGGATTATCGATCGTGGTGGATACATTGCAAGCAAGTTTAACAATCTGTGAAACGCTTCGATCGTTCGATGCTTATGACGTACGATCCTCTTTGCCGAGCGACGATGTAATAATAACGATAAATTAACTTTGTTAATAATAATAATAATAATAATAATAATAAATAATGTTATACCGCCCGCTTTTTTCAATCGATCTCGTCAAGGACGAAGAGGGATGGGGAAGGGATAGGGAGTAATATTTAATTACGTGCGCGTATTACATTCATATAACGAGTCTGTAGAAACTATAGAACTAGGTGATAGAAGAGCTTCTGATATGCGTGTATATGTGAGAAGGGGAGCTAACTGGTCCATTTGTTGTTCTTTACGATGCCTAGTGCAAACAAATGTGGGGCGTAAAAAAGGATTGTGTAACAAGATCTTCGGGGATTTTGTTCGCCGAATTCTTTTGCATTTTTTTTTTTTTTTTTTTTGTAGAGCACATGTTTTACAAGTATAACTGGGGTGGGGTTTTAATTCTTTGTGGTTATATTCTTTGGAAACTTCTCCGGAATAAGTATACTGACGCGTAAATATAATTATCACTGTCGGCTGTCTTTCATGGAGATTTACGGTATCACGGAGAATAATCCGATTATATAACTTGAAAATACTAATTTATCTCGTGAAAGTGCAAATATCGATGTTTTGCAAGGTCAAAAGTATGGCGGACCATTCTAAGCTATGATAATCCTGCGCGTCGGAGCGTTACCTCTCGAACAGTTACTCGCAAACGGTTCTGTACATTAAAGGGAAACGAACTCTCCCCGTCCTTCGAAGCGCAAATCACCCGGTTCGACCTCTGGGCTATGTTGAGATCTCGATCACCGGCTCGGCGGTGTTATTATTGAGCAGCTCCTGCTTCTCCCTAAGCTTCAAGTCGTACTGCGAGGGCGACGGCGACTCCTTGGCCTCGATCGGCGACAGTCCATCCGTCTCCTCTAGCGGAGACGCGCCCTCCTCGCTATCCTCGTCCTCGTCATACTCCATCTTACTCTCGTTTATCTCTCGTAGCTGACTGGGAATATAGGCCGGGTGATGAGGAAGTCCGTAGCCACTCTCGCCACCGTAAGTAACCTTGCCCATGAAGGACCTAATCTCGTCGAAGTATGTGTCTTCCCGCTCGTTTTCGTTACTACTGCCAGGCGAGTCGGCGACCGAGACTACGCCGCTACCGTCGTCGGCTTCGTGCTTCTTAAGATGTCGGTCCAGATTGGTCTGCTGGCCGAAACACCTCTCGCAGAGCGGACACTTGAACGGCCGTTGCTTGTCGTGGATGTTTCGGACGTGCCGCTGTAGGTTGCTCGAGATGCTGAAGGATCGCTCACAATACTTACATTTGTACGGCTGTTCGCCGGTGTGCGTTCTCAGATGTCTCGTGAGATTGGCTGAACGCGGGAACACCTTGCCGCAGAACTTACAGGAATACCGATCCTTCATCTTGCCATGGACATGATGATGATGGTGATGGTGATGGTGGTGATGGGGTGACATCACGGCCTCTTGAAACGGTTTCACGCCGGGGAACGCGCTCAATGGCGGCCGGGCGAGCAAATCGAAACCATTTCCTGGCCTAGCGCCGCTGAGCCCGTTCATAAGCGAGCCTAAAAAAGGAAGCCCGCGCGGTGGACCGAAGGGTGGAAGCGGAGGTATCAGTCTGGATTCCGGAGCGGCTGTCCCCGGGGGCGGTGGCGCCCCAGGAAATCCCGGAAACGTCCCCGTCGGGCCGCGATACATCGTCTCGAGAAACATCGGATGTATCGGTCTGGGATAAGCCATATGCGGCGGCGTATTGGTCGGTGGTTGTTCGGTCGGCAGACTAGTCCTCAGTTGCTGAGGACTGTTCGGAACTTCCTTGGTTTCGATTTCCATCGGCAACGGAGCGGCGGTGTCCTCTTCCAGTTTCGGAGGGTCAGGAGATGCGAGTGTCTCTTCCTTCGACACCAGCACTGGCGCCGGCGATGGTGTGCGACTCTTCCTATTCACGCTTTTCAAAGTGATGTCCTGCTTCTTAGTCTGCACTCTTAAATCCAACGGCTGTTCTGTCGTCTCTTCCTTCGAAACACTCGACGCTCTTTCAGTTTTCATTTTTCGCTCGTTGTTTCTGGTCGTTGTTTCTCTCCTCTTGGACAAATCGTCGTCGCTTTCCGGAGTCGGTTGAACCGGAGGTCTAGCCGGAGACGGCCTGAAGGTAGAAGTAGCCTCCTCCGCCGTAGAAGGAGACACTTTATTGTGTTGTGGCAGCACCCTTGGAGGAGTGAATCGTTCCTTTTTGGGAAAAGGACTCTCGCTCCTTTTTTCAGCTTCCTCAATCTTCGGCGGAAAGAGAAGAGGTGTATTCAGAAAATTCGGAGCGTTCGGAAAAATTCCCGGATAAGGACCCATCAAACTAGGTGGGTAGAAGGGTAGACCACCTGGCAGGCTCACAGGAGGCCGTGGATACACCAGGAAGGGATTCGTCGTTGGCGTCGGTAACTGCGGCATAGTTCCAGGCGGACCGGTGGGAGTTGTGGAGTCGCAAAATCGCTTATGCTTCGATAACGACGTTACCGTGCTGAAGGACTGTCCACATTTAACGCATTTGATCTGCATGCGACAGTCGGCGTGCATACGCTTGTGCCGGCATAAATTCGAGAACTGCGTGTACGCCTTGAAACAGACTTCGCACTGGAAGGGCTTTACGCTGCTGTGAATGTGAGTGTGTTGCTTTAAGCCAGAACTGGTCGCAAAGGTCTTGCCGCACTCCGTGCAAGCGTGACTCCTGGCACCCACGTGATGCGTTCTAATATGGCGCTGTAGATTCGACGGGTCCGTGAAAACCTGCCGGATGTTTGACTTTTAGCGATTTTGAAGATGTTACTGGATCAAAAGGATTGTCTAATTTCGGCGAGCAAAGCGCGAATTTAAAACTTACCTTGGGGCAATTCTCGCAGGGATAATTCCTGAGATCACCATGAACGATAGCGCGATGCCGTACCAGAAGCGGCCGCCAAGCGTAAGCACGAGGACAGCTGTCACAACGGTGCTGCTCCGCAGGATATCTGTGACAAGTCACCAAGTGGCTATCCAATCTGAAAATAAATTATTCAAACAATCCATTAAATACAGTACACACACAAAAATAATAAAATAGATTATAAATTAAATATAAAATAAATATTTACAAATGTGTATCTATAAAAATGCACGCTATTGAAAAATAATATATATCTCCGAGCCAGACATGCATTTATTATAGCATTTTGTTTAAAAAGATTTCGCACATACGGAAGATTGATGATAGTTCTCCTTTGGCGAACAAAAATGTTTGCGAAACGTTACTTTCCATATACCTTGCTAGAACTTTAATCAGACCACCAGTGAGCAAGCAGGATGCGCTACGGTAACCGACAAAGACTGCGCCGAGCGCAAGTTCCGGATGATGACTAAGTGACTCTGCGGCGAGTGGCGGGTCTCGACTCTCGTGTAATAATAACGGTCGCACGCCCCTGAAGAAGAGGGCGGTCGTCGCGCACGAACACACGCCGTCACGAAGAAAAGCCATCGTTAGGAGGTGGGGGAGGGGGGAGGGAAAGAGTGGTTGTCACGGGGTAGGCATGGGTTATCGTCGCACGGGACGGTGTCGTGGTGTGCGGCAACATTGATTTTACACCCCCGGACACACGCGTCGTGTGAAACCTATTCGCGGTGAGATAGTGCCTTCATGGTAACGGTGTGTCGTGCCAGATGAGCTGCGGGCACGCGACGTCTTCGATGATGTATAAGGGGGAGGAGGGATAGCCTTAGTACGCTCCTGATCTCGTAGGCATAGGGTTTAACACCCCCAACAGGTGAATCTGCCGCGTCAAGAAACTTAGCTTAATGTCCGCTAGTAGAGAAAACGATGGTGAGTATTATCGTTGATCAGAGACGGTACAAACGACGAGCCGGTCAATTTTCATTAAAATTTGGATTTTTCTAGATACTTGAAATATATATAAATTATTACACACAAGATTATTTTTATTGTAAAGAAAAACTACTAAGTATTGTGTTACAAAATTATGTTGCGCTGAATAAAATATGATTGATTGAAAAGGTGAAAGCTAAGATTGAGAATTAAACGAGAGGGTAACATGAATTTATTAAAAGAAGAGGACGACATTTTATTCGGTTTCAAATATCCGTTCTTGAACAAAAAATTAATCACCGCAGTTAATATAGAGATAAAATTTCACTCGTGCAGAAAATGTGCTCAAATATTGTAAAGACCATATTAGCTATATATTAGTATTTGACTTTGCACTGTTGAATAGCATTTGGTAAATAAAAACTGAATTTCTTTTGAGAAAATAAAGATTTCACTCTCTCATCGGTCACACAACGTCTGATTTGTATTTAATATAATACTTTAACAGTAAAATTTTTTGCGCATCATAAAGAGAGAAAGAGAGAAAGAGAGAGAAAGAGAGAGAGAGAGAGAGAGAGAGAGAAAATAGAAAGAAAGAGAAGAGAGATTAGAAATATATTCAAGAGGAATTTATAGAATAATATCGATTTAATTTGCTTTTATATTATTCTCACCGTCTATAAATTCACATTAATTATTTCTCAATTAAAGACAATGACAGGGCAATGAACGACAACAGAACGAAAGCTGAGTAAGCAAGTATGTTGTTCAACGAATAAGGAGTCTTAAAGAAGAACACCAGAGAGAGAGAGAGAGAGAGAGAGAGAGAGAGAGATATCGTTCTTCAAAATCGCTCGCTCGCGTGACAAAAAAAGCTTTTGCGAGCGCGTATCGCGTAGCCTCTGAGATTAGAAGGCGATTACGCGTAGCACTCACCCTCTGAATTCCATCGATTAATTAATAATTGACGCTGAAAATCGACGGACGCGACGAAAGTGCTCTTTAACGCTCGTCGGTCGATTATAAAAGCCGTTGTCTCTCGATATCAATCGTGTCGTCGAGCACGTAATCGTCGCTCATCTGATTTCAAAAGCGTATAATGATGCGCTATGAATCCTTCATGAGATAGCACATTGTATTGTCGCATCAACGACGATTCGTCGAATAATGAAATACGAAGAATAACTTTTTTGTAAGGTAAAAATAAAAAATGTCTATCTTCATTCTAGCATAAATATTAATGAATATTATAATATAATATTAAGGTGTGGAACAGATCGTTTTTAATTGCTCATAAATGAAATATTTATCAAATTTTTTATCAGATATAAAATTTTTCAATGAAAAGAAGATATGCTTGGATTTTAAATCCAAGTTGGTAATTTTCGAAATTATACATACTTTTGAATATAAGCGTAAAATTATTTCTTCACTTGTATTTTGATATCTTGAAAAAACCATCATGACACAATAAAGGCTTACAGTTCAATATCTTGGAACGGTTTGTCGCAGACGGTGCATCTCGTTTCTCCCTCCTCTTCGTCTTCCTTGTCCTCGTCGACGGTTCCACTGTGTTGCGAGGCTGTAAATGACAAATGTAATGCAGGTTACAAGTATTCGTTGTACATCAAAGACAGGATGAGCAAAAGTCGCGACTTCATCGCAAGTGTAAATACATTTATATGTATACATATATATATATATATATATATATATATATATATATATATATATATGTGTGTGAATGCGAATGATCATAGCTCTATAATTTACAACCCCCTGCGAACAATGATACGTGACTCGTCGTGTTGTAGGCAAATTACGTGATCCAGAACCGCGCGAGGGGAGAAGAAGCGTGGCGTGACAAGTGGACACTCGTGGATTGTTCTTGAATTATTAAATTAAAGTGGCAATATCGTCTCATCTATTAAACGAAGACTTCGACATTCCTACGGGATTCGACTCGATGATTTAATTTCGTAGAATTGGCGGAAACAATTTTCGACAAACTCGTGTGGCGTTAAATCGTCGACTTTAAATCTCACTATAACATTTACGTAATTAAATCTCGCGCTTTTCGTCATGTTGTCAAATTATTCGCGCATTCAAAGTTTTACTGATTGAACCAGACATTTTCATTATTTATTTATACACAAAATTAATTTAAGCATAATTTTAAATTATAACATATAATCCGATAATTAAAATTACATAGTATCTTAATAATAAATTAATTTGTGCAACAACGATTAGAGAAAAATACGATTAGAGAAAATTTTTAATAAATATTATGGTAAAATTATTAATTATATTATATTTATTAATAAAAATTTTATATGAATTTTAATAAGTTCACATATACTAATTTACTAAATATGTATAATTATTTACATCGTTATTTTATAAAATATTTACCGTTTAATTAATAATCCCTCTCTCAAATATTGAGAACTCATCTACCACACTTGTCATACGATTGTAAAACAGTGGATCACAATAAGATTCAAATTACTTCACTGTCACTCTGTCACCTTTGCCTTTTTAACAAATACAATCCGACACACAAGCGATCGCAAAGACAACAGACACAATGATGTTCTAGTTAGTTGACGGTACAACGTTCAGTGATTACAAACTCCGGCGGGGGTGTTCAGAATCGCTCGCTATTGGTACAAACGACGTAGGGAACCAGCCAATCGCAGGTGAGTCTCAGCAGCTCCCCTGCGGCGTTTTACCTTTGAATATCAGAACCCAAACGACAGGTAAAATCAGAAACCCATGAAAGAAACAAGGTGCAATTATCAACGATTGAACACGCAACTAGCATCGTTGCTACCGTAAAGAGTATCGCGATTACGTGTGATTACCAGCGCCTATCAATCAGCTGTCTATTGTCAAAATTTACCTTGTTTTTATATAAATATTTCGTAAAACTTGTTAAACAAATATAGAAAAAAAAAGATTTATTTCACAAAGAGTTTAGCTCAATAACAGACAAATTGAAAAGAATAAAGTTTTTTTTAATTTTTTAATAATTTTTTTGCATACATGAAGGAGTCTAAACATAAACGAGTATGGTGCAACTTGAGTTTGAACGATATCCAACCTCCAACGGTTATTTAAATCTGCCGCTACACTTGTTTCCACCATATGGTCGAGTGATGGCCCCCAACGGACCTTCATGGGAACCGGGCACAATCCCCGTACCACCAACTATGCCCAACGCCATGCTACCATCTCTCCCCCGGGCTTTAGTACGTTAATCGTTCCTCTTTCCACGACTAATTCGTAGCGGCATACCGTGAATTTAGACAATGAAGGATGCGGCTGACTTCGAATTCACGCTCGAAACGGTCTCCCCCGAATGCAGTATTCAAAAAATAGTCCAATGAAAAACGAGCCAAGAATTGTTTAAATTTTGACAAGATAATTATTAAATAATGACGTCATTAACTAATGAAATTTTAAATTGTCTTTAAATTATAATAAAAAGATAACTGAGCCCAAGTATATCAAAATAAATTATGTAATTAAATTATGTATATAAATTTGTTAAACAGTGTAATGTCAGCTTTCCAAAGTTGTTAAATAATAATACATAGATAAAATAATACAAAGATGGATAAAGAATTTTAACTACCAATCAAAAAAAATAAAAAAGCAGATTGTAAATGAAATGATAATAATATATTTAGTTTTTGTGTTGATATTCTTGATAAATATTTAATATGATAGAATGATAAATATCCTTCGCATAATTTTGAGAAAATTCATAATTTGTGAATTAAGTACGTATATTCTGAAGCGATCGTTCTTTCAAGATTAATGAAAACGGTTGAAAGCGTTATGTTAATCTACTCGCGCAGAAGGAGTAGGAACAAAGTCACGTTGCGGAAAGTCAACAGGTGGGATCCACTGGCAACACACCCCCCGCGGTCGAATAGTCAGTTGGCAGTTGCATGGGAAAAAGTAACGGAAATCAATGTTTTTGTCGCATCGGGGATGCGTTTACAAAAAAAAAACAAAATTATTAAAATAAATTGATTAATATACGGATTAATATAAATTTATTTGTTCATTCATCGCGTTTGTTATGCTTTTCTATTACAATTATCTAAATCTTCATTATTCCTCACATGTGATTTCCATTTGATGATAGTTCAATCGGGTGCAATCATTACAAAAATGATAATTTTTTAAATATAATAATTCAAAAAAATATGAATTGAATATTTTTTTTCGATAAACTATTTTTTATTAAATAAATGTTATAAAAAATATATTAAGAATATTTACTGAAGTTTGTCTCAATAATTTTTTAAAATAAAAATGTGAACACAATATATATATATATATATATATATATATATATATATATATATACACAATTTTTATTTATAAAAATAAATAAAATATTTAAAAAAATAAATGTAATAATATAAACATATTTTATATTTAACACAATTGTTTTTGTAATAATATTTTTAAGAAATAAATTTTATTATACTACACACAAATCAAAATAATTATTTAATATTCCTTTTATAAATTTATATTAATCATGTCTTTAAAAATTCATATTTTAAATATTTATTTAATACATATAATATTTAAAACATGTGTTTAATATATAATGTTCAAAACATGTTTTAAATGTTTATTTTAAACATAAATGTGTGTGTTTAAAATAAATTATATACATATATATTCTTACTTTTAAAAAAGTAAAAAATCTTTTCTCTTATAATACTTGTCTTTTATATATATCTTATATACATGTTTTTTCTTACACTCGATAAATAATCTACAAAAAAAAAATAATTACTTCTCCTGTTATGAAATAAACTGAAAATCGATATCTGCCAGCATCTTTCTGTAAAAATTTGTCGCACGCGACCGTAGCGATTTCGAATCAAATGTCAAATAAACGTGTCGTTAGTCCGATGAATCAGATGGGGTTGTAACATGTCACACGCACCTCCCTACCTCACCACCCCCTCAGGAAAGAGTGTCGCGTGCCCTTTTGTACGCGGATACCCCTTTTTTCTCATTCTAACCCGTGCCCTTTTTTTTCAATCGTCCCTGGGACCTGGTTACGCGCGTGTTAATCGACAATAGTTAGCTATAAATTATCCGCTACCCTAATAGAGCTATCGAAAAACACACCGAATACGATGTAGACGCAAAAAAAAAAGAAGAAAATGACGATAAAAAAAACAAACTCCACAGAAAATCACAGTCATAAATCATCGTAACTGCCCACAATAATTGCATCTGCCATTTTGCAATTCGATTCATGTAAGTCTAATAAAAAAGTTGCTAGAAAAAGTCATAATATTGCAGTTGATGTAGATACATGTAAGCTTAGACATTTTTATGTAAATATTTTGTAATTAGTTATCTAAATAGTTATAGATTAAAATAAGCTGGAAAAATCTTATTGTCATACACATATATATTTGCTCGCCATGTCGCTATAAAATTATTTGTTAAATTTTCTCTCTCGTGGTTTCATCAAAATACAAATTTAAAGAAAAAAAAGAAAGAACAATCAATTTTCGGTTTTATTAAAATATATTTAATCGTTAACTGTTTTGTATATATAATATAACAAATGAAAATTTTATATCTGTAAAAAGTTGAAAATAAATCTAACACCTCATGCATGCGAGTAAAATATAAATTTGTTAATATAAATATATTTTATACACATAACATCTATATAAGATAAATTCAATATTCATTTTCCAAGTTGGAGGCACACTTCAAAATAAAATGTAAGTTAAAATAATTTTAATTTATATATTTTTCTTTTTGTACATTTTTCTTTTGTGTTCCTTGTCTGTATTTTCTCTATTTCCTTATATATAATATATATCTCTATCTCTATTTCTCTCCTCCTCTTTCTATTCGCAAAAAAAATGATCTGTCCGAGGGATCGTAGATGCCCCTCGCAAGGGTTGGAACAGAGCGAACATACATCGTTTGTTTGACATCATTATTCCTGTTGCACGCACCAGCTTGTCGGAGATTCCCTCGTAAAAATGGCTTTACTGGATTAACGGTAACGCCAGTACCACTCTTGTGCCGTTTACAGGGGGTATTAATCTTTTAATGCGTAAAAATACATGTAAAAAAGTAAAAGTTTTCTGTGAATCAACGGAAGAAAGTATACTATATATATATCATATATAACATAATTACTAATTTAATTTCTTTACTTTTCCCTCTATATTTACGAAATGAGTTAAATAATAAAGAAAATAAAGTTAAAATCATCAATAAAGTAAAAGTAACGCAATGCTTTCACGGTTTATATTATATTAATATAAAATAGAAGAAAATCACGTGGATGCAATTTTTTTTATGCCATAACCCTCATTTGCCTATCGTCGCAAATGAGATTCTTAATCTCCAAAGTAAATTCAGAGCAATTAACATTATCGGTAGGCTCAACTTAATTGCCGCAGTAACTTTTCACTACTAAAGCCATTTCATAAAACTGTACCTCCCTTCTTTTAAACTCTGCTTCTAACCATGATTCTAGTAGAATATATACTGGAAGCACATTTTTTTCGAAATAATCTTAAATTATTCATGAAAAAACGTCATCATATTTACTATATTGTTTCTTATAATAAAAGTATAATTTATTTTGTTAATATAAAAGTCACATACATAGTTTAAATAATATAAAGAAATTATTATTATCCAATGTGTATATTTTATTCGTTTGATTATAAAATATAGATCTTTATCTTTCATCAAAAGCTTCATCAATTTTTCTCAAAAAATTAAACCCGACTTTAGATTTTTAGAAATCTCCAAATTAGGAACATTTCTCATTGCGCAATCGTGCGTTATAATATCTTATAAATGACTTTGTCAATGGAATATTTAATATCAAATATATTAGTATCTTCCAGGAAACGCGAGAGGAGACCTTGACAAGGTCCCAAAATTATGACGAAAAACTGTTGGCGAATTAGTCGTAGACTGCGAGCTCGGCAGAACTTTGACAATAAGCCCGGTTTTAATTACCGCGACATCTGGGTGTCGCGTATAACCCTCCAGCTCTACCAAGTCGTCATCCAGATTCTGACCATCGCGCAGAAGTTACAACCAGATAATTGTCGAGCAGTCAGGCACGTAGAAGCTACCCTTCTTCGTAAACGCCCCGAATATATTAACGGCGCAATGGTCCACATAATGAAATCCAACGATCGATTGGCTAAATTAAGCGGACAGATTAAAATAGGCATTTTAATTGTTCAAAAAAGTCGTACTAATATACTCTTTAATACTAATGAATTTAAAAAATAAGGATGTTTTACAAGAAGGCTCGATTTCAGTTTTGAAAAAGTGAAACGTTAAGAAATAATTCAATTAACATAACGACATTTTATCTTGATACAGACAAAACATCGTATATAATAATTATATGTACTGTTTAGACTGTATATAACAGCCTATAAAAATTATTTTATTTTCCAAATCAAATAATATTGTTTCCAATGTGTTGTGTCCAATATATGTGAAATTTTGGCAACTTATGGTGCAACTTAGGAAACCTGTTGCCTGAATCATACTAAAAAATGTATAATCCTTTTTTCTAAATACTTAGATATTGACAAATTTTTTTTCTAATTAGAAAAAGAGAAAAAAATATCTTTCTTTATTATTATAATATACTAAACTTTTATTATATGTATAGTTAAAAATGTTATTTCAAATGTATGATCCTTTTTGAAAAATGATTCAGCAATCATCACATTTATACATAATGCAACTTTATATAAATATATATTTTAAAAATATAGATATTTTTATTAAAAAAAAAAAAAAACAAAAAATTTGTGACCACATATTACGTCTAGATTGTATACAGCATTTTGCATGTATATATCGATAAATGAGAAGAGATGGTTCCGGACAAGAGTCACATGAGAGGGACAGGCCTGGCGACATGTGACTCGAACACGTCTATCTGCAGATAATCAGCGCTTATTACCGGACGGGGGTTAATATGCAACGGTCGACCAGGTGAATCACGCCAGAGTCAAGGGTGCATGACGAGCAGCTCGTGCACACAACGATTCACGATTTACCCTCTGCCCGCCCCCGATTCGTCGTTTCGGAAAACACCTGCCCTCTTGCACCTTCATTTGCGTTCGTATCCGTGATCGTATGCGCACGAGCCGTCAACGTGCGCGATGCGTATCGCAGTGCAGTAAGTCGTAAAGTCGTGCCGAAAATAATCGTGAACGCTAATATCTCTTGTCGGCTAAATATTATTTTATTTTGCGTTTTTATTGGATTTTTTTCAGACATTATTTTTTAATAATAAATATATTACATTGTACTGAATCACTTTTTTTATCTTTTTAAAATAATATCAGATTATAAACAACGGGTTAATTAAAAACGACCTGACTAGCCAAAATTATTCAATTTATTTACACGACGTTTCGACCATATGGTTGTGGTCCTTTTCAAGTGTAACTATAAAGAAAATAAATAACGGATCAAACATTGATATATGGATACAATTTTTAACGGATTTAAGCCAAACAATACAACATAATGGCGTTATAAAACTAGTCTACTCACACGTAAATTGAGAAAGAGAAGAAAGAATCCAATGGGACATATTTAAAGGTAGAACTTAATGATGGAATAATTAAATATGTCACTTAGTTAAAAACAATGGTTATTAATTTTGAGATGAACACAAACAAGGAGACACGTCATGTCAGCATGAGTTTTTAAACGAAACTGTCAATGGTTAAAAAGAAAAACAGTTCAAACGACCTTTATAATTTTGTCATAAATATTATTTAAATTTTCAGTATCTCTTTGTAGATTAATCGTGGAGTTAAATTTCTTAATAAAAAACATTTCAGCTATTTCTCTTTTCTTAATAAATTTTTCATTGTGTAAAATAACCGGATCGTCCCACTCAAAATCATGCCCAAATTCAACTCTGTGTTTGCTAACGACTGATTGATTGGTAGGATGTAATTTTATATTGTTAAGATGTTCTCTAATACGTGTGCGTATATGTCGCTTTGTTTGGCCTATGTAAAGCGCATCGCAATCCTTACACTGTAATTTATAAACAACATCAGTTCTAAAGTCAGTATGTAATCTGTCTTTACCACGCTTAATCAATGTATTAAGTTTATTAGTTATAGTCATAACGACGTTCAAACCAGCGTCACAAACAATACGACGTAAACAAAAGCTAAATTCATTAACATAAGGAATTGAAATAAAAAGGCTGCTTCTTTGTAATTCCTTCCCCCGGGGTTCAAATTCCAAATTGTCGCGATTTTTTAAAAAATTGATCCTCTTTTTGATGTGTCGTCCAATAAGGTTGTCAGGGAAACAATTATTACGCAGTGTTTTATAAACGATACACAAATTCTCATTGTGGAACCTAGTATCAGAGAGCAGCAATGCATGATCAACAAGACTGTAAATCGTATTAATTTTATATTTCATGGGGTGATTCGAATAAAAGTTTATATATCTTCCCGACCAAGTGGGTTTTCTGTACCAATTAGTTATGAGTCCATTGTCAACACGTAAAACAGTAGTATTTAAGAAGCTAATGGACTTATTCTGTTCAATCTAAAACGTAAATTTTAAACGAGGGTGAAAATTATTAAAAGTATCTAACATCTCATCAATGCGTGTGCGTGGAATTATTGCAAATATGTCGTCCACATATCTATAGTAAATTGGGACTTTAAAACTTAACAAATTTAGACAATGAGACTCTAAATCATCCATAACAATGTCCGCTAGTATCGGAGATAAAGGAGAGCCCATGGGGCTTCCGAAAATTTGCTCGTAAAACTGTCCATTAAAACTAAAACTTGTCGAATCTAAAATTAATTCCACAACATGTATAAATTGAGCAAGGCTAAAGTTAGTAGCAGAACTGATGTTATTCCATCGTTTTTCAATGGCGCTCAGAACCAATTCTTTGGTTATTTTACACAATGAAAAATTTATTAAGAAAAGAGAAATAGCTGAAATGTTTTTTATTAAGAAATTTAACTCCACGATTAATCTACAAAGAGATACTGAAAATTTAAATAATATTTATGACAAAATTATAAAGGTCGTTTGAACTGTTTTTCTTTTTAACCATTGACAGTTTCGTTTAAAAACTCATGCTGACATGACGTGTCTCCTTGTTTGTGTTCATCTCAAAATTAATAACCATTGTTTTTAACTAAGTGACATATTTAATTATTCCATCATTAAGTTCTACCTTTAAACATGTCCCATTGGATTCTTTCTTCTCTTTCTTAATTTACGTGTGAGTAGACTAGTTTTATAACGCCATTATGTTGTATTGTTTGGCTTAAATCCGTTAAAAATTGTATCCATATATCAATGTTTGATCCGTTATTTATTTTCTTTATAGTTACACTTGAAAAGGACCACAACCATATGGTCGAAACGTCGTGTAAATAAATTGAATAATTTTGGCTAGTCAGGTCGTTTTTAATTAACCCGTTGTTTATAATTAAATACTAGCGACTTTAATAACTTATAATTTTAATATCAGATTAGTTTGTATAAAATAAATATTTTAGATTTATTAAAACTCAATTTATTGTATTCCTTTTATGGAAAAAATTACAATTATGTATGTGTTGTGCAATATAATAATATTTAACTATTTAAAGTATTTTTTACTACTGTCAAATAGGTAAATGTATAGATGGATAGATAAGTAAGGACGTTTATATACATTTTATTCATAAAAATGAGAATATTATTTTGAACAAAATTTTTCTTAAGACACTCACCAGTCTCTCGATCGCTTCTGTCTTCGGTCGTATTCTCGCCCAGCATGTCCTGCAACTGAAGCGGCTCCCGAAGACCCAAAAGAAGCTCTTCGCCCGTTGCAATATCGCGAACGGCTTCATACACCATCTGTGATTGTCGAGATTGATATTTAATAAATGTTTAATTCTTTATTCTTTCAAAGATATGTTCCAAGTTAATTTTAATGCTCTTTTTTTACAGACTGTTTTATATCGTTAGAATTAATTCTCTAAGTCTACAACTTATGTTAAAATTATTCCTTATCGGTAATGTATTAATTATGTGCAATACATAATTATATATAACATTAAATATAATTTTAGCAAAAAAATATTTGTATTTTATTAAATCTTTCTGTCATGAAATCGACGTTAAAAATAAAGCAATTATCACAGACATTACAAAAGCAAGCGTTTTCCCAATTTACGTCTCAATTAAACCTATAAAAATATTGACAAAGACAACGCATGCGTTTTGATTTCATTAAACAATATCCCTTCTCGCACGCACATAATCTGCATGAGATTCTATGAAGGTCGATCTATAACATCGGGAAGCCGTGAAACGATCTTTATAGTGTCGTCACGGGGTCCCGAAGCATCATTACGACGGCGATTCTGCACTAATAGAGAAAGAGATAGATAGATAGATAGAGAGAGAGAGAGAGAGAGAGAGAGAGAGAGAGAGAGAGAGAGAGCACGCGTCTCTCCCCCATTCCCACAGCGATTGCGAGAGGGCGTATAGGAAGTCAGTGAAACGACCCCGTGGGGTGACTTAATAACTAAACACCCTGTATACATGTAGCTTACGGCGCGCCCACAACATCGCGGATACCATGTGCCATGGTTCACACAAGGGAAGGTTAAAAAGAGAAAGAGAGTCAAACGGACAGAAGCACGAGCTCGACCCTAAATTGACACCGTGACCTCCATCGTTTCCGCTTATAACGTCTATTCGACGGCCAATCATATGTGAGGATAGTCTCTTCAAGGGTGATTTGACCAAAAATCTGTTTTGTAATGCCTCTCGAGACTAAAATATCTGTTTAAAACGTTATTTACGCAATTCCCGAAAGGCTAAACAGATTCTGTGATATTTTTTAAGTATATTTTCTAAGCGTATTTTTTAATCGTTTTCCATTTTATTAGAAAATGGAAAAATCTTCTTTTCTCTTCTTTTCTTTTGGCTCAATCAATGTATCGTATTTTTTACTAAAACTCTGACGCTTCAACAAGGTTTACACGTATATTAGAGGTAAGTATGTAGTCGCTTAATGGATGATCAAATGTGCGGAAAACAACATAAGAGCTTTGTGAGGTAATAATAAGCTTTTCAACAATCGACAACATATGCGGATTAAATTGGAACTCTCTTTGACGCCGAGTAATTATTGTTTCCAATTAACTGCAACTGTCGATCGAGTGCCAGTTGCGTATAAATGCTCGCTAAATAGAGGATGAGTGAGTCAGAGAGAATAATCGCCAAATGTCTAAAAAAAAAGGATCATTTTGCTCATAACGTAAGCAATAGTTCTCTAATTTCTTCGTTACATTGTCAACGTCACAATGAAATCGAAATCGAAAATTTACAAAGGATCAAACGGAGAATTTTTATCATCTTATAATATTATAAAAGAAAGGCTGTTTTGCATTCCTAAATTATTATACTAATTTCAAGTATTCCCGGCGTTAAGTTATGCTATTATAATTTTAATGCAGTAAAAATCACTGACACACGTCACTTGCACACGAGAAATTTTTTATTTCAATTTTTTATTATTAATTTTTTATTATGGAATCTTTGTTACCTGACCGCCAATGAGCACGTGGCGCATGTTTACCGCGTGTGGACTAGCAGTACTTCGGATGTATTTCAGCCAATTGTTCGTCTCGTGAGATGCATCCAGCCAGCCTCTCACTCCGCTGCCCGCTATGCATATCTGCAAGAAACACATCTAATATGAACATTTAATATCAATGAAACTATAAGATACAATAAAGAATTTGAAATGGTTTCAAACTATATGTATGATGACATGTAAAGTACATTCTTTTATCAAAAATTATCCTTCATTCCTATTAAATAATCCTTACATCTAAATTGAGATTTTATTATTTAATTAATTTATTCCCGCAACGCTCATCGTATCTTACATCGTAATAAAATATTATATCGCAATTTCTCGCTGTTAATACAGACGTATCATGTCGCAAAAATTTCATATATAATATTTCAAAATTACTTTACTTTGTGACGATTAATGACAATGTAAAATCGAATCCAGAATACAAGAAGAAAGAAGTAAATTCCGATTTCATTTTTTATATATTTGTGTTGAAACAAGAATTGCGTGACTTGATTTTTCCACTTTATCATAATTCTGGGCAATACCTAAAGCCGCATGCGATCGCGAAAATATTTTTCCGAATCACAATATCGACGCACGTGCGCAAAATAACGCGCAAGAGTGTACATTTCCGGTGGCGGTGAATTTCCGCAACGTTTTGGGTTTGGAACATTGCGTTTAACGGACTGTCACCCTCTCGTCGCATCTGTTCCGGCGACTTCTCGCTCCAGCATCCACGAGAGACGTTTCTGCTTTTAGGGCGAGACAAGTGATTTTTTTCAATTCTCTAACGCGCGCGCGCGCGCGGACCTCGACGCCCCGCGACGCTTGACCGACCATGCGTTCCACCCCCGATGCGTCGCCGTCGTTCCTGGACACCCCATTTGCCAACGGGAAGCTACGGACATTCTCCTCGTCACCCTCGTCTCACGCGGTAAACACATTTTGCACTTCTACCGCGGACCTTGTTGTCCCCGCCATTTACGAAAATATTTCCACCGTAAGCCATTGTACCTATCGAACGAGATAATTTGCAACTCTTGTATTCTTATCGAACGATATAGAAGTATATCGTTAAACGAGCAGAATATGAAAACAATATATAAATGGTATTATTATCTTTTATGTGTGATATTTAAACTTATTTCGCTTTAGACGATCTATATTTTTGACAAAATTCGAGAAAAATTATATTTATAACTTTATATAGCGAACATTAGAAAAAACATTTAAAGAACTAGAATAAAATATATGTATGTAGATATTAAATATAAATACATTCTATATTAAAGTATATAATATATAAAATTATAAATAAAATCTCTTGTATTTTATATTTGGCGCAATTTGTAAGTCGTCTATACTAACTTTTTATCAAACTTAAAAAGTGTAATAAATTTATTAAACTAAGAAAGTGTAATAATAATTAAACTTATATATCACTATATATTATTATAAATTAAATAACTAATTAAAGTTTTATCATTATATTATCAATTATGATTTATAATTATAGATTAATTTGTATTATATGTCATTTATGATTATAACGTTCTTCACCTTAATAAATGTTTGATTTAAGAAATTTCATATTAAAGATATTATATAGCTTTTGTTTATAAATATTGTAAATAATCTTGATAAATAAATTTTTAATAAAATATTATTAATAAATATTATATAAAATATTATAATAAAATATTATAATAAAATATTATTAATAAAATAGTATATAGAAGCACATTTTAGCGCAAACAGATAAAGACGGTATTATCTCTACCTGATAAAATTGACAGTCTGAAATTCATCCTCGTATTTTTCAAAAGTTTACAAACTTATGTCTAGACATGGTATTTGCAATAAGAGTCAGTAGGCTCACACCACCTGTTGGTTGTAAGTGTAACTAAGTGCGTGTCCATAAAAATCAATGATCTTGCAGGTGAATACATGTTAGTTCCAGGTACCTAATCCTAAACAGAGTGCGCTTTAAGTAATGGGACATTTCATTGAGCTTTTCATTCAGAGCTTTAACAATCCGTCCACAAGGATAATCCTATGGTCTCCAAAAACACCATAAATCGCAAGAGTTTGTTAAGCTTGGATATTTTTCGGTCTCTTCCCTTTGATTCGCAAACTCTATTTTTCCAAATCATATTTTGATCTTCATCTTCCTATTCTTTTGTAAACCTTTTATATTATTTCTATCTTAATCTTTCCTATGTGAAGATCTCCATTTTTTGCATGCAAAATGTTTCGACTGTTGTGTTTTATAAAATATTTTGTAGAATGTTAATGTCAATACTATTATTATATTTTTTCCTACTCTTCTTATTTAATATTGCTAATCTTGCTTAAGTTTCATTATACATTTGGAGAAGTAGACATAGGTATATATTTATTTCAAATCCATATTATAATCTTTAATAATAATTCTACTCTTATTAGAGAGATAAATACAGAATGCGATTTTATATAAAAATGGTACAAATCTGTAATAATAAAATTTATAGATCTCATTTAAATGAATAAATTTGAAATTAAGCTTTTTAAGTAAATTAATAATATTGCGAAAAAAAATACATTATAATATCTGTCAAAAATAATTGATCCTCATTTATCTAAATAAATGGTCAATAAATCTTGATATATGAGGATGTTACGTGAACTAA
This sequence comes from Anoplolepis gracilipes, assembly GCF_047496725.1. Classification (NCBI taxonomy): domain Eukaryota; kingdom Metazoa; phylum Arthropoda; class Insecta; order Hymenoptera; family Formicidae; genus Anoplolepis; species Anoplolepis gracilipes. Next base: position 15,331,217 of record NC_132970.1, on the reverse strand, counting down.
AATTAATATGTTACTACCACAGTATCATGTCTCACAACACGTTAATCCAGATAGTGCAGTCGAGAAACTCGTAATAGTATTCAATAACCGAATAGGAGACAGGACAGTTTGCCAAAAGAATGATGAAAAGGAATCAAGGTAGCACGATTCTTCGATGATCATAATGGTTACTTTGCTACCAGAGACCCATTAAAGTGAGTTTTTAGAAACGGGCACGAACTAGGCATTCTATACAATAGAGGACTCGCTAGCTTACACGATAGCTTAGGATCTGTCGCGGAGTCTCACCTACAACAATGATGCGCCAACTTGTTTCATTGGCGTCGCAGCGAATTTTTTTGCGAGGGATTCTGAGGAAATTATTTATAACAAAAAAAAAATTCTCATCAACAGAACACTATTTAATAAAGGAAAAAGAGTGCTGTCACGATTGCATAATCCGTAAAGTTGAATAGAAAACATTGTAATCCATTTAGTTACGTTAAATAAAATTTAATTTCATTTAACTGAATTTAATTTAATTATTTTATTTTATTTTATTTTATTTCATAATTTATTTATTTTTATAAATATGGCATTTTGTATAATGCCCTTTTTTTGAAACTGGAAAAATTTACGTTGACAAGCTAGAACAATTCTAGCAAAAAAAGAAAGACGCGTCATAATATTAATATATATTTCAATACGCAAAAAGGCTCTGGTATTATTAAATCTAACAAAACCACATTTATGAGATACTCACGCTCCAATTACGCGCGGCGGAAAGTTTTTGACCGCGTTTTTCGACATTTGTCAAAGGAAAATTGAGACGCGGATATATAGGACAGAAAGAGAGATTCGTCACTGGCTTTAACGACCCAGCGGGAAGTTTTGCCCGCGCTTTGTCGGCATACACGCGGACATGTGCTAACAATTCGTAGGACAGATTTGTCTGGACGTGAATATCTCCCATGATCGTACCGCGCCATTCTGCGGCGAAACAGAAAATTATAATGCTGAAGAATTGTAGGAAGCACGGAATATCTTATAATAAGCCATATCGGATATATATTACAATAGAAATTATTATAATTTCCAAAATCCCACACATTCTCCCCTGCCACCTTCCACACCCCTAAAGAGCCCTCACTACAAAAATATTATACCTTAATAACGGGATGATGATGATGATGATGATAATAATATCTATAACAGGAATGCACGTAAAAATTGTAATAATGATAAAAGTTAAAATTAAAATTCTTATAAAATGCTGGACGGTTGTTACTCCAGGATAAGAATTCCAGAAAAGTCGAATTTTTTCGAACTAAGCGAAAAAACGCAAATGTAGTATATCGAAGCTATTTGGGCGAAAGAAGATCTTCACGCGTCGCGGGAAGAAAGAACGTAAGTAACGACCTGGTACATCCTGTCCATCAGATGATCTACAGGACACACGAGCTTAGAGGATCCTCTCGGCATGGGGCACGCAAAACTGTCCCATTTCACACACAAAATGCGCGCGTCTCTTTCTCTTTGTAACCTCACACCTTCAACAAAACGAGACCTACGAAAGGTTTTTTCACGTCGTTTAAATTTTACAGAAAATATCCCACACGAGAAAGAAGCTGCCAGACAAGGTTCCCATACTGAATGGTCCCTCATAATCGGCGACACGCCACATCGTTGTTGAAACTTTGAGCGATCCATCGAAGACGAGGGAAATAATCGCTATCGATTATATCATCGAGTACAAATATATATATATATATTTTTTTTTTAGACCAAAGTTTCATTAAAGTTTACATTCGTAGAGCAATAAACATATTTCCGTTACATTTGAGTTTCTTCCTAAATTTATTCTTTATAAAAGATATTATATATGTAAAAATTATTTTATAAATATTATATTAAATTAATTATATTAATTTAATTATTAAATAAATTAAATTAGGAAATTATGAAATTATTATTAAATTATTTATTATATTAAATTAAATAAAGAGTTGAGATAATATTTTAATTGTATCGCGCATCTACCAACTCTATTTTTATTCAATCATTATTTTTATATTCTTTTATTTATGTATAAATAATTATAAATTTATATAAAGTTGGCCCAGAATATACAAGTAGTTTCAATAAATGAATAAATATATATGTATATGTTTTTAATACAAGATTATAGACATATGTACGCCCCAGCAGGCAGCTGTATGTTGAAAGCTTTTCATATAGATAAAACAGAAAGTGTCCTCAATAGCAACGACTGGCGAAAGTTATGAATAAAATGGATCGATAGTAAATGATAGCTCCATGATGGCCGACGCAAAAATGCTTTTAGCCGACACAGCGTGTCCTCCCTCTCTCGTGCGGAAAAAATCCATCCGGCAACTTGACCGATTCGCAGAGATTAGTGCCGGCGCCATTTTCTGGATAAAACTTTCATTGAAAGATTATGAAAATTCTAGTTATCGCGGGTCGTAATAAAATATCAATTTCTAATAAATTTTCATTTTAAGTACAATATTGTTATCTTTTTTCTTTATAATTAAATTAAGAATTGTTTTAATGGAAACATTACACAAATATGTAAAGCATTATATTTACCTACAAAAAGCCTTAAAATATGCAAATATGAGTTTTGTAATTGATATCGATCGCGCGAAATAGAAAATCAATTACACGAATAAATAAGAATATTGGCGACAAATAAATAACAAGCACACGTAACAAGTTTGAATAAATAAATCGGTTCCTTTGTACGTCGATAACTCTTTATTTTTTTAAGGCTGTTTATTATCAAAAACACCACGACACTCAAACGAAATAATTGATCACGGTTATTAATATCGACTTGCCAGGCAATAAACGCGTATCCATCATGGGAGGCAACAGCGAGTAAGCGAGATTATGATCGTATGACATACAACAATGGCGTATCGAATGTCATTTTCATCCCCTTTCCATGAGAGAAAAGAGAAGAGGCATAAGAAGAGAGAAGGAGAATGAAAAAGAGAGAAAAGGAGAGATCGTCTCTCGTAAACATCAACTGCGTTAGAACGCACCGGCGAATTTCCCAGAGTCGCGGACGCATTTTCGAGAAATTCATCGAGCTGGCACGACGGGGGTGAGCGAAACGGTCAATTATCATCCCCTAAATAACTGAGCTGTTTACGAGTTTAGGCATCACGTAACGCCGCGCCGGCGCGATTCTTACGACCGAGCGAGACATTAGGCACGGCGACATCTTTGCTTAATTTCCACTCGGTATCGCGAGGAGCAAAAGTGAGAAAGAGAGAGCGAGAGAGGGAGAAACCCGAGAGGCAGTCTTAATTAACGCTTGATTAATCCGAAGGAATCGCATCCCTGCAGCCCCCGAGTTGGCGCGATTTTCGCGTAATAAAATCTGATCTAAACCCATGAAAACTACCATGGAAATTCGCGCAAACTCCTTTTGCGGAATCAACGACGATTATAAATTTTCAATTCTCTCTGGCGAGATCACGCGGATGACGTGTTCATTGCTTTAATGATTCGTTCTCGCTCGATTAGAATTCATCGACATAGTTGCATTCGTCGCCTTTGTGCGCGTTTCATGCGTTTTGACTGTGAAATTGCGCTATTTCGGGACACACGTTCGAATAATTACATCACCTCATTTGTACATATCGGCGTATCAAGTCAAACAGGTGACGCATTATTTAGAAGACTGTATTTTCTAAAAAAAAAGCAGCATCTAAATAATTCTTTACGTTCTAGATAATAATTATAGTTTTCAAGTTTATTTGATAAACTTTTGATTTCTCGTTATATATAATAAGACATATTTGAAAAAAATTTGCATACCTTATAATTTTATATGCAACTGTAATCTATATTATAAACAAAAAATGCAGCAAATATGAAGAGTATGATTAATGCTTATTAAGTATATTAACGTTTAATTGAACAAATTTTCTAATTTTTAAGATGTATAATTTTAAGATAAAGATATTAGTTTTGTTTATTTATGAGTGTCAGCTATGCTATAACCCTTATATGTTGTAAAATAACCAGAAAGAAGGGACTAAAGAAAAGAATGAATACAAATATATACATTAAAATAAAATATAAAAATATAAATAAATATATAATTTTATAATAAATAAATTAAATTATGCGCATATTAGTGAATAAGAATTAGTAATATATTAATAATTTATCAATAAAAAATAAGCAAAACATATACATACATATTTCTATGTCCGATATAAAATAAATTTTTTAAAGTAATATTTTTAAAATTACAATTTACTTGAATTTAAGATTATAATAAATAAATAGATATTTTAGAAATATAATTCTTAAATACCATTATTTATAATACAAGATAATACACACGCGCAATTGGATAAGATTTCACATAATAATTATTTTAAGAGGTTTTTTTAATCTCTTTATTTCAAGATTACCCTTTCAAATAACCTCGAATAAAAAATTCCAGCCGTTTAAACGTCGACGTCTGCTCGCCACCGACAATTTCTCCTCGATCGCATGTTTCTCTACTCATTTCTCTACTTGACCCACTTGACTCGCGGCGGGAAAGTAATGCAAGTAATGACAGAGCAAGCGGTGCCCTCCGACCCGTGTCTAACACGCAGCAGATGCCACCCCCGATACACACGCTCGCCTTCTCTGCAGTACGACTTCTAAGGGAAGCTACCCTCGACGTATCTAGCGGTATAAATTATATCCGAGCCGCGTCACTGCCAGCCTCTTATATGATCGATCATTAGAGAGTCTGACCCGCCAGAAAATTTAGCAAAACTCGACGATCCGCAGCCCTTCAAAACAAGTTTTCGCTATAACTCACAACAAAGAATGATGATGATTTTTACTTTAATAAATTCGATGTATATCTCTTTCTTATCTACTCTTATCCATTCTCAATTCTAATATCTCTAAATATTCTTTATAGTAAAATATAATAAGATTTTAAAATAATAGTAAAATTAACCGTACAAAACAAATTATTAAATATTAGATTTTAAAAAATTACTATTTTAAAATCTATTTAAAAATGGAAAAATATATATATTGTTATTTTCAAAATTTATAAATTTATAAAATAATCACTATAAAATTTGTGTAAAATTTTTCTTATACTTGAATTTATAAATTTTGTCCCATTTATATAATTTCACACATTCAGTTCAATATCTTATAATTTATTAAATTAAGTAATATTATTGAATACTAGTTTCTCCGATAATTAACGTATATTTATATTATAATAATTTAATATGCTTAAACCTGCATTAGATTATCTATTCGTACTTAACATTCTATAATTTCACGTACTATATAAACGGACAGAGAACATTTAAAGAGAAGTAAAATACACACACAAAATGTATATTAAAATACACACATACATTATAGGAAACACGAGACATAAAATTATATATAAATTTCTATCTTGGATCTTGTCGCGATTTATGTTAATGTATAATAAGTATTAAGAAATAAGGACACACGGGAGGAGAATTAACCAAAAATCAATTTCTGCGTCGAGATTGCTAAATATACATCTCGTGGGCCGAGATCCTTCATCCTCTACGCAGCGTATGGGACAATTAAGTCGACGCCGCGATTCACGAAGCTCCGAGTTAGCCGGGGGCGGCTCCGTGATTTATGCAGGGCAATAGTCGAAAGCGCACACGGAAAGCAACCTCCGGGATGCAGTATATTCCTGTGTGTATATTGAACTTAGGCTACCTTCCTGCGCTCGAACCAGATTAGCTCGGTCATTGTGGCGGGGCCCGCGCGCTCACATGAGCACAATCTGTCAAACCCTGGAGCTCGGGCAATCTCGAGCTAAGTGGACCTATACGTGTGAAAATTCGCCAGGCAGTCTATATTCTGCAACCGCGTGAATCTCTCTATTAAATCTGACATTGGTGATTTTTGCGACTTGCTTTTTCTGATGAATCGAACCGAGCGATGAACCAAGCAAAGCAAAATTTCGTTTCGATACATTACGAAAAATGAAATTCAATCGCCGTTTGCGTTAGTTGTCGCAACAATATAATTTCGATGCGCATATATAACTTTGGCCCGGAAAAAAAAGTTTCAATCAGTGCCGCTGGCCGATGTACTATCGCGTAATTTCATTGGTTCGCGCGAGGGTCATTGGTCTGATCAAACAGCCAGGCTTGCATTTCAAAGTGTCGCTACCGAATGAACCTTTTTTCCTCTCGCGACAAAACAATTACCATTGATTGGTCGTCGATTCATGGGTTAAATTGGGTTTACATTTTAAATACCGGTAGAGGTTCGTGCGAATGCAATAGAAGTGAACGAATAGTGAGAAATTGCTCTCCGAGCGACCCGTCCGAAAAGATTGATGCTTGACTATATATGTATAAAACTAAAGAGAAATATTTGAAATACATCACTTGTATCTCACCTAAAGATATGATTAAGAATAGACTGTATATAATAAAAAATTATTCATTAAAATAAATGTGTTTCTAAAATTCGGAGTTATTGCAAAATATAATGCAAATATTGATAATTAATATTTTTCCTAATTAATGATAAGAAAACTTTTAAACTTGTAAAGAACGAAAAACATAATTTTTAAAAAATAAACACGAAATTGTTTGATTATTTCAAGCACTGAATAATGTTTCGTCGCAAAATTTCCTACAAGTTAGAATTTAAATCAAATCTCACATAATAATTGCTACAGATTTGCTATCGTTGACATGTGTAAAAAATTTGATTTATCCAGTAGTATTACGTTTTCAAAACTTTTGGAATATTTAAGATGTAACATTCATAAGAAATGTTGATTTTATTTCAATTTTTAATTTATTCTTCATTTTTCTATTTTATTGAAAGGAGAAACAAAAAGTCTATTAAACTAAGAAAGTAAAAATTTAAAAACATTATAAATGTCTATTTAAAAACCATTTAATTTACTAATATATAAATGAAAACTCGTTTTTCTCTCTCTTATTTATTTTCCCTCTTTTAGGTAAGCTTCGAGTAAGAAGTGCTTTGCTTCTGCGACTACAAATTACGTACAAAGACATGATTAGTCGTGTTGCACGAAGACTAGCAGCTATTGCTTAGCAATTCTTGAGTTTGTCTTCAAATACGCATGATTGATTTAATAAAAACTCTTTTGTCCAAGTCATCATCAGAGTAAAACCTAAGCATTCTCGCAAATATATATCACCTAGCGAGACAATCGTCGGCACATCAAAAGCGACGATTGTTTCACGTAAATTATAACCGGGAGAGCACTTGCCCGACTTCTCGACGAACAAGTTCAATTAAGTCCACGCCTGGGAAGACGAGAAACGGCTTCCTACACACGCCGAGGCCTTATCCTGCGTCACCATCAAATCCCATGAACTCACCCCAACCGTTACGACGAAAGAGGCGAAACGGTGAAAGCACGGAAAGGCGAATTGCCTTGTCTGTTACACCTCGTAAGTGCAAAAGGATTTAATGTTACAGCTTTAGACAAAGAGAGAGAGAGAGAGAGAGACATGTTTTGTTCTTTCTCCATTTTTTTAAAATATATAATACAAATTTGTCATACACACAAATAATTATAAACAATTAATTATAATCAATAATTACTTAAATATTTTTTAAGCTAATAAATATCTGATAACAACTGAATTGCATAAAATTCAAAAATTTGCTAGATTACAAGTTGTAATACATTTAATTGATTTTAGACACGATTAATAATCTATCGAAAAGAAATATGATATAGTAAATTTATTGATAAAATTAATATTTTACTTTTATATGGAAAATAAGAATATAACATTTCAATCCAGAATGTTGATCAATGTTCAAAACATTAAGATTGTAAAATCAATCATCTAGCAAGAATAGATCGAAGGGATAAGAAGAATGTCATGGGAGCCTTCAACGCTGATGATCCCGACGGCTCGATGATTCTCCTCCATACGGGATACCCAGGTCAGCCTGACGACCGGGCAACACGTGTCGGTTATGTCTATTATCGACAGATAGCGGGGTAACGAGCAGGCGAGATTTATCACCCTATGCTGCTACCCCAGAGGAAACGGTACGAATCGAGGGTGCGACGGGGTGCAAAGCGGTGAATTGGACTTACAGTTGAGTTGGCAGAGAGAGAAGAGAGTTAAGCCTCAGCCTCATATGGCCTCTTAATATGTCCGTGCTCGTAAACGATTTTGCCATTTCAATTAACGCGAAAATATCGAAAATTAATATATAAAAACGAAATGTAAAGTCATATTGTATTTATTAAAAAAAACATCATAATTTTATAAAGATTCTAAAGCTTTATTTATGCTTAAAAGGTAGCCAAGCATAAACATTAAAAATATAAAAAAACACAAATATAATATTGAAATTGCGACGTCGCCAAACTTCATAAGGTTTGCATTTTTTTTTTTTTGTCACAGTTTATTCCTCAAGTTGCGACAGAGCGGTCGTTTGATGAAGAAACGAAAAAGGCGCGAGCGCCGAAGATTCGTTCGCAAGTTGAAGGCGAGTAAATTTAAATGTCAAAATACGCGCTTTAACGGCACGGGTCGCAACAAAAGGTGTATCATATCTCTATTAACATAATACGGGAAGGTGCTCTCGCGGGACCTGGCAAAACCCGTCAATCAAAAACCCGATCCTCGAGAAAAGGGCTAGTTAGCTTGGTCGCGCCCTTGCATTCGCGCGCCCTTGCTAAAAAATAACGTATGCGCCTGTTCTTGGTGCATATACTACTTCGTGCCGCTTTTGTAGAAAAACTTTTTCGTCGCTTGTTACATTATATTCCACGAGAGTCACTCGGGCACCTCTCGAACAACGCGTCTCACGCACATCGCACGCTGCAGGTTTTCTCGCGACACTCGTAGGTCAACCTCAGGACCGTAATATGAAAAATTGCGAATGCGGTTTATTTTTCATGAAAAAAAAAAATATATATATATATATATATATATATATATATAATTTTTCTTGCGAGTCGCAAAAAATGTTGCTGAACATGTTTTATACAAAAATGACAGAAATTTCTTTATAATCGGATCTTATTTTCTTATCGAGAGACACATAAAAATTTCAAGTTGACACTCAAGCCTACCTAGATAATATTCAACCGCGAAAAAACGTTACAACATTATCCTATAAAATTAAATTAATGCTCAAACTTAGTGACTCACAGGGTGCCCCAAGCACCAATTACATGGTTGTTTTATGTTCTTCTTGACCAGAGTGTGTGTATATATTCGCGTAGATGACCGCTACGGGGATCTTTTGATATCCTGACGAGTCAGCTGACGTGTGACAGCTCGGACAATACCGGCGATCCCTGCGTCACTGATTGTCACTTGTTTCTTGCCATTTCTTGCCTTCTCTGTTCGATTTCAGCTACAAATCCTGCGCATTTTCTTCTTCTCTCTCTCTCTCTCTCTCTCTCTCTCTACATTCGCGATGCCTCTTTCTCCTATTTCAAATTCAAATACGGGAAATCGCAAGGCGGACCGTAACCCTACGCCTTGAGAACTGGCGATCCCGCTGACCATTCGGATATCGATTTGAAATACCAAACTCTATGGATGCAGCAGGAGAAATGATCACGTTGCATTTAGGTTGCGCTAAAGAAGTTAATAAGAACGAGATTCAAGGAGGTGGTGAAGAAAGAGGAAGGAGATGGAAGAGAGAGAGAGGGTATAATGTACCTCATTGTCGAATCACTTCCGGGGCTTGACCTTCAGTGACGCCCTAAAGACCAGTTCGCGTGGACAATGTCTTGCGGATAATAGGTACCAATGTGCCCTATTGTAGGTCTAAAACGGCGAACGCATAGATTGTCTAAAATACCTACTTCAGGATGGACCAGCGATTTAATAATATCGACAATGCGATCCCTGCATCGATGTCCCGCTCGCGATTCTTGAGAAATTCCGTAAACGGAATCTACATTTTCAAAGCTACAAATAAATTCAAATGGATTCTGGTCGGAAACAAAAATAAGAAATGTCAATGTAATAATTATAATAAATATATACATATGCATAAAAGAGTACTAATTTAACAATTTTGAAAGAACTTTTGACATTTAAATTTTGTTGTTTCCGTTTTCGCAAAATTATTAATTATGCAGGTTTTCGTTTATAATTTTTCTACTTTTGCAATTTTAAATAATTAGAAGCCTTGATATAAAATATTGATCTCTCAAAAAGAGACGATACGTCGATATGACAACGTCATATATTATAACAATATGATTGGGACCCTTGCGATTGACGATGGCACGTTTCTCATTGAGAATCACCATTAATATAATTTGTCAGTTGCATACGTTGGTAATAGCAAAGTTTTCCGACCGATTTGCCGAAAAAGTGCTTCGACAAGGCGCGTGCGGCTGCATCAATATGAAAAACAAGCGGCACTTCGGTCTTCTTTTTCTCCCACGTGATCGCTCCGAAAGGCGAACGGTCTTCAATCCGAGTCAAGAGACCTCGAGAGGGGTTACCGGCAACCACGTGGAAAAAAAAAACGCCGTCGATTCAATATGAAAGACGAGGAAAAGTGAGAGGGAAAATATTGAAGAGCGGGAATACATACGCGAATAACCGAAAGAATAGCAGGAATCTCGTAGGCGTAAATTCGACGTCTCACACACACAAATGATTTTTAATATTTTCCAGAAAAAGAAGAAAAACAAAGATTTATATATGTATTTCAAGTTAATAACGAAATTTATTCTTCAAATAATAAATCTTTGAAATATATTTTTTGTATTTTATTATTAACTTACCGAATCATGAGTTAAAATGTGCACATGATAATCTAATTCGCACTTAATACATTTATATTTCTTATATATATTTATTTATTTATTAAAATATATAAAATACTAATAAAATAAATAAACCTGAAAAAATAACGAACATAGTTCACATACATGTATAATATAAAATAATTATTTAACACATATTTAATTAGGGACTTATACAACGTATCACGCTATTGGAAAAAGAAGGCGCAAAGTTTTACACGTTCGAGCGATACGCGGAATCATTTTTCAAACGTGTCTGTCGACCGTCACGCAATAAACGCAACTCGGTTGATCATTTAACTTGGGTTCTCGAAATCATTCGGCAAATTGGAGCGCGAGCCCTCACGCATGAGGGGTCTCTCGGCCGAGTGAACTTAAGCCGTAGATTGGTTTAGTCGCCACGCAAGCACGCCGCAGGTCGGTCGTCCTGCGGATCACGCGTCACCGAACAGGATACATCGTGAAGAGAGAGAGAGAGGAGAGGGTCCCTTTCCCCCCCCCCCCTCCTCGACTCTCCCTCCATCTCTTCCCGTTTTTTTCTTCCTCTTGTATTTTGTCTCACCCTTTTTGACAGATTCGGAAAACGAGGTACGAATCTCGCGGCAGGTGATGTAATAGTGATACATCTAAACTTCCCGCAGGACTCGAGTCCTGGCAATAATCCAAGCCCCTCCAAAAAAAGACAACTTTCTCTTTCTGCTGTTCCGCAAATTTCTAAAGTTATATACGTGACATACACAAATAACAAAATATTATAATATAAAAATAAAAATTTGTTTTTGTTTATTTTTACGGAAATCATAAAATTATCTCATACATTTGAAAAATTAATGAAAAATGAAGATAAATTTGTTAAAAAATATATATGATTTAGGAATATGTTTAGGAATATATTTTATTGTCTTAGTTATTGGTAAAATTAGATTGATGTGTTTGTTACTGAAAAAATTTATGCTTGTTTAGATTGATCAAGAAATTGATTCAGAATAATCTTAATCCAAGTAATGTTTGATCTAATCTCATAAAAACTTTCTGATCTTTCGCGGGGAAATTTCAGAGTGGGTAAACACCAAGGAAATTTGGGGCGAATTTCGGTTTCGTGATCCTTGTTCTCCCCCCCCCCCCCTCGAGAACTTTAGTGCGTTTCCCGAAGGATGTGAGAAAAGGATTAGGATCGGGGAATTCTAACGTGCGAATCGAGCGAAAGGGAGCTTTTTTGCTTCACCGGATTCTGGAAAAGGTTCGCGAGACCCCAAGAATTCGTTACCAATATTGTCATGGAAATTCGATATCGCAGGGTATCCTCTGTCACTATGATTTTAATATTTCTATATTTGAGAATTCTTAAATAAAACCTTCTATCTATTTCACGTACTATATAAATTTTAAAATCTTTATAAGTATCGTAATAAAACTCTATTTTATTCCGATGCTCAAAATATAATAATAATCGTTATGTGAGATCAATTTAATATATCTTTTAAAAAACTGTGACAAAAAAAAATAAAAATGTGAATAATTTTGAAAACTTTCTTTCAGTTTGCGCGATTTTGCGAATAAGCATAGATCAATGTGAGAAATCGCGATCGATTCTTTCTCTCTCTCGCGATGTTTTCCCTGTCGCACGTTTACGCGCGTGGGGTTGATAGATCGGCCCGACGAAACGAAGGGGTAGTTTGGGCTTTAATCGATCCTGTAATCGCCACTCCGACAGTTGGCCCCGGCTGCCTTTTTGTCGGCAGTTAGATGGATAGCGCCATTTACATTTTGTCAGTGCGACATGCGCTAACGCCGCCGCGCTATCATATCTATCACATCCCCCCCTGGACCAGCGATCAGTTTCCTACTGTCCAGACTTGGAAATCTCTTCTGACATACGTAGCAAATAGCAGGTCTGAAGGTGAAATCGCAATATCAATGAATTATATCACAATATCTAAAAAATTGACGATACTGCAACGACATGAGAGACAAGCGCGCAAATAAATCGTGAGCGCTTATCACGCACGAATTATTATCCGTCGAAGATTTGAACAAGCTGACTTTTCCGATCCTGACTTTGAACACCGATTTTATGGTTGACTTGGGAAATGTGCGGCCCAGCGTATGCACTTCCAACAAATTCCATAGGAATCTGAAAATTTTCGGAGGAAGTGAAAGTGAAAGACTGTCCGAGACGATCCGTCGTTGACAGATCTGTCAACGTGGATGACACCTTCGGCGAACGAATCGGCCAGGTGGCTGCTGTCGAAGCGAAGAGACGACTCTGTCTCTCTATCTGCTTTCTTTTCCCTTTCTTTCCTTTACTATTGCCGGCATCTGTCGGATAATACCCCGGATTATAGTAGGATAGGACCCATCGGGCTCGGACGCGGGATGAAACATTCCTGCGTCGAACTTCAACCATAAACAGATCGATCATCTTTCAAACGGTTTGACGACAATCTAGAATCGAGATGATATCGGATAAGATTCATGCGTGTGAATCTTCGCGAATCTCAAAAAAAAAAAAAAAAAAAAAAAAAAAGTACAAATGTATGATGCTGATGAGAAAAATCACAAATATTCAAAACTGACAAAAAAAACTTTGTTGAATTTAATATTCTCTTATATGTATATTCCTCTTATTTTTACACGTCATACTCATTTGGAAAATACATTTTTACACTAATCACATATAGCAGGAAATATATAAAATGTTAAATCGTTTCGTAAATAGATTAATATTTGTATAAAATTATTTTTCTTGTGTCTTCTGTATAAAATTAATATTATGATAAAATATAAGCAAACTTTTGCTCTTCGTTAAAATCGGCAGATATTGAAAAAAATACTCGTCACGTTGATTGGCTTCGATAAAAAGTTCCACGGCAAAAGCGTGGGACGACTACTTCGTAACATTGAGATCGCAGCAAACATTTTTGCTTTGAAAGGTCAGTTTGAACTGATGGAGCACCGACCTATTCGCTTTACGATCGCCTCGCTCGAGAATTCGAAAACGGGTGCGAAAACGATATAACACACACCTACCCCCCCCCCCTCCATACACACACACACACACATACATACATACACACACATAGATATACCAATTGTACACATTGCGAAAGTAGTATATACGACTCACCTCCCACGCGTAACGGGGGTTGAAAGGTTCGCCTGCCCATTTGCCGAGGTAAGGGCCGAATCTCGCGCCGCGAGGGATGTCTTTGCGTGCGCGAACGTACGGGCCACCGGGTGCCAAACCGCCGACCTCGACCTCCGGAACAGGTGACACCCACTCACGACTCGACTGATCCTTGGACTCTTGTTTTATCTCCTGCTTTATGTCCTCTACGCAGACAAACGTTAGAACGTGTTTATTGATATATTCTGATAAAAAAAACACAGAATTTTGAAAAAACTGTATGTAGTTGATGCAAGTATTATAAATCTAAAGAAGGGAAACTTGATTATATTGATACTTGGATGCGCACAAATTTAACAAATTTTCAATATCTTTTTTTTACGTGTATGTAACTGACAATAAAGTAAACGTCATAAAAATACCATTTCTCTCTCTACTTTGGAAAAAATCTAGAAGATCTGAAATTCTCAGAAATTTCCTCTTTACCTTGAAAAATCAGAGAATCGTGCAATTTTATTAAAACTTCTCGTGAAATTTTATTGAGATTTTGAGATTTTTTAGAAAACTTTCTTTAAATAATTTTGCTTCTATATTGCAAGTAGTTCACCGATTTGTCTGATTAGCAATCAGTGATACGGCAACATATTCGCGTGTAATTTTTTTCCTTTAGCTTTTAAATAATGATATCGCTCTTGTCCAAATTGACCGATTAATAAATTGATATTTAAGTTAGAAAAAGTGTCACGGTATTCTATTTAACAGTTTATTTAATAGTTAAATATTTATTTTAAAATCTACATGAGAATTTTATGTGAATAATATGTTTAAAATATATTATAAATAATATATAATATAATAAATATATAATATCTAGTTCATATATTTTGAATGTTTTAGCAAGATATTAAATATACAGCATATAATATTCATTGAAATTCTTGTTGATTAAAAAATGAAAAAGTTGTGCAAAATACAGAAATGCATTATTATTTTATGAAAGCCATTCGGTTCTTTTTGTTACTTTTTTAAATCTAATATTCATCAAACTCAGGTGACTTTTTAATTTTTAATTTTGAACGTTTGAATAGAAAGTTTTAAAAACGCACATAATAAAAACAACTTATTTTCAAAAATATTATCTAAAAATTATGTAATTTTACTTGAAAGTTTAAGCAAAATATCTAAAAAGATTAGGTAATTCTGAAGAATTTTTTTTCACACAAAATTCGACTAAACACTCTTTTATACGAACTGTTCGGAGAATTGCAAGACTCACGATACTCGTTGCTGTAATCCCGCAGTCTCGAGTATTCCTTCCGCGCGTTCTTCTCGTTGTAATCCCAGGATTTTCTCTCCTCCTCCCTAGAAGACTGCAACGATTGATGCTCCTTCTCGTAATTGCGTTGTCGGTCCATCCCCGGCGAGTAGCCGCGCTGTTGATAGGCGGTCCTCGATTGCTGGTTGTAATCTTGAGATACCTCGTGCGCGACGCCAGCCTGAAGGGGTCGCGGATCTCTATAAACGGGATTGTTGTTGCTGCTCGTGCGAGTCGATCCGTTCTCTTCCATTTCTGTGTTCTCGTTGCCGCCACCCCCGCCTGTCGCGCCCGTCAACTCGCCTTCGTCGCTGCTTCCTGGAAAGAAGAAAATATTCTTCAGATTCTCAAATGTAATTGACAAATCTTGAACGAATTTTCGAAAGGACAAAGGAATTAATTTTTAAATTTAATTTATTTGTAATAATACAGTGTATATTTCTGTAAGTTCACAAAAATATTAAATTTACTTTTACTCTTTATTTTTCCGATATTTTTCAGTTCTGCATTCAGTCTCTAAAAGTAAAAAGAGTAAAATTAGATAATAATATAATATAATAATTTCTATTAATAATGACATTAGTTAAGCAGAAATGAAATGAATATATATTTTTTTTTAATAAACCAATTTAGCGTTTAATCTGCAACTATAACTTGTACTTATTTCGTGAAAATTCTCACGTATCGATTATTTGAAAGATGCGAATTGGCATCTTAAACGTTTATTGCATATATTCAATAACACTCCGTTATACGCCACTTGCGAAAATTCTATTTCTACCGGAAGGATATACACGTTGATGAGAGACGATTTTCTGGAACGTGACGTATTGATCGGTCATTTCTAAGAAAGCGGCAGCTCGTTGTGTTCCCGCGATAAAGTCGCGGTTCGTGATATTAAACCCAAGTACGAGCGTTTTGTTGCGGGAAAGGTCGTGGCTTCGTGTAAACTTTGCGTCTCAATGAAGGTCGGAAAATCATGAATGGTTTCACACGAGAGCGGTGCAATAAATTTATTCCGCGATCCTCTTTCTTTCTCTCTCTGGCTTTTTCTCTTTCTTTGTAACTTGACAAAATCCTAGACACACAAGGACAAGTGTCAATTGGCATACCCTATCTGCGGTACGTTTCTTGGACACAGCTGCCGCACGCATGCAGTGACACCTAAGCCGAGGATGTTTGCTGTGATAAGGATTTTATTGTCCTCTTGTCGGCTATTCTTGATGCGTCGTGACGTCATCCAGCACGAAACAGTACCCATCGTATGTGTATTGTCAAAACTTTGCTATTATTGTTAAATTCTAGGTAAGGATATACGAATGTAATAAAAGAGATGAGTTATTTAAAAAATTATATCTATTATATTTTAAATTCAATCGTGTACAGATTTACGCACAAACATTTCTATGAAAAATACTAAATGTATTTTTTTTTTTTTTTTTTTTTCAAATCAATCATCTATTGTCTATTTTATCGCGGTAATTATTTTATATATCACGCTTCGAAGCAATAAAAAACATCGCATGAATCTGGTTTTGTTTGTATAACTCGCTCTAGCCGGCACTTTTTAATAGCCTGTCTTATCTCCGAATCGAAAGATATCCGTGTGGTGTATCGGCTATCTAAAAACAAACTGTGAACTGTATGCGCGTCCTCGAGTCTCAGCAGAACGCCCGCAAAGATTGAGAGTCCTCTGCAAATAGCAAGAGTTCCGTGTGAATCGGCGACTAAGCAAATGATCGTTTTAGCGACGACCTGGCAGGTGTATCAAAGTAGATAAATCGTCGAGGAGAGAAAGAGATGAAGAAAAGGGAAAAGGAAGCACTATACATATATATATATGTATATATAATTTTACAATGAAAATTTTCTCACGATTAATTACGATTTATATAGGGCTGTAATTAAATTAGTTTACTCATATCTCGCTGTCAGATATTTATTGAAACGAAAAAAAGAAAAGACAAAAGAGATATTTCTTCGACACGGCTCAACTATGTATGGTTCGTATATGGCAATAAAACGTTAAAAATATCAATTTTACGATGCCGGCTTCAATTCCATTCTAATCGAGAGAGTAAACAAAGACTTACGGATCCCCGTCGACTTACGTCGACGCGGGTGAGTCGTAAAAGAAAACGGTGATCCTGCAAGGCGTGCTAGTCGACACGAAGCTCAAAGAGACAGGATGTCTACGAGTGGCGATATCGATGCGTCACGACTAATAGGAGGAAATAAATCGCTGATTGTCGTCTAATACCTATATTAGAGCTTATGCTCGGAGTCTTAAAATACAAATTATTCCATATCAAACTATTTATGCGAATAATAACATCACAATTGTATAAACAAGAGTAATATAAAAATAAAAATAACAAATAGAGCAATATTAACAAAATTCTAAATATTTATCACAATTGCTAAGAACATTTTTTTTATATAAAAATTTCTGCAGATTAATGATATCTTATAATATTACAATTAAATTGTTCTTAAAGAAAGATTTATACATTATATATATACATTGAAAGAAAGGAGAAATAAAAGCTCATGATAATAATAAATAAATCTCGAAACAGTTGCGTACACGCGTACAATTGCATACAACACTGTCATCCCAAATTTAGGTCTAAATCCGACCAGAACAAACACGATTCAGCGGACATTCGCTCGCGGACGGCGATGATCGTAAAGAAGAGACCTGATCACGCGAGGGTACGTCGGATACGCACTCCAGATCCTCTCGCGTCGTAGAGTCGATATGATACAACAACAATATTTGGGAAACCCTCGAAAGCCCAGGGGTCTTTGACTTCTGTGGGATACACAAGTGCCGGGAGTATTTTCTCCCTTGACAGAAAAGTACGAGTATACTTGTTGAGCCATGCGTTACATTATCCGCGATGATAGCGGCTCAAGAGGCTCTAAGGATGATTAGAGCAAAGTGTCGCTCTGGTACAACGCTTAGTGTACCCGACGCAAATTAATCGTGGGAAGAATTTCTCTCTCTTTTTTTTTTTTTTTTCTATATTGATCGCGCGAGAAATTTCTCCGCGTTCGATTATCCGTAATAGATTTAATCCTGAGAGGAAACAATAAGACGTCAATCTCTGTTCAAAATTTATAAAGTTTTCAATTCGTCTCTTGTATTATCGAGAAATAATTTTCTCTTACATTATCAAGAGAGAAGAGAATTTTATTATCAAATCTACAATAGAATCTCACGGATTCTGTACGCCATTTTCTATATGTAAATGTTACAATAAATGACAATTACAATATTTTATTAGCGGTGTAGATAGCCGGCTGATGAGAATTATTTCATCAATTGCGCCGTGCTATTTAAAATAATAATACGTGTTTATATATCCATGTGGAGGTTGAAGTAGTTAGCGAGTTATAAAGCAAATGACTCTTTTGCATCGCACGGGCCTATTGTGTGATCGATGATTGATGCGCGTGTGCGATTCAATTCGTCCATCGATTGCCTCTAGTGTAGCTAGAGTTGCACGCGCCGAATGCATAGACAGTTGACGTTTTGCGATCGAACGGCTTAACAAATCGATAGAGCAAATGATGGATTAATCTGCCATTAAATAGACAAACGTGCGCGTCAAAATATTATTAAGTGAATTTCGTTTAAGACTAATAAATGGGAAAATGAAAGATAAAATGAAGCTTATACACAAATTATTCTCTTCGCCCTCTTTTCTGAAATATAACTAAATTTTTCGAATTTTTCTCTTACTTTTGATCTCAATTTTCAATTTATCATAATCTGCTATACATGATACTTTAAGCAGACTGATTACTCTCCTTTAAAATTATTTAATCTACAATTTTGCCAAAAACTCCTCAACAAGGAAAACTATTCGTTTACTGCCTATTTGAGTGCAAAGTAGAAACTCAAATTTTGTATAAATTTTTATTTTCAAAATGCAAACTCTAAAATTCATAATTTATTTTCTCGAATAGAGACATTGAATAATATTAGAGCAATTATTATTTTCTTCCGTATCTTGTCATAATTAATTCTTTATTCAATGATAATATTATTAACAAGAGAGGATTAAATCATCGAAATAAAAATACTCGTAAAAAGTTCAGAGTAATACATCTCGAACATTCGCAAAGCAGGACTATTGTCCAGAAGAAGCGAGCACGCGCATATAAATTTCCGGAAAAGATAATAATTAAGCAAATTGGCGACTACAGAGATGTCGGAAGGAGTGATTGCACCGCACGGTGTTACGCTCGTGCAGACCGCGTTGCTTTGACCGCACAGGACATCCTGGCGATACGAGGATCCTTTGGAGAACGCGCGACATGTTTAATTTGCTGCGTCGCGAAAGCTCCGTTGCGGATAACGCGATTAAAGACGCAATCTCGCTGACAATATCGAATCTGCCTATCAGCCCGGAGAGGGCGCAAATAGAAGCGATAGAGGTTAATTAGAAAAGCGACGGGATTCTGCGGCCAGGAGCAGTATCGTGAAACGTCGATAACATTATCAGCGTGTCACGGAATTGGTCGAGGTCCGAGGCAGGCCAAATTGGACGAGAAGATCGAATCTCCGGAGTCCGACTTCCGGACAGACTGCGGTCAAGCTTCCTCGCTGATGTTTGCACGAGAGGATATTTCACTTCAAACGCGACACTTGTAGAAGTGCCAACTTGCCAAGCTCGTGATGACAGAGACTAACAATATGTTTTAAAAGTTGACGACATTTCAATGCAATCGATCTCGATTAAAGCTGATTTTAATAAAGCAAAACGTCATCTTATTTACATAGCAGATAAGGTTATAATAATCAAAAACAGATGATCAATCGCTATATATAAATTATTTTATTTACTTAAACTGTCGATGAAATTAGGCTAAAATGACTGAGCAAATTTAATTTCACAATGCATATCTTAATTTGATAAGAATTCGAATCAAGATCGTTTGATTGTCATACCGGATATCAAGAATTTCGTCTTATCAGCTCGCTCATTTCGCACCGACATAAATAACCAACTCGATTATCACACTCTTGGACGATTCGTCAACGATTATACCCGTCGCTCACCCGATCGTTCTTCGACTTACCGTTGTTCATCTTGCAATCCACGACGGATCGAGACAGATCGAGACCGTTCATCGGTGATTCGCTTGGGAATCCTGGATCCTCCAAATGACTCTGGACTCGGAGACTTCGGAGGATTCGAATCACTCCCGACACATCGGCATCACAAGAAGTTGCTCTCACACGAGAGATCACGTCAACATCACGAAAATGACGAACGACGAGGTCGGTGGAAATCCGGGCCGAATGTCTTCATGATCGAGCGATCGATCGGTCGGGTCGGCTGAGAACGCGGTCGCGACTCCGACTGGGACCCGAGTACCCCGTCTACCTCCGGGGGGGGGGGGTAGATGCGATCGCGCACCGGGGGGGTAGCGCCTGAGCCTTTCCAGCAAGCGGAAACAGTAATAGGTAGGTAGATAGGTAGGTAGGTAGGTTGGTAGGTAGGAAGAGACCGACACACAACGGAAAGAGCGCTGCTCCGTGTCAGCTGGCCCTTGGCGGACTAGACGATCCAAAATCTGTTGAGAAGAGGATGGCACAACGAGGGTTCTCTCGGGATCCCAGGGACGATACACGGGGTGTGGCGGGTCACCTCCAACGGGAACTCTGGTTGGTTCACGGGCGGAGCCACCCCTATCGCATCGAGGTCCCCACCAAGGCGACTACAGCATCCCTCGGGAGAGCGAGCGAGAGGGACCCGGCGCTTCGGCGATGGAGCGTAATGCGACTGTCTGAGAGAATATGAGGAGGGGATAACAGGGGAGGGGGTAGCGTAACGTGATGCTGATAACGAAGGAGATTTCGCGGTAGCTGAATGTCAAAGTCGAGCACGGGATTCTTTTCTCGAAGATACGAGAGCTCTGAATATAAAAATCGATTTTTATACGAAACCAATGAGACGCAACAATTTTATCGGAGTAATGTAAATGAATAATATTATAATAATATAATAAATAAAAACAATATAATATAATAATGTAATACAACAAATAATTATTTATTCACAACGCCAATGAATGTATTTATATAACATATATATTATATTTTTTTCCCTTTTTATTACATGTAACCTTAGATTTTGTATAAATAACATTACATAAAAATAAATATCTACATAAAATTAAAATAATGCAAAAAAATAAAATTATTATATATTAAATTTTTTAAATATAAAATGAGAATTATAAGCAAATATCTTTATGTATAAATGATAATTTTTTTATATTCCTCTTATACTTGTAAAAACTTTTAAACTAGAATAGTACCAGCATGATACCAATCAGCCAAGAAAACCGTCCGAAATCTGAATAACACGAAACGTACCATTGACGCGTGTATTATATTTCCTTACATTCACGTTTTATATTTTTCCTCGTAAGTGAATTCAAGAACGATCGCAAGGCAGAGCAAAACCTCCAACCGCATTAGTAGCCAGCGATAGGATGTCAACGGACTGAAATATTTTTTATCGCAAAAAGTCTACGTCGAAAGGCGATTCGACGAGAGGACGTAGGGAAGGAAGGACCCCACGCGGAGATGAGGTCAATGGGACAGCCATCGGAGTCCTCATTGGACAAGGGTGACCACTTTTTCACTGCAAAAAATGACTGTCACAAACTTCCAAGTCAGTTCTCGGTTTTTTTTTTCATTTTCAACTGTACTCGACAATTCGACGTGATTCGACCATCGAATCGACTTCAAAGTCAATCGGAGGAATAGAATATCGACAACCGTCAATGTCGTATTGTCTAACGGAAAAAAATATTTTTCCATGAATACGTAGCATTCATCTTAATCGAAAAAGATTTTCTCTTAAAATCTCAAACGCTTGGGAAACGGTCGAAACGAGCTCCATCAATGACTCTCGAATATGCATATACTATTTCTTCTTCAACGCGTTCTACAAAAATATCTTATTGTTAGAACTGTTGTTATTTTTTTATCCCATCAGAGTATCCCAAATATTATCAAAAGTCAAAGATTAGCAAACGCAAGCTCAACGCGAAGATAGAGAGCTATTTTTATTAAAAGAATTTATTTGAATTAATTTATTGGATAATTTTTTCTGCGTACATTCAATTTTCATCTGTCTTGTTTTTTTTTCATTTTTGTCTCTTTAAAAAAAAAATAAGAAAATAATCGAGAGTTATTTTCCCACTGTTTCTCTGTCGGTTTATTTTCCAGAGCAATGAGGGGGGATACGATGATTTAAATCTCGCGCTCATAAAATCAGAACGACCGCGGATAAAGCCACGCGGGAATATATGACGGAGCCGAGAAAAAGACGCCGAAACAAATCTTCATTTCGGGTAGCCGGTGCGCGCGGAAAAAGGCGGCAGTAACGACGATATGACTGTGTTTCGCAGCCGGGAAGACATGTGTCGCGTGCAGTTATATCATTCTTTATGGCCGGCAAGACCGGTACCCTTCTGTTCATTCGGCGTCGACCTCGTCCTACGCGCAATATTTGGAAGAGCTTGATTTACACAGGCATAAAAATGTCTCCACATCGCGGATGTTGATATCACCTTGGCGGTAAGAAACCGTGTATCCTTTGTCAAAACTGAAATAAAATATCTTTTTGTGAATTCTTATAATTTTACTCATCATAGACTTTTTTTTAATTTAAAAGAAATAACTGTGAAAAATCTTTAAATTGTAATATAAAAAAAAATGTAGAATTTATGTGCTTAAAAACGCATATTATGCAGAGAAGTAATAAAGTTTGCCAGAATTAAAGTTGAACAATTTAATTATGTGCGATCACACACATACATACAGACACGATATATAATAAATTAGATAATGGAATAAATGTAATTAAATACTAAAACTTGACAATTAAATATGTGTATGTAACGCTTGTTTGTAATACATTATTTCCATGTTTTACTATTTAGAAATTTTGCAAATATTTATAATTAAAACATTTATGTGTTATTACGCAAAATTAAATGTTATTACACACTAGCTTTAGTGATAATTAGATATTTATCGTTACTTGTATATGTAACGAATATCTGCAAAATGTAATATCGCTTAATTTCGCGATTATTTTATGAAAAGTATGAAAGAGCAATTTTTTTTATTTTCTCGCATGCCATCGAGATATAATTTTTGTTTTTTCGAATTTTCATCGTCTATTATTTTCTACTAATTAAATTTTTTTCCAATTACTTTTGAATTCACACTCATTGTGGCTTTGTAAAACATGACAGAGAAGTTAACCAAGGATCCAGGATCCAATCGATTCTCACGCGTATGACGACGTCAACAACGACGTCGCCAACGACGAAGACCAACGAACATACGAAGGGGCAATAAATAACAGGAATATCAAAGGGTTATCAGATCTAAGCAGACCTCCTACGTCTGGCGCAACTTCTGACACGTGGAGTGACGATGCTGTAATGTCGGCAGCAAAGTGTGCGCGTAGTAGGGTGAGTTTGTTGGAGCGAAGGGGAAGGGGAGGGATGAGGAGGTAGGTAGGTAGGTAGGCGCGAAGCTATTAAACTGACAGAAACACTTGCCACCCCCTCGTCGCTACCCCCGATCTACTACAAACACCCCCCGCCTTCACCCGCCACTCACGAGTCCCCGACCATGCCATCCCTTACTCGGGGAGCCCTCCTACGTCCTTTGCTCTGCAACACCGGAGTTATTAATATTTTTTGCAACCCCCGAAAAATTGTCTCTCCCGTGCCGCAGCCGAGCTTCCATGCCGGAGAAGCAATTTTGCGGGCGTGTCGCCGACTGTCAAAGGATGAAGCGACAGATAGAATTCTCCTCTCCCGCCCCCCTCCTATCCCGCGATCGCCAAACGACATATGCACGGATTGTGTATTTTAACGAAAAACAATTGAAAAATATAAAAATTCTTTTATTTCTTCTTAATTGCTAATGTTACATGAATCTCTCAAAAATTAAATCGATGGAATATTTGTAAAATTTACCAATATTAATAACCATAATTTTTTTATCATATGTTCTGATACTAAAATTAAGAATTTATTGGAAAATAAAGTTGATCAGTTCAACTTTTAAGAGACTCATATATGTATATGTATACGTATCACAATATTACTTACGATTATCAAAATTAATAATGATGTTACATGATGTGATTGATTTCCAATCGATTAACTATTTTTTGAGAGTTGATGTTTGAATCTGTTTATTTCAACACACGATAATCGCCATTTACCACAGATTTTTATAAATTATTTTCTCCTCATTTTTGTTTACTTAGATTGCTTTAGAGAAAAATACATACAAACTGGAAGGAAAATTTCAATATTCGTTAGATTTTTTTTTCACTGTACTCAAAGTGTACAATATCTCATTATGCGATCCCCCGGAGTTCGATTGGAAATCTGTCGACGCCGAGAAAGAGAGCAGACTGCTCGGCGACGTCTCCGTCGACCGTTAACGGTCGTGCGAGAAGAAGAAGCGAGCTGACCGAGAAAGAAAAAGAAAAGAGAAAGAAGGAGAGAGCGACTCATTGAGAGGAAGCGGAAGGAGAGAAAGAAGTCAATCCTCGAGGCGACTAAACAATTGTCTCGCGCTCGAGTGGCCTTCTGTAAAAAAAAGTTCGCGTAGTCGACTCCTCGACGTATATAACCCGGAGGCGATTGGCGCGTCTCCCCACAAAGACACCGGGAGAGCCGACGAGAGAATGAGAGGCCCCGTGGCCGGAGCCCGGACGTGCGATCCGCGCTGAAAAGGATCGAGAGCCAAGAGAGAGAAAGAGAGAGAAAGAGAGACGTGCGTGTCCGTGAATGCCATTTGCGCGCTCGCGAACAAGAGCACGAGTACATAAGCATAAGTATATCCCACGAGTGGGCCGAAATAGCGAATGGAGTCTACGGATGTACGGAGTAGACGTCAACGGTCGAGACCCGGGAGTCTATAATTTGTGTTCGAGTCGAGAGAATCATATCGTCTCTTTCTCTCTCTCTCTCTCGCTCGCCCCCTTTTCCTCTTTCTCATCTGGATGTTGTGTACGCACACGACGCACGTCACCTTTCCAAGCGCTGGCTTCTAATGTGTCATTGAGGGCTGGCGTTATGAAGGCATAAGTAGTCGAGAGAGGAAGAAAGAATAGGGGGAGGGAGGGGGGCAGAGGAGGAGGGAGACGAGGAAGAAGCGAGACCGGCAGCACCGCCCTCCCGCCTGGAGGAACTTGAGACGCGATTGTTGTGCGCCGCGTGCACGCAGCGTGCACCGAGAAGCATTGTCCCTCGTTAGAGACCACCGGAAGTCACCGGAAGACGATGAACTAACGGAAGACTCCGTGTGCCCCACGCGGGGCTCCTCTTGCTCGCGAAACGCCCCCCGTCTCGATAGAAAGAGACTCCGCAGCTTGTCGTCGCTCCCTTTCCCTTCCTCTCCCATCGGCCTCCCTTCGAGAGATTCGCTCGACTTAACGATTTTTAGAGTTGAGTTCAGCGTGCTTCGAAGATACGGCGCAATGATTTTTTTATAAGAGAATTCTTTTTTTCTTCAAATAATTAGTAAGACGATTTTCATTCAATTTTACATGTCTATTAATTGGTCTTTATATTTTATTTATTACGACTTTCATCGATCGAATTTAATATATTATTTTATTTAGAATTTGATATCTACGAGATACTCTAATTAAAGAATATTTTCAAAATACTTTTTAAAGTGTACATATATAATTTTATAAATTTTCAAAATAAATTGATAGATCAATGAACCAAATATTGATTAGAATACTAACCGATCATTGAATAATGATTGACGCAATTAAACGTCGGAGAAAAAGACTCATGGAAACTGGGTTACGCGGCCAAGATCGGCAGAAGGAAAGATCCAGATGCGGGCGATAGAATTGCGGCACGCGAGCAACCGGAAGTCGATGAAGTAGGGAAAATCCGGTATAGCGTTGAGCCCTCTTACACCCTCGTGCAACGCCCCTGTTCCATCGTCTCTGTTAACTTTGCAACACCTCTTATGTGTTTTAAAGTTTATTGGCTTCTCTGCTGTTCGAATCTCTCAATTTTGCGGTTCTAAAATTCTAAATTCAGTCGCTAAACATACCTGTTTGGTTTTCCTCGGCAAAATCATATTTATCAAATTTTCATTAAATCCACTAAATAACGAAGATTGATTGTTAAACAACCTTTAATCAATCTACTTTTGATTATCTTTTGAATATTGCTGTAATAAAGGCATCGTGCGTAGTCGTTCGATTCTTAATATTACAATGGAAACATTCCCGTAGTTAATGCGCCTGGAAATTACACAGGGCGCTTAGCATATATCTTTCTATGGCGAACGAAAATTCGCTTATAAATTAATCGTGAGTGGCGCGCATGATTCGTCAGTTCGCCGCCGATTAATTCAGGTGCACCGGGTTTGTGCATCGAGTTTACACCGCGGCGGCGGCGGTGCGTTACACACGTTAGAGCGGTCTGGTGTGTCCAGGTAAGCGTCCACCGAAATGGAGAGAGAGAGAGGGAGGGAGAGAACGAGAGAAGGAAAAAATCGACAGGTAATCAACAGCGATATATATATATATATATATATATATATATATATATATATATATAGATATATATATATGTATATGTATATACCTATATCGCGACCGTAATATCGCCGCGGATGCAACAAAGTGCGAGCTTATTGGAAAGCGCGCAGCTCGCGCGCCGCGGCTGGAAGGCAGGACAGCGTGCAAATATTGATGCATTAACAATGCAGGCTAATTATGTTTTGGTTCGAGCGTGGCTCGCTCGAACCCCCGGCTCACGCGCGATGTTGATGGTATACTCTATGTGTGATGGTGGTGCTCCGGACGGTGGCTGATGGTAGTGGTAGCGACCGAGGACGGGGGATAGTAATGCTACTGGTATACACGGCGGTGACGACGCTAAACTAACGACTGCGTGTGTGTATGTATATGTATATATATATATATATATATGTGTGTGTGTGTGTGTGTGTGTTGTGTGTCTGTATGTGTGTGTGTGTGTCTGTGCTGTATGCGCAGAGTTTGCCGTGCCCACCGGCCAGGCCATTGCGCCATTGTGATCCGGGCTTCGGCACACAGCCCCAGGGTAATTCACAGGCGCAACTCGCCGTTAAATTAATTTTATCTCGTGTCCGTCATTAAATTTCAATCTCTCGGCGACCTTTTCTCTCTCCCTCTGACCGCCGCCCTTTTCCCTCCCCCTCCTTCTCCGCATCAGTTTGTCCACCAGCGGTTCTCACCCGTCCATCCTGTTCTTAGGTCCGAGCGGAAGAAAGAAAAGAGAGAGAGAGAGAGAGAGAGAGAGCTTAAAAAGATGACGCAAATTCGCATAACCCGTTAGCGAAAAAGTTGCCAACGCTTGTTAATCAACCCCCTTGGCTGGAGGGTGGCTCGCCGTAATTAAGGTCGCGGCGGGAGATTTTTTTTTTCTACCGAGTGAGAGACTTCCCTTTCAATTAAAGAACATTACTTCGTTACTTTTTATGATTTTTTTTGGCCAAAGTATCGCGATATTGGTTAAAAGTATGTGTATTCTTCGTCTAACTCTGTTTCACAATTACCGAATGAATAAGTTACATCGCGTCGAAGCTCCCGTCCGTTTTTACTCCCTCAGTATTATAAATAATAAATGAAATAAGAGAGAATTCAGAATCTTGTGTATATAAATTCCAATCGGCTCTGTGGGTGTATCTGAAAATAAAAATCGACTGAAATTTAATTGATTTGTTTCGTTTATCTAAGCGCGGACCGTAACGTTTAAATAAGAAGGTAATCAGTATCGGCGACCGGGAATAAGATATAAGATTTATCTGCGAGAGAGTCGACGCACGCAAGGACGATTAAATTCTAATTAGGCTGTCCTTCGGGCTGTTTAAACGAGGCGCACGCTCTCTCGACGAAATCTCGACCGGATCGACGTTTTCTCGCGCGCGCGGAGGAACAGAATTGAGAGAAGGGTGAGACCCCTACGGATATCGGTCCTTAGCGGGGGCAAACCGCGTAAGGGTAGAACTCGTTCGAGGAAGGAAAGGGAACAGATGTTTTTGAGCGCGAGCAAACGTCATAATCTATGTTCCGCAACATCGTAATTAAAGGAAAATGGAAGTTTTACTCTTCTTCTCTTTCTTTTCGCGCCTTCACCCCACTTTTATCGATTCTTAACGAAACACGCAAACACATTCAATCACTTGATACAGTGAATGAAACTTCTTATTGACAATAGTGTATCGCGATTAAATATAATTTGTGACAATAATATATCGCGATACAAAAATATAAGATATTGAAAATTAAATATAAACTATAGTTAATGTAGATCTATATACAGTTATTTCTTTAAATAATAGAGTAATAAAAAATGTTTCAAATAAAAATTTATTTTGTTTGAAACATTTATATAATGTTTAAAAACATCTATATAATAAAACAAAAATTTAAAAGATTTTTTTAATATTTATAAGTTTTATTTTTTTAATGGAATACTATATTTATTTTAATACAGTTTTGTATGTATTTTATTGCACATTATCGAACATGTCATAAATATACAAAACGTAACTAAAATACTTAAAAAAATAAATAAAGCACACTAAAATAGATATATTATTCCTTAACTTAAAGAATAATTAAAAATCTTTGTTTATATCATTAAATAAATCTTAATCAAAATAACTTTTATTCGAAATTTTTTTTATAACTCTATTATTTAAATTATATACTTAAATCAAACATAACGAAATGTAGGAGATAAACGACAAAAAGTCCTTTCTGAAAGATTATCTTTGAATCACTCAAGTAACTGTGTCAAATAAAAAAAAAATAATCACTTCGACAAGTCCTGTTAGATTATCATTATTCCCCCGTTTAAATCGAAAGTATATTAATTGTAGAAATAGCGCGATGAATGAAATTTCAGCTAACAATTGAGGGAAACAGAGAAAATTTATCCGTCTCAGAATTCATCGACATGTACATTTCTATGTGTGCGCCGCGAAAGGTTTCTCGGCTCTTTTATTTCCACTCCGGGAATACATCACCGGTCGTGAACGCTCGACTCTCAACGCCGAGTAATCCAATCTCGCGGCCTCCGGATATCGGCCGTAGTTAATCCTCCGCGCCGTATATGCGCGACGGTCCTTGGCCGAATAAATCGTCGCGAAAAGAATCGAATCTCCGCGACGGAATCTCACGCCCGGCTCGTAAACAAGGGGCCGACAATAGCGTGCGCGCGCGCTTTGCGCTGACCGTCTCTCCCTTCGGAATTTCTCTCGTTCCGTTTATACCACGCATCCCCCGCGTTTCTGCGATTCCCCAGAAGCAGCGCGAGATAAAGCCAATTCAAAAGTTTAAATCCTCTCCTGGACTCTTGGACTCCTGTGAAATGGAAGGGGAGAGGTGAAGGGAAGAGGGAGAGACGAGCGAGAAGAGTTACGGCGGAAGGGCGGCCTGGTGGCCACTTCTCCTCGTCCGGGTAGATACGATCTGACCGTTTACACCCCCTTCCTTCCCCCTTCCCTTCCTCTCCGGTTTTCACCCCACAACGCCCACGGAATGGAAATGTCGGCGCGCGAGAGGGAGATCCGCGGAGACTCGATCATCGCGCTCGCTCCCCCTCCCCCTACCCCATTCGAACGCAAGGACGATTGTGCGTCCGTCTCTCCGAATCGCGTGGTATCGAGATTGCTATCGATCGACCTTTAACGTCGCGCGACCATTATTTATCTGCAGATGGAACTATCTTGATAGCTTTCGATCAGACGAGAGAGGCATTTGTTGAAACGAGAAAATGTATATATATATATATATATATATATATATTTAAATTTATAATTTTTTGCAAATTATAAAATCTCTAAAATATAGCGGTTTATAAGAAAAGTAAAATAATATAGGTTAATCTTTTGTTTATTAGAGACCGCAAAGAGCTACTAGATAAAGTTGTCCATTTGACACAATTTTCCCACATGTCTGTTTCGTCGATCAACAGATGGATTTGATCGAATCTTCACGTAGCGAGAGATGATCGCTTGCTGACAAACGAATTCGCAATAACGGAGATAAGAGGCCAGATATCTCCTGCAATCGTCGCTCCATCACATGCGAATAGACCGCCTTCATTCACAATGCTTGGAAGAATAGCTCCGTGATTCTATTCAGAGAGGGGAGAGAAAAAGAGAAAGAAAAAAGAAGCTACGCATCCGACTGGTAAGCACCACGGATTCGGAACGAAAAAAAGGGGACGCAAGCGAAAGGAGGGGATAAAGGTACGACAGCCATCTGGGAATCGAATATCTCCGATCTAACGGCACCTTTCCGTCGAAATATCCGCAATTGTGGAAGAGTAATCGATGGACAGTATACTCCGCGAGGATGTTAGGGGAAGAGTTACTCGTCACCCTTTGGGACCTTCGAGGGCGCGATTGAAAGGGCGGAGGTAGAGTAAGACGTTTCTCTCATCCCAGGGACATCGCGCTCGTCAACGTAACCTACAGTTGCATCCTACGATTTTCGGTGCCGGAGCGGCATGAAGAAGGAGGGGATTGAAAGGCGTGAAGTTGAAGAGTCGAGGGTTACAGGCACCCTGCGGTGCGACATCGATGGTACTGTAATTGAAATTTCATAAAGATCCTGCCGGATTGCCACGAGATTTAATCGCATGCCTTAAGAACAATCGCTGTGATGTCGAATTGCTTATCGGGAGGAAGGTGGAAATACGAGAAATGGATTAGAACATTTTTCCTTTCAAATTTTATCAAAAAGAAGATAAATAAAATTATATATATATATATATATATATATATATAAATAAAATAATAAATTAAACTTATTTATATTTATTAAACAAAATTAATTTCTCAATTGTCTGCTCAATCAATAAAGTTACGTAAATATTTTAAATTTTTAGGAAAAAGACAAATTTCAAACAATGTTAAATAAAATTTAAGATTAAACACTGGCACCGCCAGGAATCGTTACATAAGATTTATAATGTATTACGAGTAACAAGTAGAAGACTAATCGAGCAACAGTCTACCACCTGCACGCTTGAAAGAAAAAAAAACACTCGGAATTGTGTGTGAAAAGTCGATGCACCCTTTCCTAAAAAAAAAAAAAAAAAAAAAACAACAAAAAAAGTTGGAATCGTGAAAGAAAACTTGGACGGTTTTCCAAAAGAGAATGTTTCCTCTCATTTTCTACGCTCAAGGGCTCACGTGTCATTTCGACGACATTGTTTGCGGTTAACCCATCGCGCTTCTCGAAAGTCGCAATCGCAGGCAAAGAGAATCAATTCGAGGCGTGAGAAATGGAGAATCGACGTTCCCGAGATCTCTCGCGCAGCCAATAAGCTGAGAATCTATATTTCACTTGAAATTGTCAAGAGGGTGCCCCCGGGACCGACTCTTCCTTTCCCCTTTGCTCTAATTTGATTTCGATAGCCGCGACAGTCGACGCGACTCCTCCGCGACAAAGAAGGAACAACGAAAAGTCGTAAATAACTGAGGAGGATCCGAGAGTGCTGGGGATAAAAAATTAGAGAATCGCGAGGAGGGTGCGATGAGGGAAGATTCAATTTCGTGTCGTGTCATTGTTTGAAAACGAATGGTCATCAAACTCGAATCGCGAAATTTGCGAGGTAAAGCGCGGGCGACCCTTCTCTTCGAAAAATTTGATACACGTATATTTAGTATATATATATTTCTGAATTGAAAAAAAAGTACGCGTGTATTTATTTTACATGTTAAAATAAGAGAAAGAGAGAAAGAGAGAGAGAGAGGAAATATGCAAACATTTCGAAAACGAACAAACGGATATTTATTCCCAATGACGTCCCGAGTGCGTTACTTCAATCGCGCTTCAACGGCTTTTCATCGTTTTTCGAAAATTTCATTACTCGGCGTCACGTCGATCTCTGGGAAAAATATGAAATATCAAAGGATCTCGAAATATCCGTTAAAGCCTGCGGTGCGATTCGACTCGGTGTCCTATCGAAATTCAAGTTCGATCGCGAATTCGAATTCAGCCGCCGGCTGCTGACCGTTGAAACGGGAGCGCGTGCATCAGACATCAAACGGCCCGGCTTGGTCCTTTGATCAAGCTCTGTCATTCCGACGCGACTCCTGTCACGTTACGAGCGAGACTCGCGATCGACGTTAAATGGCAACAGGCGCTAAAAAACTGATTATCGTGCCATCGACAATGAGTGATATCAATTTGCGTTCAGAGTCTAAACACACGCGTGCGTCACACACAGGCGCGCGCGCGCGTACATATATATACATATATGCGTGTGCATATATATTTGCACATTTTTCTTTGAAAAACATTTTCATCCTTTGCAAAATCAATCTCGATGTAACAGACGTAGCCGCCGCGACGCGAGCAATGCGTGGAACGTACTTATTTTCGTTGTTTTCGCGCGCCTCGCAACTGACACGTTTTACCCCGGCCTCGTCGTTTTGTAATGCTCGAAATGAATTTACAGCCACGACAAGAGAGCGGTCGTTAAACATTTGAAGGGGGAAATACGCGAAAATTCGTCTCACAGTCTTTTTCTCTGTGGCGCGGACATCGAGCGCTGACGAACGTTTTGACGAGAAGTTTCGAGCGAGCTCGAAAATTTATTGAAGATAACAGCAGCACGAAGAGAATGTTATACGCTTTTCCTTTCTCCCTCTCTCTCTCTCTCTCTCTCTCTCTCTCTCTCTGTTTCTAATACAATTATTTTTTAAACAAAATAAATGTAACTTTTATTTAGATGACAGATAACGTAGATGATCAATTCATTTTGAACCAAGTTCGCAAGCACACTGTGTGACGTCATGTCATCGACATATATTCGGAGACTTCCGATTAAAGGACCGAAGATGGCAATGACGTCTCGACGTGGAGGATTAATCGTTTTCAGCCATGACTTTGGCGCGATATTATATATATATATATATATATATATATATATATATATATATATATATATATACACACTTGTGTAGGTATGTATGTGAACGTGTACCTGGATATAACGATGCCAATGTCCGATACCCACCGCTCGGCGAAATGGCTTACATAGCGAAGCACTCAGAGAGGGTTTCCCGGTTTTGCTCGCTACCAACGTAAGACAACACGATATAAAGAAGCCTGGATGGCAGCTTCTTGTGCGGCTGTATCGCCATTACAGCAATCTATGGCCGTACATGACCGGTCGTGCTCGTAATGGATGTTTTTCCGCAACAGATTTTCGCCACATCGTGATCGAAAGAGCCGGGGAAAAATAGATTTTATAATCAGGTGTACTTGTAATCAAACACAGTTCTACATGTATGATGGTTTCTCAATTATTATCATTGTTAATTTTATTATATTTTATTTATTTGTTATATATCTTCTTTTAAGAAAGATCTACAGAAACGAATATAAAAAAATCAGAAGGATCTTTTCTATGTTAGATATAAAAATTGATTGGTTTGGCCGTTCAATTCTGTCAAAAAATAATGTTTTAAATTGTGAGAGATATGCTAGAATTAGAAATAAATAGAAAGTATTTTTTAAAAATATGTTTTTACCTGTCTCGCCAATAATATAAAAATTAGACGGAAGTTACAGTATCAGAGAATATTGACAAATATTTAGATAGAATCAAAATGGCGCGCAAAAACTTAAATACTCCGCGCGAATTCGAAAATCGAGCCACACCGTGCTAAAACATCCCCCGACTCTCGTCCTAATGGGGCTCCGTCTCTGAGGGCACTTGAGGGCGTGTAATTGCTAGAATCCACGACCCTGCTACTACACCGCATTTACGTGTTATGCGGGGTGCGTGTTAGGCGTGGATCGACCACCTACTGGGTGTCCCGTATATCTCAAACCGCAGCTCGCCGCGAACTTCATCAAGTCGTGCTTGCGATTGTAAATTACTTGGATATCATGAAATTAACGGCTCTCGATAAAATCAGCGTCGATAAAAATTGAGAATTTCATGTTACTGTACATTCAAATCCTTATTTTTTTTAAAACCTTGTTTTTTTCTTGATCTCTGATTTTTATTATATTTATTAACATCTACTCTTTCGTAAATAAAAATAATATAAAAAATAAAATTTTTATATAATAATAAAACGAGCTGAAAATTTTAGAGTAAATATTTTTTACAAATTTCTTTAAACAAAAATATATGATTGATGTTGTTGTTTTGTTAAAGTATCAATTATAAAAGCGCACGATTGAATAATAACCCGATGAGAAAAAAAAATCGTTGAGAAACAAAATTGTCGACGGATACACAGGAGGCAACAAAGGATCAAAAATCGAGAGTCTAAACGGCGTTATCGACGACCCTACGTTAGGGGAGGGAGATGGCTCTCGTCGCGAAGGGAGGATCGGCGGCGGGGGTTAAACGACGAGCCACTAGAAAACAATCCCCCGGTCGCGCACATTTACGGATGCTCTTTTCTTTCATTCCCGCAGCTCTCCCCGTCTCTCTTTCTCACGCGCGCGTCCGCCTCTTTCGGTCCGACAGATGGTACGGCCACGTTTTTGTTTCAAGGCTCGCGCCAACAATCGTCGCATTACCGAGACAAAACGGCTCGACGATCGGTTCTTTGAAAAAAAAAAAAAAAGAGACGAGAGAAGAAAGAAAAAGAGAGAGAGAGAGAGAGAGAGAGAGAGAGAGAGAGAGAGAGCGGTTGGAAATGGGTACGGAGGGGGTAGGGTTACAAGAACGGGGATCTGTCGTGGTCCAGCAAGTCCTATGATCGACCACAGCATCTCGTATCGGCAACACGTACCACATGTCCAAACAGAAGAAAGAAAGAGAGAGAAATCGCTATCGAGAGAATGATACGATTGGCACAGCACGCGACCTATGAATAATAATTATATTCCTATAGTCGTATTATAAGTACGACTGTGTGTATGTCGGCGATCTTTGTTGCAGGTACATGATCGAATGTATATAAAGTTTGCTCTGAGGGCGGGTGTAATCGTTGTGAATTGTTGTGAAACGAGGCATCTGCTGCCACTTACAATTAGTGACCCGTAAACGATATCAACGATTCAATGTACATCGATCCTTCATCTAGGATATAACAAAAAAAATATATATTCAAAGAGTTTTATTAAAATGTAAAGAGAAAGAATGCAAAATTACGTAGGTAGTAAAAATGCTATATTGAAAAACGAGAAGTATGATAATAATAATTTTCCTTTCCTCTGGATACTCGTCTACGACATATGATGGAGTCGCGAGCGAAAATGAAAAAGAATGCAGCATTAAAATCTGCATCTGACAAGAATTGCGTCATTATGCCAATTATACATTCCTGCAGACAAACGTTCCGCTAATTAACACGTCGCGCGTCGACGGGCGAAGATAAGCTGAAAAGTGCATTAACGATGCACGTGACGCGGAGGCTGGAACGTCACGCGGTGACAGCCGGGGATTTCTACCTTCTTTGTCGCGCTTCGAACACCGACAGTGGTGAATTTCGTGCGACACGCTCGCGCGCGTGCGTGAACGTGCGTACGAATGCGTGTGCGCGAATCGGAGGCACAGGTCAGAAGCACAGAATCTCCCCTCTAATGGATTTCACTCATTTTTCTCTCCCTTCCCCCCTCCCTCGCTTCCTGACGTCAATCCCTAAAGCATCTCGGGGATCTTTAAGGGCAGCTTCGCGCGCGTGCGAGAACTCTCGTTTATTCACTCCTTCTCTTCAACATAAAAAAAAATGCGAAGAGCACATCGTTCGATCCTTATTTGCTCGCGTCGATTAATTCTTTTCATCGGAAATGATGATTTCATCCATAATCTTCTCTTTCTTTTTTTAGCAACTTTAAAGTAAAGAATTTTTATTAAAGAAATAGAAATAAATCTATATGTATATTTAGATGTTGCTTATAGACATATATATAAATTGTACAAGAAACAAAAAATAGTATATATATATATATATATATATATATATATACTTATAAAAAATTACACATCTAATTTTGTAATTTATGAAATAATATATCACACACGTATAAATTAAATTTATTAAATTTTAGTTTCAATAATTCAATAACGGTTAATACTTAATAAACAACTTAAATATTTATCTAACATATTATTTATACATAAGGTACATAATTTGTTAAATAAATGAGATAAAAAAGCTTAAGTTGGAGAAATAAAATTTTACAATATAATTTATAAGTTCTGTCTATGATCGTATAGAGAAAAAATTACCCAATATGAAAATTTTAAGAATACAAAAACAACTCTTTATTTTGTTCTGAGAAAAAAATATTGAAAATTAAATTATCTAATATCGTAACTTACATAAAAAATAAATGTATACATGATCATAAAAAAATACAGAATTTTTATACAACTAAATATTTTCAGAGAAAAATTTTTTGTTCAGAGAGAGAGAGAGAGAGAGAATTAATCTCTTATTATTAGTATTAATTTCTTAACTAAATTCTTAACTCTTTCTAATTATAGGATTACTATTTACAATTACATGACGTGATAATTTGAATGGCACATGATAATTTTAATTATCTTTTGTGAAACCATATAACATCGAGAACTCTTAATCTGTGCATTCGCCGAATTTCATGGCCCATCTTTAATTATACAGAAAAGAGCGCCCCTCTCGGTTAATAGATTTGCTCTCCCACTTCCTGATTCGGACCTTCCTTTCGCGTATCTTATCAATCATGACGGACATGTGATCCTATCGTTGGGATCGAGAACTGTCTTGTCGAGATTGAGACGAATGGATGGTCTTTGGATACACCAGATAACTTGAGTAACTATTATTAAAGTTACAAACGTTTCACACATTTATTGTAAGAAACGGAAAGAGAAAAAGAGAGAGGGAGAGAGCAAGAAAGGAAGAGAAAGAGAGAAAAATATACATAAAATAATCATCTAAGTATATAAATTAAATTTTACATTTGTAGTTCTATAATTTTCCCTAAAGATAAACAATAATCGAGATAATCCTGTCAAAATATTTTCCCGGCAAGATATTTAATCGACAACTTGATAAATTGTTTAAAAAGAAAAATTAATAATTCAGTGGTTCGCAAATGTGTATCAGAAGCTAGTGATATTTTTTTCATACATATATTGATGTGAAAATATAGAGCAATATGTCAATTTTAAATACCGATCGTTAATCAATGTTTATATTGAATTGCTTTCTGCGATCGAGATATCTGCTTGAGAGATTCTTTTCTTCGTCGAAAACCGGAGCGTACAAGTTATGTACGTTGCTCAAGATTGCGTGCCAGAAGTTGTTCTTTCTGACAAGGACGCGCGACTCTTACGTAGCGTAGCGTCAATAGAAAGGGAGTGAAAAAGTCCAAGAATGGGGCGACGCAGAGGGAAGGAGCGAGAGTCGATAAGGCAAATGGGCACTTCGTAAAGTTCGCCGAACAAGAAACGACACGAATTACGGTCCGTGTTCTCTACCGATTTCGTTCCCTGACATTATTCTGCGGCCTACGGGCTGAAATCACAAGAGGAAGTACCGATGCGACTTATTGTTAGTTGTTACGTAAGTTTGCAAATCACTTGAATCTTAAAATTGTCTTTTATATATATATATATATATATATAATCACGTTTATAAAAAAGAATATAATTTCTAATAATGTGACAGAAAATTATTTATTTAATTCTTAAACACTGAGATATAAACAAATACATTAACAAAAATAAAGTAGATGTTTTTCTGAAT
Organism: Anoplolepis gracilipes; assembly: GCF_047496725.1. Lineage (NCBI taxonomy): Eukaryota > Metazoa > Arthropoda > Insecta > Hymenoptera > Formicidae > Anoplolepis > Anoplolepis gracilipes. Next base: position 15,293,164 of record NC_132970.1, on the reverse strand, counting down.
ATTTTGAATTAATATAGTTTTTGGATACATCTTAGAAATGTCTTAGAAAAAAATGTTGAATATCCAAAAATAGTGTTTTAAATACTTTAAAACACTATCCTGTAGAATCATATTTTTCGACTTTTGTTTGGAAAGCATTGATCAGATTATTATCATTTTTTGATTCTGTTCAGAGAAATGAACAAACTATGATTTAATTTATTCAAGTCATAATAAAAATTTAGAAGAAGCTTACTACAAGAAATATCGATCAAAATTAAATATATGAAAAAGAAAAGAAATATATTTAGATATGTTAACCAAGTGTTGAGGAAGCATAAAGATAAATAGTTTTGTCATATGATAATTATAATATACGATACACTCTTATTATTAACATAGAAAGATATAGATATGCGTTTATCTTAAAAAAAATCAATATAATGTCATAAATCGATACTTTTTATTACAAATCTTGATTTTTGTGTGCTATTTTTTTTCAAAAATTATAACAATACTCACAATTATCTCCACCAAGTAGTATCCAAAATTAAATGCTGCACTATATACTTGCAAATCTTTATTAGCGTTAATTATATTTATTGATGCGAAAAGATCTGACCTAGAAATGTATAATGATAGCATGATGTCTGAATGTTTACTGAAACGACGATTTACCGAAACTGTTTCCGATGGTAATCAAATCTGCCAACAACACTTTCATGCGATATCTGTATCTATCTATGTATTTAACTACTCTTCTTTATCACTCTGTGGTCTTCACGGAACTCCAAAACTTCTGTATATACTTATACACATACATATAATCGATAAAGTATATATGTATCACACACGCTGCATGATACGTGCATCATAACGCGCTGAAAAATAATCTGTAATATGTGACCGTCACACATATCGAATTTAATCTTCTAGAAGTCTCGCTTCTTGTGTATACATTCAAAACGTGATTATTATGATACACATATTATAGATAATGTACATTTTTTTTTAATAAAATAAAATAAAGTAAAAGTCTATCTTTTTCCATATTAACGTCACAGAAAAGTGTTTCTTGCATTTTCGCTAAATATTGACAATGATGACGTAACACACAGTATATAGTTTAATAGAAATAAAAAAGTAAAAATTTAAGAATTGCAACATCGTTCTAACAATCAAAAATATACACTTTACAAATATATATGCATGTAAAATTGCGTCAGAAGAATACATTACATATTACAAGTTTTGAATATAATGAAACGGTCGCGCTATAAAATCCTCTTCGGGGGAAGAATCTAGGTTCTAAAGATAAATTGTGTATCGCGGCAACATAACTGCTAACCGCAACACGCCGTGACAGAGAGGAATGGTAACGGTAATGGCAGCTAATGAGCGTGATATGATAACGAAGCGAATGACAGCGCAGCGCGTATGTTGCACGTGTTTTTCACGCGCAACCTTATTGTTTTTTGACGATTAAGTACGAGTTAAGTTGTCTGTTATCTGTTAATTCTAAACCGGATGAGTTGATCTTGTACGATCAGAATTGCATTTGATTAACGCTACAAAAATACAAATTACATCAGAATTGCCGATATCTATAATCGAGTAGCTGATTCTTACAATTAGATATGATGAGTCACGTCTAAAACTACATTTCAATTCGTTCTTGTTTATTTGATCTGACATTAGAGCTGACATTATATAAATTTTGTTTTAAAATATGTAAAATCTTTGCAGAAATTAATTTATTAATTAATAAATATATATATATATATATATATATATATATATATATATATATTTTTTTTTTCTTTTGCATACGTATTTAATAAATTATTATGATATGCAATAATATTTATAAATTTTTTCTCGTATACAACTTGTTATTTAACTCAATTAGCTTGACAAATATTGTAAATTTTATTACGTGAATCTCCAAAAGAATTAAACCTTTTATATTTGCTGATTGACAGCGATACAATATCTCACAGATAGAGACCTCAGGAGTCTTGTGTCACAGGCGCCTTTTATCTTCGGACCACCTGTACTGCGTATAAGATCGCCCCTACTATGATGCGCTTAAACGTGTCACGAGAGGCTTCGGCAGCCTAAACAACCAGCAAGATAAAGGCAAACCGCTCTGAGAAACCTCTAGAGAGATTTTCAAACCCTTGTTTACACAGCAAAATAAGATAAAGAAGAAGAGGACATAAGCCGCTAAGCATTTAAATTCTTCCGGCTCATCGTCTGTGTGTCGGAGATTATTTAACTAATGACCTGCAGTGTCCGGATAATATCGCAAGGTTTCGCCACAGGAGGAAGGATTGTAAACTATCAGTCAGAGGGAAAAAAAAAAGAGGCCGAACAATGAATTTCTTCGAAAGATTTCGACACGTGAAAGAGAGCGATAATGGATACCAAAAGACGAGGATCGCAACAATAGAGAGCGAGAGCAGTCGCAGGTGCACGGGTTAATAAATGTCCGCAATCCCATTTGGATCTCTCCGGCATCGGCATCGTGTTGAGAACGCAGGTGTATACGGAAAATTTGTTTCAGTGCAAGCAGCTCGATGCACGTCTGACGCGAGAACGTGCGCAGGAAGCTAAATCGAGCAAACGCGACATAAATATAGTATCAAAGCACGGCGCATACGCATATATGTGTCGACGTAAAAATATTTTCAATGGGTATTCTTATCCCAAAATATCGATATTGACCGATAGCGACGATGGATTTCCCAGAGTTCCATTTAATCGGATGTTTAATATCATAATAAAATAATATCGCAATAAGCAAGCATTTTTCCAGAATTATTCCAGACGCGTATCAATAGTAAGATAAATTCTTAGAAGATCATCTTAGAATCAACTTGAAAAATTGATTATAAAAAATATATACATTTGCCGTCTATTACTACATTTTAATTGTCATTTATTATTATCAATAAATAAAATTATTAAATACATAATAGATTAATACGATAAAGACATTTATGATAAAGATATTTCGATCCAAATTGATTATTTATGTTATATTTATAACATTCTTTTGTGTTTACAAAATATGTATAACTCTTTCTTTATTTATTTTATTTAATCTAATTTATCTAATTTATCTATGTAATCTAATTAATTATTTTATCTCGACTGATATAATAAATATGATATTAATAATTGCAATAATAGATTAATATATATATATATATTTTAAATTTTGCATATTGTTTATAATATTATTTTATTTATGCAGAAAGAGTGAAATAACATATAATGAAACGGATGAAATGTTTGCCATTTTTTGTCCTATTTCTCTCTCTCTCTCTCTCTCTCTCTCTCTCTCTCTCTCTCTCTCTCTCTCTCTCTCTGTCTCTCATTCTCTCTCCTTTTTCCCTCCCCTTCGCAAGATATTTCGACATGCTCCGATACAGACTTCCTTCTTCCTGTAGATAGGAAAAATTCGGGGCGCCAGTATTGTGGGAGGATAGAGACAATGAGCGATTGTTTATCGCGATATTATTCATTATGACCTTACGTTATCTACCACGTTTCGCTATCAATGATTGGCGATAACGTCAAACGTCGCTATTTCTGCATACGCGATCGATATTAAAAGCTAGTACTTATGATAACTCAAAACACTGATACAAATAACAGTTGACTTATTGCAATTAATATTTCACGATAATTTCATTTGATTTAGAGTTTTCCCTGTTTTCCAATTTCCTTCCACTCGATATTATTATATTTATTTGTTTTCAACAAAAATTTTTTTTAAATACTTTGTATTATATTAATGTTTATAATATTAATATGTAAAAAGCTTCTCTTTTCTCTTTTTTCTCCTCTCTCCTTAGCAATATTTTTACTAAATCTCAATTTTAATATTTTTTAAATCTTATTAGATATAAATAATCGATTTAAAAATTATTTTTTTAAAATAAGTCTAAAATATCTTTCTCTTCCATTACAAGAGTTATTTAAAAAAACTATTTACATATTTGTTTAATTATCTGTGTAAATTGAAACTAAAGTTATTTGTGTTTTGTACGCGCGCAGCGTAACAATATACAGAAAATGCAGGAGTAAAAATGCGAGAGGTGAATCTAAAGAGGCGGCTATTCGTCAAGCAGGCGTGAAATGAAGCTTCGAATTCGAGAGGCGAGCTCGCGTTTTCGGTGACGCAGAAGTAGACCGGAGGCCAATGAATGTCCGAGTACTTTATGGGGCAACCTGAGAAGAGACGTAGAGGTTAAGCTTGAGACCAGGAGAGAACGTCCATCAAAGGGGTTCTAAATAATTACCGCCTGAAGCAGTCTTGTCGGGGAGATGCACCGGCAAAGGAGGTGTGCCACTTCTCGGCGGTTGTGATAAGTTAGTAAAATATTTTGTAAAAGAGGGGAAGGAAGAGGAGAGCAACTCTGCTTTCCCGAGGTTCTTGCGCCTCGTATATCATATCCCTAAGTCAATAAAGTCGTCATATAAAATACTCGTTTGTAGAAGCGCTACATAACGATCGGCACTATTCAATTTTAGGAGAGAAAGGCACCGGGGTTCTCTCTGTTATAGAAAATACGCTATGGAAACAATCTCGGAGCTCAATTCCCCTTCCTCCTTTTATAAATGTATTTCAACAATTGTACTCGAGCATGCGCGATGTATGTGAATGCTTCTGATTACATTTTCAGTTTGTTCTAGCGAAAATTATGGTCAGAAATTTATTTCAAAAGCATTTATAAAAATAAATACTTCTGCGTAGGCAATAATTTGCTTTCTCCCTCTCTTATTTATATATATGTATGTATGTTTATTTTTTTCTTTATATATTTGCTGTTTTTTATTTGCAACTGATTAATTGATAAAGAAGAGATTATAAAAATTTGTGTACATATATATATATAAATTTATAATCCCTCTTTCTTGTAAACTTATTAGTTGCAAGTGAAGAATGTAAAATTCGGACAGAACGCAGCACAATAGGACGAGTATCTCTGAAATATTCAGACAAGCCTCTTCGAATCCAAAGTGTTTGATCGATGGATCCTCCGGGCCTCGGACCGGAAATTATGCGTCAGCCTATCGTCCGCGCCGGAAGTAACAGCGCGGCGCCACACCGATCACGCCACTATCTCTCGTTTCCTTGATTGGGTTCTTTTCCATGTGCTGAAAAAGAGCTTTTCGGCGCATGTATTTGTTTTTCCCACAATGGTGTGAATGGCTAGTCAATTCTCTGTGTCATAAGATAGAATTCCGTAACATGTAATCTACGCAAAATTACATTAATTTAAGTCTTGATTTGTCTTATAATTGCTAAATAATTATATAATAATAATAATATAATTATGTAATAATAATAGAATAATGACATAATTATATAATAAAATTATATCAAATATAATTACATAATTAATAAAAGTCATATATATATATATATATATTAGAATAATTAGAATATATAACATTAACAACTGTACACGTGTAAAATGTTTTGTGTGCGACCTTATTTATTGAAATATCCTCGTATTATTTATAGAAATGTTCTCGTAAATACATGTAATTAATTCGAAAAGATAATATTAATGATAGTACAAAAATATGATGATTAATTTAAAAAAATATGATTAATTATGTTAAATGTGTGAAATTATATATGTAGAAAAATATTAATGGAAAATACTAATATATATAATTATGATATCATTAGCTCTCTCTCTCTCTCTCTCTTCTCATTTTTATCGATAAATTGATGCTGTTAAATCAAAATGCAGATATTTTATAACTTCGAGATTGTATGTAGGTAATTACATGTGGAAGGATTTAATAGAGAGCAAACGTCAAGATAACGCAAAATCGAATTGACTGTATGGAAATATGTCGCGTGCCCTTACGACACGCGAGCTGTAACTATATTCATATTCTAATGACGACATTGTACACGAGGTCAGATGTTGGTAACCATACGCTATTGTATTCGATCTTCGACGTACTTAAACGCGCGTAACGTTAGAAGCAAGGATCCGCCTACGACCGAGCGTCTTTGCTGTGATCAATAACGGAAAGAAAGCGAGTTTTCTTCTTAAGAAGAAAAGAAGAAGAACACGATACTATAGGGGAGGGAGGGTAAAAATAACGGTCATTTTTTGCAAACATATTTGTTATATATAGACGCTGCTATATTTTACATTTATAAATATATATATATATATATATATATATATATATATATATTGTGAGAGAATCAATATTGAAAAACACAATATTATTTATTGATAAAATAATCTTATTTATCTTTCTTGCATACAGAAAAAAATTCACTATCTTAATATTCTCTATTTAATATATTAAAGCTATTTTTCAAGAGAAGAAGAATATTGGATACGCAGGAGAGAAAAGTTCGAAAGCGAAAAATCCGAAATCGAGATGAGAAAATTAGGAGGTACAGGACGAAGGCCTAGATGGCTAGATATGAGTAAACTTTCGGATTAGATCGAAATAACTGGAATTACAGGCAATCCGCGAGCTTCTAGGGACCAATAAATCAAGCTTGGAAGCACGAGCATCCGGTAACTCCGTGCCATTGTCTCGACACACGCAACGATAGCCGGCTCGTGTCGGGCCAATAATGCTCGTCCAACGAAATGATAGAATAACGATTGAAGGAGACCGAGTCGGTAATTTTTCGAGAACATTCGTAAGATTTTTATCTTTCTCGTGGGTAAAAAAAATTAAATTAAAAAAACTATCCTTCACATAACTTGATACATATACATAATTAAACAATCTTTTGTAATTAAGGCGCAATTTTATTTATGATATATAGTTATGTGTTTTATATTTTAATTATACTTATTATAATTGTATTTACTTATACTTTAATTAAAAATATTAAATATATATAATATAAATTATCTCGGTAGTATTTTAGTTTAAAATTAGATTTTAGAATATAATAAGCTTCAGATAAAATCTTTTCACAATATTAATATAACTATATATATATATATATATTTATATATGTATATATGAATGTACTTGTCTGAAGATACTTATCATAGGACTTTTTTTTCTTTCTTTCGTCTTATAGAGAATCGAGGGCGATAAAACAATACGCATAATCATTTGTAATGTATAATCGAAATTGAATCTCTCTTATACACGCTGATCTAAAACTTTTCCATGATATCACAAGATTAGCGGTATTCGGTAACTGCTATTTCTGGCCAACCGTCTATTTAACATCTACAACCACTAGAGGTCTATCTCGCATCTCGAAAGCCGCGCGCACCGGAAGTTAGCTTTCCAATAAACAATGCATACACGGACAAAGCGAGAGAAAGAGAGAGAGAGAGCGAAAGAGGGAGACAAAGACGGCAACGCGACGATCACGAATTATGATCGCGATCTGGACCCGAACGTTATCTGCGATCGCGAGCAGAGGAAGAGGAGAAAAAAAAAATATATGAGGGACAGAGAGAGAAACGCCCAGTGAACCCCCGACATCGGGGAGGGGGGAGGAGGGTTAGATATGTTCCGTTGCATCTGTCGTCACGCCCTTTACCGCGTGCACACACGTCGCCCGTCCGCTCGGAGTTACACGCCGACCGATCGAATGGAGACGTACACGGGAGCCGAAATCGGGGGATGTTTTTCAGCCTGACGTACGGAGGAGGCCCGGGAAAAGGGGAGAGGGTGTGGGGGGGGGGGGAATCTCTAAATGTTTTATTACTTAATCATAACGCTCCGAGCGGGCGGGTGTAGGAAGCAGCTCTCTTGCTCGTGAGACTACAGGAGGGGCGACGAAATAAGCCAGGGGGGTTGCGAAACACACACGCGGCCGGCGCGGAATTTTATTATGTTCGGCGCGTCAATTATTCATATCTCGCCAGTAATATATCCACAGTGAGATCTCGTATCGAAGTAAGATTTGCATCGAGAGACAATTTTTATTCTCTGGATGAGAATAAAATTTTATCTTTCGTTCACTGATATTTCTTAGTCTTTCTCAAATATGTAAGAGGGAAAGAGAGAGATAAAGTGGCCAGTCTTTTCGAAAAAGAGATCCCATATTTTAAAGATCATGTATCTTTCAAGATAACATATTTTTTACTTATATCACCAGATGTAAAGATAGATGTTTTCTAGTTTTTCTCAATTTTTTTTGAAATTTTTTTACTAATCTTTAGAGATTAAAAAAAAAAACAAAATTATAAATCTTGTGCCAAAATTATATTTACATATATAGTGTGCATTGAAAAAAATACTCTTTTAAATTTGAAAAAGAAAATTGTTTTTATAGATTGTTACATAATAAACAATATAATGTAGTTTATTATCAAAAGATATTTCATAGATTATATACGTAAAAATCTATTTTAAATCGCTTTACATAAGTCACACATGTACTCATTGTCAGACTCATCTTTTGAAATTTCAGCACAAGATTTATATACCCAATGTTTGCATAACACACTTTACCATGTTATCCTCCAATATGAATTTCTAACATAAGCTACAGAACTATTTTTCCTTATTGATCTCAATAATGGTATAAGAATACCTTGAGAAAAATATATAATTTTTTTATTTCAAAGGCTATTTTCTATTTTTTATTTGTTCTTCTCTTTTTGTACTATATTCTTTTTAATTATTATAAAAAGAGAGCTGAAACATTGTAATCATATATAAATCGCATTAAAGTACTGATTGCCGGACATGTTTCTATATCCAGGTATTAACATAAAAATTTATCATTATTAATTTCAAATAGTTTATAATATCAAAATTTTATCAAATTTTCAAATATTTAAGAATATTTATATAGTAATTTTAAATATTATAAAAATTAAAATTTAGTAAAAGATAAATTTGTTACGCAATTAGGCGAACAACATATTTTGAGAATATTCTTAAAATTTTCTTAAGAAAATTCGTTTTACTTATTAAAATGATTTTTATGTATATATTTCCTGTTTTATTTTATAAATAAAATTTTATATAACATTATTCAAGTCAAAAAAGATAAGAATAATTATAAAAATGCTTTTAATTGATATAAACAATATTTTTTGATAAATTTTTCGAATTTAGTTACTGGTGCACTAATTTAGGTAACTAATCGTGTGCTTACAATTAGTTATCGGTACACTTCACTTTGATGACACATAATTAGATAGTGCCAATAATTAATTTCTTTTTAGTCATCTCTTCTAATATAGAGATCATGATTCAAAGAACATTCTTTTAAAAAAAATGATTTCGTTACCATTTTAAAAGAGCTTTATGACCAGAAAATATATCGAAAAAAAAACTGAAAAAATACCTATTGTGGCATCAGAGTGGCTTATCATTTGAAGAAAGAAAAAGAAAAGATACAATCTATGAAGAAAATAATCATTAAAGAAAAGAAGCAGAGAAGGAAAGAGTGTTAGAAGAAAAAAAATTAAAGAAAGTCAAAGAAAGAAAATAAATCACAATATTGTTTATTATAAAAATCATATTTGTTAGATAAAATTTTATTATATCATTATAAAATCATTATAGAAAGGTTATACTTTTGTAATTATAAAAAATTATATTTTTAAATATATAATTTATAAAAAAATTCATAAATAAATTATAGTTACTACATAAAATTGTTAGAAATCATTTTATTTTATTTGCATAAAATCGTGTCCAAATATTGAATCGAAAAAGTTTAGTAATCGGGACAAACATTTTTTATATATCCGGATATTGGTTCACTTTGTACATACACTTTAAAATTTTTGTTACTATTAAAATAATTGAATAAATGAACACTTTTTATGTTTTTTATGCATCAACAATAGACTTTTATATTTCATTTTTATATTTCAATTTATTCTATAATTATATTATTAAAAAAACTGTAAGTTATAAAAATTAATCAAAATCGTACTAGCATCGTTACATGTCCGACTATTGATACGTTTACCTTAATGTATCATGTATAAATTGCATTAATGGTATCATAATAATGTGTTCTAGATTATAATTAATTCAATAGATGAAGTTTAAATTGATAAAGGTTAAATTACAATAGATGAATTTATAGATGATGATAGGATTTGTACAAATATATCGATGTTTAGGTAACTTTCCTTTATATCGCAACAAATAATTTCTAGAATATTTTTTTGTATTTAAAGAAAGGAAAAAATGTTTGTAAAATATTTTAAAGAGATAATTGAGACTTATGTGTCAACCAAGAAACGATCCGCAATTTAGAGAAATTCTGCGTTTTCGAAAGGCACCTATGACTGAATTAGGCCGATAAATAGGGGTAGATTGTGATGTGACTGAGAGAACCGGAGGGATCGAGAGAAATAGAAGCGAGAGACTCGGTGTGCATTGACGCGGGAACCGCCGTGACAAAAGGGCTGAGGCATCCCCGTTCATTGTCGGCCGTGCCGCGTGAAATTCTGCTGCCGTATGTGTATGTACATATGTGTGTGTGTGTGTGTGTGTATGTGTGTGTGTGTGTGTGCACGTGCGTGTGCGTGCGCGTGCATCGAGCGTCGGTGTTGGAAAGTACACTATATAACTACATTAGGGGTCGCAACCTTCCCTGCAGCACGCGCCAGCTGGCTCATTGTTAAATTACTGCACCGCCGATATCTGCCTGTCAATGGCGTGGCACTAACCGATCGTAAATATGTATCGCAGTCGATTCCTGCGTGGATATATTTTGGAACTATTTGCTTTTTTTATATAATCACTAATTCTGTTTGCTGGTGAAACAGCAGATAGGAACAAGTGAGACAGCAATTATTTAGAGGTATAGTTTACAATTTTTTTAAATGTAATTTGAATATAATATATATTTTTTTATTGATATAAAAAATTATTTGTGGATATTAAATTTTGTTTTAACTTTAAAGTTTATAAATTGAAATCATTATCATTCAAATCGTTAGTTGAGTTTTTTTCCAAATACAATGACATATTAAATATAAAATATATTTAAAAAAATATTTAGATTCCAAATTACTCCATTTATCATACAATAATAATAATAACTTATTAAAGAGTCTTGCGCGCGCGAAAATATCTACGCCAATGGGAGGATCATCCTCTAATGTATTTACACGGGGAGAGACAGCGGAGTGGGACAGGGGTGTCGACTGGGTGAGATTTGTCACCCTGTACACGGGACGATACGTGTCGTACACGTACCGCGTTTGTATCACCATTGTCATCCGAGCTCAAAGATTAAGCTAATTTCACACATGTCCGCCCGCTCTACGCCATTCACATACGTACACGTTTGACACATAAAGTGTCATGTGACATAATATGAAACTATTACGCCGCGCAATGAAAGATTGATTCGGAGGATGACATTCGAATAACGGTCATTGTCATTCTCTCTCTCTCGCTCTCTTTCTCGTAAATTGACGCAGCATCAAATTCGTTTAACAAATTGATCTCGTTGTCATTAATAATTTAATTAATAATGGATATTAATAATAGATAACAAGCGGGGAAAAAAAGAATATATAACTACGTTAGCATTGCATGCGGATATACAATGTCACTTACGTTGTATTCTCCGGAAACTGTTAACGATGCTCGAATAAAATCAGAGAGAGAAGCGGTCAGACAGTTGCACCCAGAAGATGTTAACATCTGTTCAAATGTAGCGGTCGATTAGACGGGACCCGACGAAGCGATCCTTCAAAACACGATCGTACGGTCACGCAAGAACATCCCGCCCACATCCTCGGTGGTTTACGATTACGTAAGGATCTGCATGTGTCTCGGGAGGATTCACATATGTCTTACTTGCCTTCAAGCTTTCTAACACGCGCGATTTAAACGGACGTCGATAAATAGAGATGTGTAATAAGAAAATGTAAATCGAGACTAAAATTCCGACGCAAGTCCCATAGTCCCGCGAACGATCCTTTATCAAATAATTTTGTGTTTCTTGTCAAATTGTTTGCATTTTAAATTCGAGATGTTTTACAGATAAGAGTTTAGACATTGCATTTAAAAACGAATTAAATCTGGCGTATAATAATTTGAACTTTTTGTTGTCTCCATTTGACTAGATTACTCGCGATTATATTTGGAAATAGAATATTAAATTTTATTTATATTATTATAAAAGACCTATCAAAGAAATCTATAAAATTATAAAAAGATTACAATGAGAATGGGATTCAACAATCCTACAATTATTTAAAGACGCAATTTTCTACTTGGTAAAGTTTCCTTATGAATTTTGTCACCCACTAGCATGAGAATGTTCTCTTTCAAGCGGAACGAGAGGTTCCAAGGAATATTTCGCCGAAACAAGATCGCCAAATATACACAAGACACACGCTCACAGGCGTGTAATTCGGCGCTGGTCTCTCAGCTCACGATATTCCCTTCGTCCTCGCGTGACCTGCGACCTCCGCGAGTCTCGTCTTGTGAATTACATCCCGAGCGAAACTTCAGTATAAGGTAGAAGAGAAAAGGGGATGCTGGAAGGATTCCCGGGACCATCATCGTGGCGGTCTTGTCCTGACCAGTGTCATTTGACACAGTCCTAAACCCGATTCGTGCCACCAGCCGATCCTTTGCTCTTCCTCTTCTTCTACTTTTTCTCCCTCCATCTCCGCCTTTCCTTCTCTCTTTCTCTCTCACTCCTTCAAACCGCGAGTTTTTGTCTCACCAGACCTCTCGTTCCCAAGCGGAGAACAATAAATGGCATGAAAGCGCAGTATGCACACGCGCGCGCACAAGTATACACACCACGGACGCACACGCGCGTGCACGTGTAGAAGAGCGCATAAATATTCGGAGCTGCGCGTAGGCGTGCGTCGTACATACGTGCACGCGTTTTAGCGCGTGCGAAAGCGCGTGTCTATTCCGCGAGAAATAAGGAAGATATGCAACAAGAAAAAGAGAGAGACAGAGAGAAAATATTTTATTATTTTGAAAATTTATAAACACCCCCGAATACATCCTTTTGGGAAAGAATCGGAAAAAAATATTATTTTTGTAAAATTTTTAATAAATTTTTTAAAAATAGAAAACCCCGATAATTCAAGACATTTAATTTTCGTATTGATTAGAGTTGCTCCCTGTATATATTTTAAGGATCTTAGACTTAAATTAATTCTAAAAAATGCCGCTAATATGTAAAGGCCATCACGTACAGAGTAAGCAAGCGCAGCCACTGTATATATATATATATATATGTGTGTGTGTGTGTGTGTGTACGGGAACATGTATATACGTCCGTGAAACTGCGAGAGACCGGCGATCACGATTCCCAGGGCGGGATTCAATTCAGCGCGAATAAACCGCGCGAATCTCCGTGAAGATAAGGTGGCCGCTATTGAGAGGAGAATAGGACAGAAACGGAAAGAGAAGAGTACTTAGAAAAGGACATTCGAGACCGCGTCCGACGGAATCCGCTCGAAAAGATAATGAACCCTCCTTTGTATTAGTTACTCGATAAGCGATGGGATACTTTTTTTCTTGTCTCTCCAGAGAGAGAGAGAGAAAAATATACGATGACTGACACACATTTTTTTCCCTTCAAGAACGGCCAGTCCTCGAGCGTGTGAACCGGAATCTAGTAACGAAAGGGAACGAATTAAAATCAAATGAAATTTTAATTAAACTTACATATATGTTAATATATTGAGTATATATGCATATGTTCTCCAATTTAGTTAAAAGTGTGATTCTCTCTCTCGTTCGTTTGCTTTAAAATGTGTATAAGATTAGACATGCAAAATGCTGTATACATTATATATATATATATATATATATATTTTTTTTTTCTTTAATTAAAAGGTACGACAAGGTTGCAATGTCAAATTACAGGAAATCTGTGAACGATAAGAGGTACATAAAAAAAAATTGTATTCTCGAAATATATACTTTATAAACCCTCTTAACAGATATTTTTAATGAACAAGGATATTTTCCTTTTATGTGGTATTTTGTGGAATATTTTATTTATAAATTAAGTAAAAATTGCAGATATTTAACTCAGATAAAGTTTTAATAAATAACAAATGTCTATTTGTAAAACTGTTTCTTTTTTTATCATTGAGATTAATAAATTCAAATATTAAATAATATAATAATATAATGATAAGAAATCTATTCTATTCAATAAATATTCATGCATATTAATGAAAATATCTGAGAATTCTTTAGAGGATATCTCTCTTAAACTAATATTAAGAGAATTTTTTTGGCGTTTATTTTAGAGGAAGATATTATATAAAGATAAGTGAAATATTCTTAAGATGAGAATGTAATTTTTTCATCGTATTTATAAATATTCATTCCCTCTTTTTGACTCGCGATCGATCGTAGACATGATCCACGTCTGTAATCTGTGTAAAACTTCATGACTCTGAGGAGCCATTTGTTTTATGAGTCGAGACAATTGGACGGCATTTAGTGGTCGGCCGAACGATAAACCGAGTATCTTTACGGCCTCGCGTTGCGACTTCTAACCATCTGTCTATCTGTATTTGTATACAGATAGTATATATATATATATATATATATATATATATATATATATATATATTGTATAGGCGCGCTTGCGATTATATACATGTATAACAGAGATTCTTTTCTCTTCCCACGATGCACATCTGCGATGCAACGAGAGAAGCCATAAACTAGAAACTAAATCGAAAACTAATAATCATCTTTGATAGATTGCGTATATCTCAGAAAACAGGGATATAAATCTGTTCTTTTTTTATGTTTATTGTTTCTTTTAAATAAAATAAAAAATTTATGCAACTTTTCTCTTTTATAGTCTCGATGGAGAGATAAATTTATTTTCAACTGTAGTCCCACTATTCTTTTTGTAATGAAAAATTATATAATTATATACAAAATTATATATAAGGAAAAATTGTAATGATTGAATTAAAAAATTCTCGAAATGTACATATATACTTTATAAGCTCTCCTTATAAATATTTTTAATGAAGAAGGATTTCTTTTTTACGTGATATTTTATTGAAATATCTTATTTATAAATTAAGTAAAAACTATATATTAACTTGTCAAAATTGTAATAAATAGAAAATGTCCATTAATAAAATTATTTTTGTTATTATTGGAATTAAAAATTCCAAATATTAAATAAAAAATATAATGGTAAGAAAATATACAATTCAGTATACATTCTTATATATTAAAAATATCTGAGACTCTACAGAATTTCTTTACTCTTTAGAGAATTTCTTTCTTAAATTAAGAGGCTCCTTTTGACACTTGATTTAGAGAAAGATATTAAAGTAAAATATTCTTAAAATGAGAATGTAATATTTCGATGTATAATAAGTTGATAAGACAAATCCATGACGTGACAAAAATACTCTTTATGTTTCAACAATGTAAATAAAAAGAAAAAGATTAAACAACAGCTCTCTTTCTCGAACAAACGAGAACGCGAACATCGGTGACATTTGTACGTGTGCGTGAAACCGTGGGGAAACGTTTGTCCGGACTTTGTTCCAAACTTGTTCTCCGATTTACCATGCGTTATTGATTTTCGTTCAGTTGTCATCCAAAGACACGACGACAGGTCGTAATAATAGTTGGGCGCACGAAACATTTCGCAGAAACGCCAGAGTCATCCGGAGTGACTGGTGCATTATTGTAATACGCGCGGAAAGGTAATTTCACACGCGTCTCCTGCCGATTGTCATCAGAAACAGAACGCGAGGCAGAACCAGATCGAGCAGTTATATTAATAGAAAGACTAGAAATTGACCGAAAAGATATAAATTGTATAGTATACGAAAGTGTAATCTATCTCCTTACAAGTATATAACTATAATATTTTATAAAAATATGCCTAAAATCGCTAAATTCTCGAACAACGTGGAATTTGAATAAAGACACTCGAAATCAAACAAATTTCACTGCATCTTTGACGCTTTAGAAGAGCATTACCCTCTTACGCGCGGAGGATAAAATAGACGCAACAGTGGTGTACGTGCCTCGAAACGGCAACACATTTCTCTGCGACTGTGTGTTTGTGTTTCTTTGTCATTCTAAACCATTTTAAATATTACGTGATGCGTGGAGTCGCCCGAACCATCAGGATATCGGAGACAAAATATTCGGACTCGAGTCTGTCGCCCCATTATTAGCAACTCATGACACGTAACGCGAGGTAAAGAAAAAACTTCTCTCGTAATTAAACGATAAGGTTTCAGATCGTGACACAAGGTTATTCGATAATTTCTTAAATATATCGATAGTGGATATGTTTGAAAAAGATGATCTATTAAAGTTACTTTTTTGGGGAGAAATATTAATATAAATTATAAAGAGAAGAAATAATATAAAGAAAAAAGTCTTTGACCTGGCGTAGGTTCTCAGCATCCACTTTTTAACTCGTAAGAGATCTATAAAGCTAATGAAGTTAGAGTACTCGAGATAGTACAAGTACACACCGAATTATGTAGATCAGAAGTGCTCTTGGAATCCGACGTATCTTTCATAGGCTACTGAAGCGCGTCTCATAATGAGAAAAATATTGTTCGCAAACTATTTCAATACAATATTAAAAATATTAATTCTCGTTTCTAATACATCATCAAAAAGTACCATTATTTTATTATAATTATATTAACAATAAGTGTTTTTCAATAAAGTAAAAAATTATTTCTGTGTGCGTCCTCCACATACAGATTAATTTTCATATCTTTTTAAATTAATCATGAGAGAAATTCAACGGTTTTTTGTCTTTGTATTTATGTTTCCAAAAGTGTAAAAGCGATACCTCTGACGTCACGATACCTAAACAATTGTTATAAGTATCGCTGCTGGACTGATCGTAAACTCATGTCGTTATCGATAAATCTTTCAGATCTGTCTAAACACAATCTACATACGATCTTGCAGCGATTTTTTTTCCAAAGTGACTGAAACTCGAGACTCTATCGCGACAACATGGTAACATGAACATCATTTCCTTAGACACATCATTAACCCAGGAATAGATGTTGATAAAAAAAAAAAAAATATTATCAATATAAACCTTGTGTGATTGAAATGTTCGATAACGAATATCTTTTAACTAAATCATCATTATATTTGTAAAAAGATTTCAATCTATCAGAAATGAATATAACTTACTTTACACAATAATCTTTTCCATCAAATAATTTATATTAGAATCTAATCTAATCCTCGTGGTATGAGTATCAACAGAAAATTTATAATAAAAAGCGTCCGATGACATAAGAGAATACTTACACGTGAAGTAGAATATTCAAATGAACGCGACCCCCTTTTTCAAGCCGATGTTTATTCTCGCCTTATAATCGCGAGTTACGTGATTTAGCAAAAGAGTAACAGTCGCGCGGTTGAAAGAAAAGCCCCAGAGTGTGGTCAGCTACTTTCCAATAAACGACATCACATGCGCGATTCTCCCGAGGCGGCGCGTAAATCACAAGCCTCGCGCCATGCAATGCAGGTGCACAACGTGGTGCAACCGACAACGTGGCAGTTCGCTAATGCGATAGACGTGCTGGACGAGGGCGGAGAGGAGAGACCTCACTCTCCCCTTGTCATGTTAGGTGTATGCGGGTGGGTTGGTTGCATGAAGCGCGCGCGAGAACTTTTCCTCCTTCCTCGACGTTGTCGCAACGTCGTCGGACTAGAAGTGGCAGCGCGGGGGTTGACGGAGGTGTTCGCCGAAGGCGGCAAGGGAGGGAGAGAGAGAGAGAGAGAGAGAGAGAGAGAGAGAGAGAGAGAGAGAGGGAGGAACACAGAAAGAAAAAAAAAAGAAGGAAATCTGTAGAGCTAATTCGCGTGCGAGATAACACGCCGACCGACTGCGGTGGTGTGTGCTATCGTCGAAATGGTCTCCGTCGAGTCACGGAGGGAGTCGGTCAGGGCAGGGAAAGGCCACTGTCGACTTATGCCAGAGGGTGGTAAGATGATCTTATCGTGCCCTCTCTCTTTCTTTCTCTTTCTCTACCTCCTTCTGTAGTCCACCTCCGTCCCTTTCACCACGTCCCTCCTCGGCTGTCCTCCTCCCTTGCGCCTCCTCTCTCGTTTTCTCTCGCCTTCTCTCCCTTACGGTAACTACCTTTACGCCCTCTCACCCCTGATGACAATATCGCGTGGCCACTGAGATAACCGTTCATGTCATTCCTACATCGACTTCTCGGTCCGACCACGAGCGGCACGAGCGGCACGAGCGGCACAAACGTCCACGTAGGGACACTTTTATGTTGCACGAGAGCCGAGTACACGCTCGCGAGCCGCGATTGTCATCGGGGAAATCTTAGCGCGCGTCTCGAGTAATACGTCGTCGATCGATGGAGGCACGAAAACCGGAGGGCTTATTAAATTACGCGACACACGGGAGCCGGTCGATCTTACTTTCTTAGTCACTCGATATGCTTTCTTTTTCTGTGTTCAAAATTGCGCAAGCATGATTTCGCTTAAACTATCACGACAGAGAAGATCGCGCGATTGATTCGACAGACATGTGGCATAAAACGGTCAAATGTCAAGATCGATGGCATTCCAACATCGCGTTCGCGTGTATTTTTTTTTTTTCAAGTTTGCCGTTTTTCGACCTGAGACGTCGACCTGATCCCGGAATTTCTGGCCCAGTTCTTCAGCTCAGATCGCCACAGCCGAAGGAAACGTTGACGAGTTTAAGTAGTCGATGGTGGTTCGTGGCGGAATGACATCGCGGGAAATGAGACTCGTAAAGCAACGTCGGACACGCGAGCCGCACCAAAGGGTCGCTCCCTCGAGTCTCCCTTTTAACTTGAAGACACTCGTGCATTTATGACACTTTGCCTATATCGTCCTTGCCATTTCGTCAAACGCTTTAATCGTATACCAATCCACCGACGCGTACAAAAGTTTATGATGATAACAAGTGTGTGAATTTATGTAGATAAAAATAAACATATTTTTTTTATTAAATATCTTAAAAAAATAATCACCAATAATGCTTAAAAAACCTTTTATTGTTAGAGGCCCAGTCTTTAGAGAGTAAAAAGTCGAATTTTTTTACATATTCTGAAAGTATAAATTTGAAGAATACGTCTTTCAAATTTCATCGAAAAATTCGTAAAATTGACAGAGTTATAATAGTTTAAATAGAATAGCGCCTTGAAATAAGCCTGTAAAAATTATAAACAAGTTTTTTCAAAACACCGTTTTAAAGTTGTACCAGAAATCTTGAAATCTAACGACTGAATAATTCACATTATTTTAAAGAAAACATTTTTTTGAAAATAAATCTAAATAAAATTTATAAAATTAATAATTATTATTTTTCTGTAACTTTCAAGAAATACACTTTATTTAATTAAATATATCTAATTTTAAAATGACACTATCTTGTAATTTTTAATTTATTTTAATGAAATTAGACTCAATACCTCATAAATATCCCCTCCAGATTAAAAATAGACCGAGTTTATTTATTTTAAATAATTACACTAAAAATAGCATATCACACGGTCGAATTGTGCATTTTCGAACGCACAGAAGCTTATTCGTATTAAACAAAAAAAAGAGCTAAATATCCATGATTTAAAAATACTGATGAATTATTTAAATTTCAATAAAAACATATGTAAAACGTCAAAAAATCAATTTTTAATATTCTTTAAGGAAAAATTCCTAAAAATCATTACATCAGTAATTTTTCATACAGCTACAGTAAAACTTGACATGTAAAAAATAATATTAAATGATATTTGCCGTATATTATCGCGATTTAAAAATAACTAGAAGAATCACATGATTGATAATTGTAATCATCAAATACAGTAAAATCTCGCGAGTTCATTTAAACTTATACTACGTTTCAATCTTGCGATTTTTTCTGGGGATCGAGGCGTACCGTAAAAACTATCGACGTTTGCACGAATGTTTGGCTCTGTCTATTAATATTCTCGGAGACAGCTAAGATGAGAGATACTCGTTCGAGACAAGAGTGCGAGACAAAACGACGAAGATCGTCGTTTAACGATCCCTGCGGCCTCATGCGTGGACACGCGTGCTCATCCGCCACGGTTCTCTTCGGCTCTTTTCATTCTTTCCTCCTGTTGTCCGTCTGCGTCGCTCTCGAGACTCGTTTCTTCATGGCCCTCGAGCGTACCTGGAATCGGGCGAGATAAAGGAGGACTTCGAGATTTAATAACCTCGTCAACAATAATGCACGCTGACACGACGCATTACGCGCATCCATTAGCGCGACGTGGCCGAAGCGTGCCGTCGTCGTCGTCGTCGTCGTCGTCGATGCTAATTCTCCGGCCATTATCGACGCCATTATCGCTGCAGAAGCTAACGCGCGGCTAAATCCTCTGCAGATTCCATCCCTAGAGTGTGACATCTCTTTATGAGTCGCGACGCAACACGAAATAACGTCGGTTCTCGGACCGGATAACAACGGCCAAGGAACTTTAAACCTCATTCTATCTTCTCTCTTTTGCCCCTTTTGCGCATTTTTTCCTCTCCCATCTCCGAAGAAATTATTGTATATAGAAGAAAATTACAAATTCTGTAATCGTTTCTTAAACGAAAAATTACTATCATGATTATTAATTTTTTTTATTTTTAATCATATCTGTATTTATAAATTTTATATTATACGTCCCATTTTTAAGATATAAGTAGACAATTTTGAGAGGTATAAAACAAGTTGGATCTCTGTGTGTAAGGAATGTATGAACTGTTTAACAAGTTTGTAAAAATTTACTTATAAGTTTACAGAGATGATGTCGTCTGCCATTCACAGGCAATTTCACGACTCAATAGCGCAAAGTACAGTCTTTATTCAGGGGCCGCGCACGTTGGCTACTATTTAAAGCTAGCTCTAGACAACGTGTCTTTATTTAACAAATGCATAGCAAAATAAAATAATGGCATAAAAATTAAATGTGCAAAAAGACAATTTCCTAAACAAGATTATCGACAAATTTTTATCTGACCAAATATATATGTTATCATATGGGTAATAAATTTATCGCTTAAAACTTCTTTAGACAATTTATAATTTGCGACAAAATTCAAGACAAAACTATTTTTATATATTTTCTGTCATGTAGTGTTTAAAACGTATAAAATATATATAAACTATATATCAAAGTATATTAAATTACATGTATACATTAAAATATGTGGTGTATAAATTCTATTTTAAATTTTATTGCAAATTATATCATCTAAAGAAGCCTTAAAATAAGATAAACATATCAATTTCTAAATAAAATTCCTGAACAAAAAAAATATGTATTTTTATTGATACTTAATCTTTTTAATTCATATCTTAAAAAATATGAATTTATGAAATAAAGTGAAATCTATCTAGATTTTGACAAAAAGAAAACGTCTTATACATGAAATATTAATCGCATTAAAAAAAATTATTTATGTAAATATTTTTCTCATTAAAATCTAAATATTTCGCTTTATTTTATAAATTCATATTTTTAAAATAATATAAATTTAAAAAACTTGTAGTATCAATAAAAATGTCTATTTTTGTTCAGAAATCCGTCTTGATCCAAAATTGATACGTCTACCTTACAACTCAATATCTTATGTTCAAAAAAATCTGCCGATTATTTAACACAAGAGTGCAGCAATTTGATGCAATTTCACGCAGTACAGCACTTTATAAGTAACAGGTTGAGTTTGCACTCGTATTCATCTTATTTTTTCCGTGTTTCTTTAAACAATCATATCTGAACATGAGACGTAGGATCGCTGAGCGCCGATTGGAAGAAATTCGCGAGGCAAATCGCGTTGCCGAGCTTTAACGCGCGCGTATATTTGACAAACAATCGACCGATACGGAAGGAAAGATCTCGATGCAGGAGAAGCGGGACGGATGTCTAATTAGATGATTAATTGTTTAATTATGGAATTGCGGGCAACAATGGCGCCTTATCGCCAATGCGTATCCCCAATAGCAACACTTGCCGTTGTCTGGATTAATACCGTTCGAGGATATCGCGATTCAAATCTATCAAGGCAAAACATGATCGTTTAGCATATAAAACTATACAGGTTAAAAGATTGCACGCTTATAAGACTAGAAAAGTCAATCAATCGTACATTATCTTTATGTTTTGTATACGATAAGCACATAAATACAATTTTGTATACTTATAATGTATAATGTCAAATGTCAAAATAAGAATAGAAATAAAAAGATAAAGAAGATAGAGAATAGAAATAAAAAACTGATGAATTGATATAAAAAATAGGCAAGGAAACGTGATAAGTACGAGCTATAAATTTATCTTTGCACGAAGAAAGAAAAAGGTGAGGAATATTTTGGAAAGATAAATTACTTTTTTATCTCAATAAGAAAAGAACTTAAATTTAAAATTGTCGCTTTTTTACTCTCAAAATGTGAGATGTTTCGCATGTGAAATGTTTCACATTATTCATGAATAAATTAACGATATTACACGCATCAATAGGTCAGACACTGTGTGCAGCATATTATTTCGGAAACACTATCACGATTGATTATGAACATCAGTGTTGAAAGCGTGTACGATACGTGTAGTAAATCAGCCTGCCTCGGTCTGTGCGTGTTTGTCCGTCATGCCTGATTGGCTACATTTGTTTTCAACCGGACTGATTGCATTCCCCGCCGGAAATGGTAAAACAAATGATAAACGTAGGCAAAACGAACGATTAATTGATGACGGCAAATGCGTGAAAGGAAAAGAACCGAGGTCCAGAGATCTGCGAGAATATCGGCAAACTTTTGTAAAGAAAGCAGGAGATTTTTAAAGAAAAGCGTAAAAAGAGAAAATTCAAGGCCTGCGCGCAGGAATGATTGTTCCAAGTTTCTGTTATCGGATTTTGCATAACCACACTCGGTTTTTCGAGGAAGCATTGTGTTGATATTTCAACCCGCGTCGTTGGAATCGATCACGTCCGGCTCGCCAATGAGTGTTTGAGCGTACTCTTTCAGAAGTGACGTCACATTGAATTAGAGTTTGATATCGATACCATTGCGCGATTTGACGAACTCTCAACACTCGGTTTATGTTCGGCATCAGTTTCGCCTGCGTCAGCATTTAATTTATATTCGGGATATACCGGAATCGTCAATTAAATCATATCATTGATTATTAATATAAAAGATAAGATATATCTAAACTGTTTAATTATAAAATTATTATTTATTTATTTACTCATTAATTTTTTTTTAAATATACTATAGTAATTATAATACAATTGTTTTAAACAAATCTCTCTCTCAGAAAATTATATATGTAATTAAAAATCTAGAAAACTAAGTACTATATGAATTATATTTTAGGAAAAGCTGCCAATAAATTTATAGTTACAATTTATAGATGTACCCATTTTCTGTGAAATAAATTCAGAGATATTTAAGTATAGAACCTGAGAGATAGTTTCCTCTAAGAAACATTATTATATCATTACATATTCGATATTATCATTTTATTACGCAAGTTCTTTATAAATTTATACAAGAAACCCATTTTCTGTGAAATAAATTCAGAGATATTTAAGTATAGAACCTGAGAGATAGTTTCCTCTAAGAAACATTATTATATCATTATATATTCGATATTATCATTTTATTACGCAAGTTCTTTATAAATTTATACAAGAAACTTTTTATTGGAATGATTTTTTGATAAATAAAAGAGTTATCTAACCTGGCAAGATATCACGATAAGGAAATCTGTTTTGAGAATAAAAAAATGTATCATTATCTCATTATATATCGATTTTACGAGGCGATCGACTCTCGATCGGCCATTCCCGCTAGTAGTTCGCTTAAGTATTATTAACACCAGGTCGTGTCGTAAAACGTGACTACATGAGCTGCCTGACGTGCCTGTCACACACGACACAACGCGAATCGCGATAAACTATTTAGAAGCCTGTAGCACACACACATACACATACACATACACACACACAAAATACACACGGTTGCCAATTAAAAGCCGCAACAGCGAAACGAAACGGGAGACAATCTGTGATCTGGCCTGAGTGATATATCGCGTCGTAATTCTTAATCATGCTGCATACGATGGCCCCCTCACCCTCGAGAAGTTCCTTTAATACTCAAACTCTCTCGCACAATGATAACAACGTTGTCCGAAATTGCGCAAGAGGAACGGATGGATATATCTTGCATCTCGAAGAGAGATACAAAGTGTCCCATAGAAAGCCGAAATTAATCAACTATCATGTCTGAATGCACATGGAACAAAAAAGTCAAATATCTTTTAATAATTTTATTTCTATATAAATTAAAGACGATCGGAGATGGTCTTATCATTAAATAAACATTTATAAAAGATGCTAAATATCGAGAATCTTACTAAATACATCTTTCAACAGCCCAAAGTAATAAGAAAATTGATCAGAGTTGTGAAAAAAATGATGAATGGTACCTTAAAAGAGATGTTAAATAAAGTTCTTTTATAGTTTCCGAAAGAAACTTAATTTCTGTTTCAATTTTGATGGTGTACACTTCAATTACACATCATTAAAATTATCGTTCTGGCATTTTCATATTTCATAGATATTTTACTTTTCCTGCTCCCTATGTGCATTTAAAAAATGACAGCTGATTAGTTTCAAGAACTTGCCATAAGATACTCTGTACAAAACATTGAGAAAAGTTGAAGAAAAAGAGTAACTTGTCAATCGCGAGATAAAAGCAAAAAGTGTTAAAGAAAAAAAGGTATTCTACGCCTTCTATTTTAATGCGCGTGTTTTTTAGCTATAAATTCTTGAATAAAATTATTCCGCGCAATCAATCGAACAATTCAAAGTTGGCAGCTCGAAGCTTCAGTTTTCATTAGCTTCCCAGATACGCCTCTGTCGAGCGACCTCTCCAATCCGATTCATTTTCCTTCCTCTCCCCGTGATCGCTTCGTCTTCGATACGCGTTCGTCGCATAACACGTTGATATAATACGCCGTAAAAATTCGTCCGTTGTAATAGAAAAGGGGAAGATATCGCACGCCCGTGAGCGATTGATCGGCCGATCACGTGTTCCATCGTCCACGGGTCTGCTCGATGCGAGAGACGACTTTGAAGTATGTACGTTCGCTCGCGTGACCGCTATTACATACGCTTTTCCACACGCAAAAATGCGGTAGGCAAATAGTTGAGATATTGTGTCACAATGTATACTGCGGATATTGCGGCTCCACATCATTTATATAGACGCAGAGGTCTCCTATAAAACAAAATAAAACGTCGAATTCTTGACAAGGCTAGAGACCAATAACGTTTCACAAATTCCAAGAGCTCACGAAATTGGCTCGGCTCATAATATTAATCCTAAGAACCAGTTATCGATTGGAAAATCAAACTTCTTCTTTGAAAAATTAATCACCGGTTAATTGACCATTTTTTTTATAATCGATCAATAGAACATAGATCCATTCTTCCTTATTAGACCGTATACGTCATTAAGACACAGGAAAAGTACCTTTCAATTATATTAATCATTTCGAATATATAAATAAATTCGAGCGAGAGAAGACATCTTCAATCAAGTTCGTCTAAGAAACAACGGAAGGACAGTAAGAAGAAGAAGAAGAAGAAGAAGAAGAAGAAGAAGAAGAAGAAGAAGGTGGGATTCGCGGTAGCTAGAGTCTCCCGCAGGGACGAGAATGGACTGACCTACCTTAGGATCATCCGATCTATTCATACTTTTCATTCAAGTCGTACTCTCTCTCAGGATGCGAGACAAAAGCGGCGATGAAACAGAACTCCCACCCCTCTTGTACTCCTCCCACGTACTCCGTGTGTTGTGTTTCTTTGGCTTTGTCTCCTCTCGGATACGACTTCCGGTACCGCGCGGTTAGATGCGACTCTCAATGGGATGATGCGTCTTTCAAATGCCCCCGCGTAGGTGGATTCCACGATTATTCCTATAGCCTGGCGAATGAGAGATAAAGAGAGAAAGAAGGTATATCTCTTTCTTTCCGCTTCCTATCAGTTTCACGAATTTCCCGCTTGTCTCGCGAGCACAATGCGTCGAGTGCGCATCAAGATGTTCAGGGATTTCGAACGAAACGAATTTCAAATTTATAATGCACGTGTAATTTTTTAGCATATTTGCTGGATAAAAGAATATATGGTAAATTATTTTATAAAATGTAGAGTTATACTTTTTTTTTAATTTTATATAAATGTGAAATTAAAATGTAAAAATATAATGAGTACAGCTGATTATTACACAAAACGTAGGAGTAAAACATTAGCGTAATTCAATTTACTTTCATGCGAAAACAAAAAGAGTCAGTTTTATATATTACTAAAGGTTAATTTCACTTTCTAAAAATATATGCACAATCTTTATACATACGTTTATACACGTTCCCCAACTGCTTTCTTTTCTCAAGCATCATCTCGTAAAAAATCGCGTCTGACTTAACCGCGAATTCGACGGGTCGGATCTATTGTTTCGGCGATTTTTGTGAGTTCAAGCATTAACGGATTTTTAAGGCTTATAGATTATGAGATCCGTCGAGAGCATGTACCTTCATAAAGAATCATCGAACTATAGGAAGGGAGTTATTATAATAATACGCGTTATATGTATATAGCCCACATATCGTGTAAAAACTGATTGTTGATAATAATAGGCAAAATTATTAATAAAACACTATAAATAATCATCGAAAAATCCTAAATTTATTTTGAATAAATTTACATAAAATTTCTCAAAACACTAAATGTTAACTCAATACATATGTATTTAAATGTTCGTGAGAATATACTTTTCTTCTAAAATTTATAATGACACAATAAAAATTATAAACTTAAAAATAAAAAATAATGTATTAATTATTTTAAAAAAAAATATATATATATATATATATATATATATTACGTTTGCACGAAAGATAATTCTGTTTATATGAACTTTGTGAAAGGTGTAGTGTATTTCTACTTGTCGAACCCAGCGTGCGCCCTAACAGCGGGAGAAGCGCGAGGTTAATAATAAATTCCGCGCAGCAACATGCCAGAAATAAATGCGAGTCAATGGGTTCATGTACTAGATGTGGACTCTCTTTCGACATCTCTCCATTCAATACGCTATTATTTTCTTCCGCATTGGAGAAAAAAATATCAATAGATATACGTACAACCACGTAGAGCCGTCGAAAATTTGCTCCGCCAGCATTCATGATACAATAATAAATTAACGTCGACACGGACGAATCTTTTGTACGCCGAGAGCTGATGCTGCATTGTTAACCAGCGCACAAAGGGAGATCGAATTTGCACTTTTGTCATATTAGCGCGAAAACCTACCGCGTTTGCGGCAAAATTGTCCGGGGGAAATATTGAAAAAAGTCGCAAACACCTTGCGCCGAGACCGGGCAATGGGCGGGACCTTCTGTAACGAGGAGGTGGAATGGCGAGAGGACGAGCACCGGAGTGACTAGACAAGACAACAGGAAAAGGAGGAATGGAAATATCGACGTTCCTGGTGCGCCAGCGCGAGAACCGCCTACTCTTCTCTTCTTCTCTTCTTCTCTTCCTCGCCCCTGTCCCGGCTGTGACACATGACGGACAATGACACGTTCGCGACGCCGTTATCGGAAATTCGCCGTCGCGGTCGATCTCGTCGACGGCCAATCGCGTCGCGATGCCTCGAATGGTCGGTTATTTCACGGGGGATATAAGACCGATGGGCGACAACGACGTCGTTATCGACGAAATTTTATATTCTCGGGTCGTACAGCTTCTGTGCCGAAAGTACCCCGCGATTTAAAGGCGAAAGATATTAGGTATAGTTTTCGACCGAACCGCCGAAAGAGTGGTACAGTTGAAATTGCTCCTCGACATTAGATAATTTTAATGATCGATAAGATAAATAATTTATACGACTGAAAACAATCGTAAACGAGAATTGTTATAGTGCTTCCTCTTTAATCATAATGATAAAAAGGAGCTATAGTTACAGTACAGTTATCGCCGTAAAAAATTAAGTGTATTGTATCATACGTAGTGTTTGTCGAAAATAAAACCTGTCAAACGATCGCGAAGTCTCGACTTGGCCAAGACACAGGTTCGTTTTGCAACGACGAAGTCTCGAAAATGAGTTTTATATAGTACCCCTCCATGCCATAGTATATGTGCTTTTATTGCCTCGTTAAATAAGTTCCGCGGAAAGACTCGTAATGTCTTCCGTTCTAGTACAGTAGCAGTTTCCAGGAGCGCGATGGAATCGAGTTTCATTCGAATTTCTGATTCCCTTTATCGATCGCGAGGATTTTACAAGCGGTCGCATCGCATCGCTAATGAAAATTAATAAAGGTAGCTTTACTTTTATAATGATTTTTTTTCAATATAATCTTGGACAACTTCTTTAAAACTAACGCATAAGTTGAGATTTAATTAAATATTTTCTCAGTAATACCACATTGACGAAATAATAATACGAAATTATGAAATTCGATATTAATTACGTAATGTGTGTGTGTAAAAAAGTATAATGAATTTTTCACATCTTATTATAATGTAGAAACTTAAGAAATATAAAATTGTGTGATTACCTATGTGACAGAAAATATATCTTACGTTGATTAATTAATAATTTAATTTTAAATATTTTGTATAGTAGGAAAAAAAAAAATAAATATGTAAAGAACAAGGAATCGATCGAAAAAAATGAAATTATATTTTTTACTCGTAAAAAAATGAAAAGTATTATTAAAAAAATATATATTACAACAATGCACAATCATTCTTTTATCCATATCGAGGAAATGTGTCATATACTACTTGCGACGCATCATATGTGAGAAATTAAAAATCACAACACATTTCTTGAAAGCGTTCTAAATGCTTCTATTCGTCAAGTAATTTCTACAGTAATTACAATCTCCTCGCATATATTCGTCCATCCGTATTTCCCAGCGTGTAATTGAAATTACAAAGCTCTGTATGCGCACAGGGTAAATATATGGATAAATTATGTTCGAAACAGAGTGTAATACAAAATAAAATATTATAGAATTACATTGGTTTTGTTTTCATTTTCTTTCTTTGCATTTTTTTCCATCAAATCTTTATGTTTCAAAAATCACAGATTGATTTATAATATTTTAAAATATTAATAATTCAGCAATTTATATACAAAAACATATATGAATAAATATAATGTTTTAAGAATAAAAGATTTTATTAAAATTTTAAAATCTTTTATTAACAGAATGTTGTAAAATGAAAATGCATATTTGTAATATGACGTACAGACTTTTTGTAAATAGAATTAAAAGTAAAAAGTAAAAAAAATAGAATTATATAATTACACATTTTATATATCTATTTGACATATAATTTTTTTTTTTTTTTTTTTTTCGAGTCAACTTTTTAAATACTTATTTAATGTAATTCAATACTAGTCATTAATGACAGTGAATGAAATGTCACGCTACTCACCCTGTGCCAGTCTCCTCGCCACCGGCTTGGATCTCATCGCTGCACGACAACGGGTGGCGAACTCGAAAACAAAACACTAACTGTAAGAACGTCGCTGACGGTCCTCCGAGCCATGCGAGTTTATGCACCGGTTTACTATCCTGTCAATCGGCTCGCACTGTCCACCCCTCCCGCCCCTGAGAACGTCGATCCTGGATTGTCGCGGCGCGCGAGATACGAGAAGTCGTGACCTCTCACACTCTCGACCGGTCTGCCAGCGAAAGTGATCGAAAGATCGAAAGCCCGCGGAAACGTTCGAAGGAGACACGCATACCGGACACCATCGGACGCGAATATACCGGGGACACGACCGGAAACACCGGTATATCGGAGAGTCCGCGTTGCGATCGGACCCGACCGGTCGCGTCCTCTTCCTCCGCTTATCCGACGGCGGTGAAGAGAGTGTGGTCGATCGGTCTCCGTCCGGCTGGGATCCTGACGCACGTCGGATCTGTCCTCCGACACAGCGCGAAGGAGGCCTCTCCTGTCCTTCGCGTCTTCTCCTTCTCCACCATCCCCTCGCGCTCGACGCTCTCTCCCTCTCTCGCGGCGGCCAAACTCTCCCCGCGATTCCTCCACCGCCGCTTCCTCCACCTCTTCCTCTCCCTTCGTTCTCCTCGCTTACAGCCACCTCCGTCGTTACACCTCCTGCTCTTCCGCCCTCTTTTGCCTCCTCTTCATGTCGCTACCACTACCACTGTCCGCGACACTACCACCGCGAGCATCGGCGACGACGGCGACGACGGCGACGACGACGACGACGACGACGACGACGACGACGACGACGACGACGACGACGACGCCTCTTCCTCCACCGCCTTCTCCTGTCGCCTTCCCCACCTGCAAAGTCGACCTGGTGGCTTCCCCACCACGTAGGCGACCCGGCTCCGCTGTCCACCAATGATCAGCGGC
Organism: Anoplolepis gracilipes; assembly: GCF_047496725.1. Taxonomy (NCBI): domain Eukaryota; kingdom Metazoa; phylum Arthropoda; class Insecta; order Hymenoptera; family Formicidae; genus Anoplolepis; species Anoplolepis gracilipes. Next base: position 15,262,771 of record NC_132970.1, on the reverse strand, counting down.
TGTCTCTCCTCCGCGGTGCACACGGCGGCTCTCTCACGGCGACCTCTCGCCACTCTTCGCTCCTGGGCTTCTGTCCTACCTGCCTGTCTCTGTCGGCCGCTTATACATTCCTCGTCGGAGGCGGAAGACGCCGCCGTCGGAGGCCGGAGGCCGCCCGACTTCTCGTTCTCGTATCTCGCGCCCGTCAATAACCAGACGTACCCTTAGTAGGTGCTCTCTCGATCGATATTTCTCGCGCGAAACTTGCCGTAGACTCTCTCATTCATGCTTCCCGCACGATAATTGTCTTGATTTCCTTCTAGGGCGCTCGCCCATTTCGGCATGAATGAAAACGTAATTATTACTTGACAATCGAACGTTTTTTAATTGGAAGCATGATTAGAAAGAAAAATTAACATCATGGCTCGAGTTTCATCTGGAACTTTTGCATTCTTCTTTTAATGATTTACGTTGCACGATTTTGCTGTTATATTATTAGATCTGATCGATATCGGATAGATATTGCACGCATTATTGATATACAGATATCATCTTGATAGTATACGATAGTTATCTTTATGTTATCATTATACGCTCTTTCCGAATATACTGCTTGCTAAAGTATTATATATCGTCGTTCGATTTCACGCGATGTCTGTATAGTGTCCAATTTCGTTGCATCTCTTCTTACGTCTGCTCGAACTGTGCGATAGCATCCGTTGGGAACAGGTGTCGCTCTTTCATTTGCTGACGACGCTGATTACCGATCGCCTTCGTGTCTAGCCGCTATCGCTGCCGTGATTGCTGACGTGTAGTCTGTACCGCTCTCGAAGTATTCACCATGTGCACAGATTATAAACATTCTTGTTCGATAAAGTTATCGCGTAGCACGCCAATAATTGTGTGTCTCAAACTGCTACGTCCGACGAATTTAATGAGAATAATTTGGTAATTCGTATGATTATATATTATATAATATGATTGTCTGCGAAAATTACAGACAACACAAATATTTCTACGATTACATATTTTCGTAAGTTTTTATTAAAAAGTATTTTTTTTTTTTTCATCAAATAATTTCTCTTTTATTATATATTACATTTTTTATATAGACAGAATTTTCATAATTTATGTATAAAATTGTTAAGTAAATTTACAAATGTGCAATTTTGCAAATCGGTTCATATATAATAATTATTTTAAATTTCAATATTAATTTTGTATTGTGTGTAATTTAATCAATAATCGTCGTTCTTTTTTCTACAGATAAAGTACGTGACACTCGAAGAGAGAGAGATAGAGAGATAGAGAGAGAGAGAGAAAGAGAGAGAGAGAGAGAGAGTCAAATAATTATATACATATATAAGATAATTAATTGTAAGAAAAAAAGAATACTTATATGATAAAAAAAATTAAAATATGAAAACCGAATATGTTGTATGAAATACTTTGTTATTTTCTGACGTTAGTTATTTACGTACTGAGTCATCTTGCAATTGTTACATTATTTACACGTGGTTGCACATGAGGGCTGCCACGCTGTCTGCGAACACGTGGCGCGGTATCGATTGATAATTCCAGTCGATGCCCGAAAACGTTGGTATTCTACCCCGTCTATCGTCGCGATCACTGCTCGCATATAATTTACGGCGCTGTGTCAATCGGTTTCCGAATCATCCGCTGTTGATTAAAGCAACGTTATCCATCAACCGCGCGAAAAACGAACACGTTCGTAAGCGAGCGGGAAAGACCTGAGGAGAAAAACTGTTATTTCACGCGACGACGGTTACCACGTCGAACCTCGACGAGCAACTCGCTTCACGCCAGCACTTCGACTTTGCATTTCTGGGTGCGTTTGCTCGACTAAGCGTTCCTCCTCTCCGTCTTCGTCGCACCTGAACACGACCTCCGACCCCACGAACGCTCGTTCGGCGCGAAACGCGCCCGCGCACCCTTCCGGGCGCAGCTCCGCCCTGCTTCTTCGTCCTTTCGGACCCAGGATCGGCTGCTTCTCTCATCCCATTTTTTTTTCTTTCCCTTCTTTAGCTTAATCCCATCGGATCGGCGCGTTCAGAGATTCGCGTGATCCGAGAAGACAACTTGTTCATTTAAGAAAGTTATCTTTATTTCAACTTACCCTAAATAGTAAAGCTCAACTGCAGCTATTGTATAAATTTACAAAATTTTGAGAGAACTATATATGTCAATATGTTATTTTTATAACATATTTTTTTCAATATACAAAAGTGTTATTTTAAAAATCATGTTTATCAATTTTTTTCAAATAATTTAATATCGTATATAATAGAAAGTTAACATTGATAAGTAATGGCCCAATAGCGCAATACACGAAGCGTAAAAAAAATAATAATCTAATAGAAATCCATGTAATTGGGCGTCTAAATAGTGTACTATACACGTTGCTAGAAAGATTGTCTATGTTAAAATGATTGCGCCGTTTTACATCAACTTTCCTCCCTCCCTTCTAGTATTCTGATTTCCATCTGATTTTTAAATTGCTTATTACAAGAACAATCTTCTTAATGTTAGTGACAAATATACCTCTATCTCGGTATGTCTTTTTTCTCTTTTGATAAGTCTCCTTTTTTCTCTCGTTTCTCGCGGCGTTTCTTTCTGATCGTAATTTTCCTTCGGATATGTACGATGACGTTCACATTGTTTGCATTGTCGCACCACGGAGGATTTACCGATGGGTACCGTTAGAGAGACTTACCCGAGTTAATTAGTCACTTTATTTTCTCAAGACTTCAATGATTATGCGATAACAGAAGCACACGATTATTTTTATGTACGTATGCGCGATCATTTTCTCGTTGTTTTGTACAATTTTTTCATTGTGTAATATTTGGCAGTTGCTGAGGACGATCCAAAGAAGGATCTGAAAAACATCTAATAATTATATGAATTTCTAAGATTATTTTTGTTTTTATTTAAATGTATCGTCATATATCGTGTCATTATTTGCCAATATTTATTTTCTGCATACAGAGTTGTTAATACATAATTATTTTTAGAGAGAGAGAGAGCCTTGAACTTATTATATTTTGATCGTATACATATAATCTAGTAAAAAATCCTTTAATAAATAATATGATGATGATATTCGCAATAATTTGTAACCTAATCGCATATATCGATATTATTTTCATATATGTTCATCATATTTTTTTAGCGTACAAAATTCTCATTTTAAAAATCATGTATATAAATTTTTTCAAATAATTTAATAAATTATAGTACTTTAATATAATTTATTAAAAAATCTTTTTACAAATAATATATAGCATCTATAATGATATCGTCATAATCATAAATTAATGTAATTAGCAAATTACTTCAGCACTTCAATAAAATGCAATTATCATATCTCTCACATAATTCTCACTCTTTATGAACGCTTTAATTTGCGGCGAAAAGCGCCGGGAATAACCGAAATGTGCCGGCTGCATCGTTTTCCGTTATAATTACGCGCGTATGAGCACCGTACGAGTCTTTCAAATCGTAAGGACTCGTTATTTTAACGAGAACTGGCCGCGGCGACTTATTGTCGACGGGGTTCGCCATCGCAAGTTGTTGGCTCTACGAGTTCGCGCAGAAATATCGCGACGCGGACCGTCCGCACCGGTTTATTTTCATCCTGGAAAATCGTAAAAGACCGCCGCACCGTGTCGTTGAAGAAACGACGAATACGAGCATGCCCGCTTCCAGGGGTTACGGTTATCGTCGCGACTCTCGTTGCTACCGGATCAAAGGATCCAATCGAGCGATTCTATTTCCGCTCTTCTCCCGCTCCCCCAGATTCTACCGGAAGAATTATAATCAAAATGACGCGATGAGTTTGAATTTTCTGCTCGATGCAAAAATATGTACAATATAATACTCGATACCTTTGTTAAGAGATTGTCATGTCCAATGAAGCACTTATGTAGATATGCAAAGAGACGAACGGGGATTCGAGCAAGTCGACCACTCCTTCTCGTGAAGAAACGCAGTTTCCATCCAGCGTAGAATCGGAAGCGAGACAAATGATATTTATTATGTGTGGTGGACTCGCTTCTTAGATCCTTGATCGGTGATTCGCGACGGATTAATCGAGGCCACCCGCTCGAATCGCCAACGTTACATTGCGATTCATTTAACGAGTCATAAATTTTACACTCTCATATATATATAGGGTAAACTCGGGTAAGATGGCCATAGTTTTTTTAAATGCAAAAAACATACTTTTATTTTTGTTATTTTTTAATAGTGTTTGGCATATTATCTTCACTGAAGCTTAAATTACGTAATATTATCGAAATTAAAAGGAAAATATTTAATAGAAATTTTATATTCTCAAAATAGTAAGCATTGGCCATCTTACCCAACTTTTAAGGAAAAGATGACCATAGTGACGGAAAAATGGCCATATTTATAAAAAAATAGTGAAAACGGAAATAAAAATTATAGGTCATATAACAATTTACATATCTTTATAATATGTCTAACGCCGATTACGATAGCCTAACTGTAATTTATTTGACGTTATAACAGTTAGTGGACATGAAAAACTTTGCAGGTAGTCAAAAGTAAAAATATGATGTAAGATTCACAATATCATTATTTCGAATAATGTATGCACATAAATTACTGTAAATATCGATTACCTTTGATAATGATTAAAAAAGCGTACTATGTAGCGATTATTGAAAAAATTACAGCTTATGGCCATCATAGCCTAGTTTACCCTATATAAATTTAAAACTGTATAGAATTTATTATTAAATTTTATATATATAATATATAATATATACAAAAAAAGAGAATTATATTTACATCAAAGTAGAGGGTAGAAAATGACTCACAAAATTCTTAATTTGATAATTTCTTTCTTCTATCATTGAATCGAACAATATCTAACGAGAAAATCTTCCAATCACCAACGATATCCAGCAAGTATTTTCATTCTAGTTCCATTCTTTTGCATCGCACAGTCGTCGGAGAGCATTTCGCATACTCTCATTCAGCTTGCGCGCTCTTCCTCTTGCAACATCATTTTTCTCTCTACCCCATAACCCGCTTTACCTTCTCTTTCCCTCGCGTCGCTTCTCGGGTCACCTCTTCGCGAAGTGCTCTTTGTTTCCCGTTGCACGTGCTCCACCCGCGCTCGCACACGAGTAAAAAACACGACCGACAGAGAGAGAGAGAGAGAGGGACCGAGAGAGAGAGAGAGAGAGAGAGAGAGAACTATAAAAAAGTGTAAAAAACAAGGGGGAGGAATGAGAGAGGGTGGACCAGGTGGGAGGACGATATGTGTGACTTCATAAGGCATCCATATTCAAATGGATATAGTATTACGTGTGCGTGCTGGTTGCGTTATGCATTCGCAACGACAAGAGGCAGGTGTCGGTCGTTGGTGTTGGTGAGGGTCAGCTCATACGCGTGTATCACGCCCGAGTATGCGTATCTGCGTACGGCGAGAGAGCGCGCACGTTCTATGCGCGAATTGAATACATGCCTGTCAGTGGCGTAGGAATGAGTTTCGCTGATACATGTGTGAAGCAACACGATAGTACCTCTATATTTATAAATATAAATAATGCAATTGACAAACGGCAGAAAAGTAATAGTTAGTCTATGTAACTTGATATCATTTTTGTTATAATATTATATTTATTATAAGAAATTTATGATAATAAATAATATATTTATTATAATAAATATTAATACAATAATATAATAAATATTCCACGTGCAGTTTATGCGTAATATTGGAAGATAAATAAATTGCTTGGCAAGAGTTGAAAAAGCGAACGATTGCATCCAATGCGTGAGTGCACTTTTCATATCGGATGTATAATGGAGGTGAATTTTGAAAAAGCGTTTTCATATTTGACATATTTTGCAGAAAATTTCCAAGATATAGTAAATTTCGATAAAAATCCCTAAAATCCTAAATAAATATATTATACTACGGTATGAATTAATAATTCAATTTTTATTCAAAATACAAGTTTTTGATTGAAATAAAAATTTGCATTCTTCTTCTTTTAATAAATTGAGTTGAATAAAATCGGTATATTTTTATGAAAGCGAATAAGAAATTTTATTTTAATATCAGCTGTTAAATTCTTTCAATAGAATAAAATATAAAAGCATATTAGTTTTTTTTTTTGGTTTACCGCTATATGTTATCCCTATCGACTTTCTCGCATTTAATTTTTGCCACAGATTGAATATAAAGCGCAGTTGCTAAAATCATAATTTAAAAAATAAATATCTCTTTTATCTTTTTAAAATCTGGTTTTATGTCTATAAACGATTCAGAATATTTAACTAATTTCTTGGCTCTATTTAATTCAGGGTTTCAATAAAAACTAAATATCGATCAATGCTAATTGGATTGTTGTAGATTTCTATCTAGACAAAGTATTTTAAATATTTTGTTTAAAGTTAAACTATTGAATGTAAAAGAATTTTACAGAGAAAAACATTGGAGCACGTGGAATTTACTTAGATTTTGCGCGTGTTTAAACATTAAACTTCTAATCTGAATTTTATCTTTATAGATTTTTCAGCCCGAATTTATAATTTTTGGGGAAATTCTGATTAGATTCCAAAATTTTTTTCTCATATGCAAGACATTCTAATCTACTATATTTGTATGCTGTCGACGGTTTCTTGAGATTGAAGATTTCTCGGAACGGTGACATGCGGCCCTGCCGCGCTGTGTACTCAGTATATTCAATTAATCTCCCTCCTGACGAGCCCTCCCAGGCGTGGACTTTACGACCTTCATGCCGAAGAAAGGACTCGAAGAGCGACTGCGATCCGAGCGTGGCTCTATGTCACGTTTGACGCACAAAAGATAACCGCACATGTGCATTAATCGTAAAAACATATGCATGTAATTGGAGCTCTCTTGATAATAAAATCTTACTTTTTACAATCAGTCAAATTTACGTAAACCATACAAAGCTAGCTATAATGCTTTTAATTGTTAGAAAATAAAATACGATATATGACAATAAGAACGCACAGATAATACATTTACATATCAATTTAATTTTGTTTAAAAAAAAACTATCGCGATAAATTAATCAAAGCGTCGACGTTCCGTATACTTACTCTATATACGGAAGAAGCATGTGATTCGATTTTGGTTAAGGACCACCGAAATGACAAAAGAGAGGGCTAGTTTTCGGAGTAAGTATCAACCCCGTACAACCGTTTGCGATCTCGAATATTATCGTGACAGAAAGGAGAGGAAAAGGGGAGAGAGTCGAGAGATTCTTACCGCTTCTCCGCGTGAGAAGGAGCGAGATCGACGATGGCGGAGGGACGGAGGGAAAGTGCCGTTAACGGATGACGTATATTAGGGATACTCTGGTCGAGTAGGGTACCCAAGGATCCAGGACCCTCCCTGTCCTTTAGCTGGCTATAAAAACCACTCGCCTTCCTTCTCGACCCTTACCTAAAAGGCCAATCCGCCCTACCGCCCTTATCGATCCGCGCGTTCGGTTACTCTCTTTGAGACTTGCGGACTCTTTTCTTTTCTTTTTTTTTTCTTTTCACCAGACCTCTCATCAATCCACCTCCTATCCCGCAACTTGATTTTCCGACCAATATAAACGTTCCTCCATATTGCTTCAATATTTCAACGTAACAATTTACATGTAATTATATATGTATATCTGGATTCTCTTAATTTAAATTTCTTCATCTTAACGATCTGTAGATTCTATTTACTCGCTGACTGTTCTATATTTTTCTCTTTCATGAGTTTATTTTCATCATCAAGATTACCCGAGACTTTACATTGCCTTTCGCAACTTCCTGCTTTTCGTTCTTGTATATATATATACGACTTTGCATGAAATTCCCGAGTGTTTGACCATGCTTGAAAGTTTTTGAAGTCCATTCTGGCGCCAATAATCGCCAAGTGTAACTACATCGGAAAACGTGCAAATATTTATCGAAACATTCGAGAGATATTTATCGACAAACGTGTTGCGGTGTGTGACCGCACTATAACCGTATATTACCGAAAATTTGCGTTCACTTAACAATGCTTAATGCGTCGTTAGTACAGTATTAACGGGAGAATAATACCGTCATGCGCGCATGAACGTGATTATCTGGAAAGCATCTATGAATAAGAAGAATGAGCTTTTACTCTTTTAACGTGTATTTAACATAAGAGTGCTCGATGTAGAAGTCCGCAATTTTTTTTTTTCCTTTTTTCTTCATTCGAGTGCGTGTGGTACGGCTGTGCTGATTTGTCGTCGGGATAATAACCAGAGGAAGATGAATTAGATCACATTTACTTGCAATAATCGCTCAGGAAACCAGAGTCAACTTTTAGTGTTTAATTCTATATAGTCATCGTAAGTAATATATACATATGATGTGTGTAAGATTTATATCATTTGCATACAAATTCTTTAATTTTATGAATTCTGATTTTTATCCGTTTTAACCGATAACTTTTAATTTTTTCTTAAAAGAGAAATCTTAAACACGCATCTTGGAAAACTATTAAAAATTATTAAAAGAATAAAATTTTAAATAAACAAATTTTATAAAAAATAATAATAATTATATAAAAATCTATCGATTTGGAAATAAGAAGAATATGTGTACCCAGAGATACTTCGCATCGTAGTAAGATTAATGATCTCACGGACTAATAAATTCAACGTTGTTGGTTTTTATTAGATGCGAGCGTTCCTATTACGAGGAACATATAAATGCGAGCGAGTTGCACGTCGTACAAGCTGCATATTTTCCATCGACGATGGTAGCGCGAGTAGCAAGACAAGAGGGGAGTGCAAGGGCGGACAGAGAGGGCGGCAGAGAATTGTAAGACGGCAGAGTGGGAAGGAGAAAGAGAAAGAGAGAGAGAAAGAGAGAGGGAGAAAGAGGAGAGGGAGAGCGAAACATGTCGTGCAGCCTATATCTAAGACGGTCGCATGTCATATCAGCAGTCATCGGACTGGGATATAGGTATGTCTGTATAATGCCGCGATAGTACCTCGTCGGTGCCCCTGTGTGTATATTACGGGGGATTTAGCCCTCCTCCCCCGTCCTCGGGAGAGAGAACCCTCGCATGCTCGGAGACTGATGTGACCGCGGAGAGACCGCCTCGTTGAGACATGCGAGCCGCCTTGTACGCGCAACCCTTGTCGCCTTTCGAGATCCGAGAGCGAAAAAAAAAAAAAAAGAAATATCAGAGATGTTCCTGATCGCGAATGAATCGTCCTTTATTAATTAATAGCCGCAATACGGTCGGGAAAGTCACTGACTGATCGCCACGTCTGACGGATTCGCACGTGTGTCAATGCGCGGAAGAAATCGGGATGGATATACTCCATGATATTTCTCTGTATGCATACTTAATTTATATCTAATGCCTGATAAAACCGCGGTGACCGAGATCCGACCAGTGGCATGCAAGCGAGTTGCTTTATAAAAGCAATTCTGCGTTGCAGTCATGTGCGCAATAAGTCTTATATTTCCCGGTTTCTCAGAAATAATTTCTGATTCTTATTTGATACGTATTTTTTTTTTATTTTTAGAATCAAGTACGTGTGTATAAAATAATCTTTATATATTTGGAAAATAAGCCATTTATTAAATAAACAGGTGTCTATTTATCTTTGTAAACTTTATACACACACACACACACACACACACACACACACACACACACACACACACACACACACACACATATTTAAAGTGTCACATATGTTTATAATTTGACATTGTTTTGACGTTAAGTCAAGGCTCAATTATATTTACAAAATCTACTGACACTATTGGCACAATATCTAACAATAAGCTTATGGTGTTAAAAATATTGTCTGCATTTTCTTGCTTTAAATTATCTTGATATTATAATAAATTGCTATATTAACTTTTAAAATAAAAATAATGGAAAACTAATTTAAAATATATACAGAAATATTATAAAAATTAATTTAAATCAGGCCGAGTTTTTATATTTGAAGTGTAGACATTTATATTTAATATTTAGTAAATGCGATTTCATACAAGTTAATTTTTAAGAATTATTAGCAGAGCAATATTCGCAAAATTTTAATCTTTTTTATTCAGGAAAAGAAGACATTAAGCACAATTATAGAAATTAGAAAATAATCAACCTTTCTAGCGCAAGCCTGAATCATGCAGATATCTAAATCTAGATCGTACTGATCGTACTGATCGTAGGCGATATAATAAATACACATGGAGAAATATCAATGGTGATAATGATGCGATTTCTCCGAATTTCCGTTAATTCCCCCTCGTTAACATATCTGATTGTTCAATAAGCACAAAGATATCATCATGGATATTCGCTGCGATGTATATGAATAAGCTGACGTGTATTAACGTTGAAAAAAAAAGTAGGTTGACTATATAGTGCGCGAAGATTAAAAGCTTCTGATGTTTCGTATTTAAATTAACTCGTTATATTGGATCCTTGAACGTTACTATAAAATCGAGCATTTGTAAGACCGATTAAGGATCTCGTTAGTATGTATTGGTACACGTTGTCGTCTTGTAACGAAATCACCTCGTCTGACAAGCCGCGAACGAGCGTGACGGACGTACTTATGACGTGCGACACACGATGTACACAAATTTCTTCTTACAGACTTCTTCTTGAAAATATATCGAACAAGAAATAATAATTCTATTAGCACGAATATATTATAAATATAATGCTCGCGACGTGAAATGTATTAAATTAAGATATATCTTCGAGGGCATAAAAAAGGAGAACAAATGCCATAGCTATTAATTAAAAGCAAAGCATGGGGTTAATGGTTAAAGGGGTACTCATGTGACCTTAGTCGTCATGCATTTATAACTAGCTCTGGTAGACTGAATAAACAAGGGTGATAAACTTGATAGCTTATCTTTTTACACGAATATATATACATATATATCAAAGATAATCACATTCTAGATTTATTTCCGTCCCGATCTTGAAACTCGAAGAATTAAACATCCTTAAAATTGATATTAGATTTAATTACGATCAATATACATATAATGTCCACACGAATAAATAGCTTACACGTTCTTTCAACTAATTTAAATCAAATTCGAGGAAGACTAACGAGATACACCGGGATATATCCTCCGCTCATTCCGTGGCGCAAATTATTATGCGCGTTCAATAAGGTGGACAAAGAACCATAGCGTGACTTCCGTGTTTCAGGTCAGGACGATATATTTCGTCATTATATTATTACGCGACTGGATAAAAGGCATCATGTATTTATCGTCAGAATATTAGTTTTAATGTGAGCGAGATATACGTATCTCTTATAAAGATTTAATTTATTACAGATTGTATGCTTTAAATCTTCAATCTCTGGTGTATCTGCGGCATATGTGTATGCTACCGTGTCACATTGATTTTTACAGATATTCAGCCAGCATCTGTCGACGATTAAGTCCAAAAGAAGTAAGCATTATAATGCTCACAATAATGGTTTGTATAGAAAATATGTACAAGAACAATCATAGGAATACAATCGCACTTGTCGGAACAATGAAACACTGACACATAGGTATAACGCATTTATTTTTTCAATTTTATCTCAAAACTTCTTATCACGCTTCAAATATTAAACAACTTGCAAAGATATTTATCCTATTCCTTCGTTTATCTTGAAATTTTAAAGAAATCCATCTGTATATTATTTAATAATAAAAATAACAAAATTACAATAAAATTAAACGTGACAATAATAATTATAGTTATTTCTTGTGTGAATATTTATACATTCAAGATCTTTTATTAATAATATTAAATATAAAATATTTGATATTTTCAAGTTACCATACATAAATATATAAATATTTATTCGCGTTTATATACTTATTTTCACAAAATTAACAAAAATAGATTTGCTCTATCTGTATATGTATCTCGATGATAAAACCAGAAATGGAATACCAACAATTTGATGGACATAACTTAGCCAATGATATCGAAGATATATCTTTTTGTCATATAAACAGGCTGTTGAGAGAGAGAGAGAGAGAGAGAGAGAGTGCAGTATGCATGTCGTGTGCAACTCGATGCGAATTCAGGCATACATACGTATATGCGGATCAGGTGTACACGGGTGTGCGTGTTTTCGCGCGTAAGTGGGTTGAGTAACTAAAAGCCAAGCCTGGGTCGAGTGCATGAGTGTATCATAGAGAGGTCATTCGAGCGGAAAAACGCAACTAAACACGAGTAATTGGAAGGTTAAAGAAGGTAGGTTGTTAAGTTTCAATCCGATTAGGTCTGTCGACACCCTTACCTATGCCAGGGACGCGCGCGCACCAAATTATATTTATTATATCATTTAAATATCTTATCTGTATTTTTCACGTTATCACGTATTACAACGAATATTTTATTTTTTTTTATTTATTTATAAAACGATATTTAAAAAAAATAAATAATTATATGTAATTTCATAATAAAAAGTATATGAATTATTAATTAAAAGCATATTAAATAATTAAAATTATATTAATAAAAAAAAATATATGTATGTATGTATATTAATAATATATTATATATAAAATACACATATATTAACAAGTATTTATTAATAAAATATTAATAAAACTTAAATAAATAAAAGAGAGGGTCAAGAGAGGGAATTCTCTCTTATCAAATTAAATAATTTATCAAAAATATAATTTTACGTGACTGTTTCTGAAATAGAGGAATTAATTAATAAATGTATATCAAACAAATTAATGTGAATACATAGATATATATCATAAAATTTGTTATTTAATTAATATTGCGAGCAAGTTTTCCTTACGATGCGTGCTGCCCTGGAAAAGCGTTCGAAAACTCGAGAAAAACAAGAAAAGAGTTTCATGTCAAACTTTCTCGCATACACATACACACATACACATGTTTTAGTTTAACGCGAGAAGTGGCAATCGTCGTTAACGCCGTTTTAAATTATTTTTTTCATCAGAGAAAATAGAAACTTTGCATACATCCATTCTCGCGATCTGTGTCCGAGTAATTAAACATGATGCGTGATGAATTATAAGAAGACAGCGCGCAAAATTGTACGTAAATAAGGTACGACTGTGTGACTTAATAAGCGTCTTAAATGTTCAAGTAAGAATTGAATTTTTCAAATTGCAGATCGTGTTTCTCTCGTGCTACTGCCCGACAGTATATTCGGAGCAATAAATCCAACACAAAGAGCACCCTTGTTCTTCGAAGAGCGTCCATGTAGGATAATAAAACAGAACGTTTCGAATTACATTGCGGCTGTTTTCAAAACAGAATTCAATCTTTCGAACAGTTGTCATTATCATAAGTATCACGAACCTTTCGTTACGCTAGACGAACAGTCATAAAAAGTCTTCACCCATTGATCCCTCTTGACCATTTTTTAAACTATATTTGAAAGAATATTTTTTAATATTTCGAGAGTGTCATGTTATGTTTCGTTTAATTATTGATATATTGATAACTTATATATTGATTCATATCTCTCTCTCTCTTTCTCTCTCTTTCTATATATATATATATATATATAAAATATGAGAATTAATATTTTAGTTATATATATTTCCATATTTTTTACATATTTTTTATATACTTTTCTAAATAAAGAAAAATTATATATTATACCAGTGTATAATTTAAGATTGTTACACAACGTTAAAGTTTTATACTTTAATCAATTATTGAAAGAATAATAAAAAGGCCATTTTGCTCTTACAAACTCGTTGAAAAGTTTAAAAATTCGCTGCAAACTGCAGCCTACAATTATCCTTTCTCCAAGAATCCAGGAGCGCAGTAGGGCAGGACACAATCCTTATAATAGAATTTGTAAACCGGAATCAACGCGCCCCCTCGGCGCAGCATCAGGGGTTGTTATTCGCGAAGTTCTACATTCGACGCGAAAGTGAGCGAGATGGAGCGGGAAGTGATTTAAGACGGTCTCTTGATCCTCTCCTAACCCCGCAGTTCCCGAGGCTTCCACCCTCGTCCCCCGCCCTCACCCCTCGCTCCTCTATCTTCATCCCTCCGTGCGTGCATCGTCCTCGAAAAGTGGCAGCGGGGGATTGCTTCGCGGCCGCCGTTGGCTTTTCGTTGCGGTTCGTGCGGGGGATGTTTCCTTCCCTTGTGAACATATCCGCCTTTCCCCTCATCCCCTTTCGCCTAGGCTGCCGCCGTCTGTCTCTTTCTCCCGTGAATCATGGCATATTACTGGTACGGCGGTGCCTTCAGCTCAGTCAATGTAAACCCTCGAAGGCATTTGCTGATTCAAATTAATCACAACCGAGGTAGCCTAAACCACCCCCTTACACCTCGTCTCTGCATCGTGAGTATCACCAAGCCCGCCAACAAAAGCAAATATCTTTAATCACTCGTCTCTTATACGCTATATTATTCTACAAAACTCATTATAATAAACGTCATAAATTTAACATAAACTATATAAGTCACTTTTCTAATTATTATAATGACAACTCTCTATCTTTTGCTCTAAAATTAGAAAATAGAAAAACTAGATTTTTTTAAAAAGTATTTAAATATAAATACATATTTTGTTATTAAAAAAATGTCTTTTTCTTTCGTAATGTTTTTCTAAAACTTGAAAATGGTTCTGTAAAGTAAATTAAACTTAATTCAATATTGCAAGAACAAAAGTGATTTAGAATTAATTAGACTTTCATATTCTAAATTTACAATCACAAAATTAGTATGTCATCAATTAAAATTAAGAATCGAACAACAATGCTCTTCTGGATTAAAGGCATCATTCTATCGATTCCGATGTTTAAATGAAAAAACGGAGAGAAATAGAGACAGATGAAGAGCGCAAGAAAAAAAAAAGAGCGTTTTTCATCCTCATGACACGGCTACCGGTGGCCTGCTAGACTTTCGTCGCGCTGCATCGCCCGTTTCATAGGGTTGGTAAGTAGAGAGGGAGGGAAAGAGAAAGAGAAAGAGAAAGAGAGAGAGAGAGAGAAAGAGAGAGAGACAAAAAAGAGAATGTAAAGGGTTGGCGGGGGAGGAAAGGTGCGAGTCCAACGAGAGTGCTCTTTAGAATTAGAGCAGAGCTAGCCTCGCTTCTCTCTCTCTCTCTCTCTCTCTCTCTCTCTCTCTCTCTCTCTCTCTCTCTTTTTCTCTCTTTTCTTCTCTCTCTCTCTCTCTCTTCATTCCACCGAGATTTCCTCTCTCCTTCCGTTCCCCTCTCTCCTCCTCCGCTCGATGAATCCGCGAGGCGTCTCATCACGCAACATTACCCACCGGGCTCCGCGACTCACAGCTTCCCTTTCACTCTTCTCCCCGCCGTCATCCCTCTGCACTACGGCGTTCGCCCCTCCCTCTCCCCCCGTCTACTCACAAGCCATCCCGCGGCCTCCGTTGGCAGCACTTGCATCCCAGCCACGCAACATTAAGCCCACTCTTCCGTATTTTTCCTCGGATTCTATGGAGTTTCCTCGGGGGTGGGGGGTAAATTTTTTTTTATTTTTATTTTTCGTATGTGGAAAATGTTGTCCGCGCGTATATTGAAGTTTCGCGACAATCTCAATACTCGGCTTCGTATAGATTTGATTCCAGTGGCAAAGCTAAGTATTAATTTCTCTTGACGTCTTATATACTTTTATTGTACAAGTAAAGTTATTTCAAGCATATACAAGGTTGTGGAATCAGACGATTTTCTGATTGCAATGAGGTCTTGTCGAAATTTTACAACTCATCTTACAAAAAAATTGATCGAATTTCAATAATAATGATTTGCAGTTTATGTGTATATTTTATATTTACTAAAAAGAAATAATCAATATTCTCTATATTATCTAGAATTTTTCTGCTGCATTACAACTTTTAATTAGCCTTTTGTCTATAAATAATGACATTATGGAACATGTATATTAATCGAAACTTAAAGGTAATAATATAATAAACTATATTTACTGCAAAATTATTTAGTAATCCGCCATTGCTATATATTTCGCTATCTCTATTTTCCATTTTATCAGCCGCGAGTATCGGGGCAACGCGAGAGGCGGAGAACGTGGAGAAGTAGCGGCAGAGGAGTCGGAGGAAGGGTCTCTCTAAAGGGTGCTGCTACCAACGGATGAGGGAGAAGAGAGAAGAGAGCAGCGAGGAGGAGCGCGGAGGGTGGGAAAGAGGTCTCGTCTCCCTGTCTCTATTGATCCTCCGAGGAGGAGCCGCGCGCACCTCGTCTTCCACCCCTCCTCGGTAGCAATCTCTCTCCACCAACGGGAACGAGAGAGATAGAACGAAGGGGGAGAAAAGGGGGAGAATGAGAATGAGAGATAGGCAGAAAGAGAACCGTCATACACCAGGTTGGCTGATGCTATTCCGGAAAATGCGGCAATAAAACGTAACGTCGGTTCTTTGTATCAGACTCGTGTTAGCCGCGTCTGTTTGTTTAATAAATCGAGAATGCGCTTTCATCTCTCCTGTTTTTTTTTTTTTTTTTTTATTTCTTTATTTTCTAGAGGTGTAGACGCGTCCAATTAAATACGACGAAATCGCGTGTAGATTTCCGCTTCTCCCTTTTTCACGAAATACGTTACACTCCCAGAAGGGTCTCTAAAACGAGAGTACCGTCAACTTTAATTCACGCGTCCGCTTTCTACGAGAGAGGTTCGCGATTTTTAAAAGTTTCTGCCAGAAATCGCAGATCGAGTAGATTTCTCTTACTTGTGACGTTACGTTTTAATGTTAAAGAGCAGAATAAATTATTAAGGTAAATTTTGCTTTTATAAAAGATGTCTTTCTACATTTTTATTTCACTTTGTGCGAATAATGAAAGGAAGGAAAATTTATAACAATACATATATCACTTTAATGACATTTAAGTACTCCCTTACTTTTCTTCACATGCCCAATGAAGTAAGTAGAAAAAATATTTTCTCTGTAAAACGTCACATTTAACAGATGATTTCTATCACACATGCGCTTCTTAAAATTATCGTCGTTAATTAAACGGTTCGTTAAATGCTCATTGCGTTTTCTGCGTAGGAATCACGTGGCTGCTATTGGCGCGATGTCAGTCACTATCTTCTCCCACTGCCTTCCCTTACTTTTCACATCCCTCTCTCCTATTCTCCTCACGCGCGCACAACTCGACCCATTGTTATCTCTGTCAAAAGGGGGGGACTTCCCATTGGTCGATGATCTTCCCACTCGTGGCGATGCTTCCCTCGCTCATCAGTACCGTCTTCCTGCGCGGGCTCCTGTGTCGCTCGGTTTCTCGGGACAGTAGTGTGCGTGCGTAGAGCCAGGATTGGGCCGAGAGAGCATCCTCCATTCCTGATTGGTTCGGCCGCGGGAGCATCTCTGCTCATCTCCGCGGTTGCGCGCGCTGCCACGATGATACTCTTGGCTTTCCATCTGTCAATGGAGATATTGCTCAAAATGGAGGCCTCCTTTGTTTCGAGAGAGAGTTCTTTGCTCTATTCACGTTTCGCAAAATAAGTATAATGATTTACGGAAAGTAAAAAATAAAATCGCAAATCTATGACATTGATCGATGAATTATCATGAACATTTATTAAATATATTTCAAATATTAAACTGGATTATATTGGAAAAGAGACTGTCAAAGTACTATCGGTATTGTATAATAATTTTGCAAACGGAAAGCGGACAGAATTCAACAATAATGTCACGTTTCCGCGACAAAGTGTCAAAACTCGCTCTTACCGCTCTGAACGAAATGAACATTCTCCTTTAACGTCGTCGGCACCGACGACGAACTCGTCTCCCAGAATAGCAGAAACTGTTAGTCATACATCCTGTCGTACATCGCGCTATAACCGGGCGCCGTGACGGTCTAACGCCATTATGGTAGACACGCTAGAAGAGAAACGGGAGGGTAGAGTAGAGAGACATCGGGAACAAGAGGGAGAGCGATATTACGTGGAGATGTGGCGTGAGAAAGAGGATGAAGGAGAAACGGAGACTGCATCGGCAGGAACGGTCGTTGCAGCGGCAGTAACACGGTGCTGCTGCATCTATTCATACACACCGTCGGCTTCATCGACGTCAACGGCATTGGCAGCGCAGCTTGCGCGTATCCAACGTGACGAGAGAGAAAAGAGAGAGAGAGAGAGAGAGAGAGAGAGAGAGAGAGAGAGAGAGAGAGAGAGAGAGAGAGAGCGAATGAGAGACGGGCTTGGCAACAGTGGCCACTTCTCGGTTGTTCCTCCTCTCTCTCTATCTCTTTTTCTGTGTCTCTCCTCCTTTCTTATCTCAGTCTCTCTATACGAAGGAACTCAAAGCCAAAGCGACAGAGAGAAGGAGAGAATGGGCGGGGGAGGAGATGCATGACATCTACGAAGGGTGCGACTGAGCAAGATGGTATGATAATTGGACGAGGAGACGAAGAGGAGAGAGAGAGAGAGAGGATCGCGCAGAGAGAAACCGACGCGCAGGTGGAGAACAGAGGGTGAGGGTTTGATGAGGAACAGAGGTAGCGGAGAGTCCCCTCAGGAGGCAGAGGAGGAGCAGGAAGAAGAGGAGGAGGACGCGAAAGGGGGAGGGAGGGGGTGGTTACCATGGCTACCAGAAACCGCAGTCGCCGCCGCCGCCGCCGACGATGCGAGAGGTGTCACTGACTCCTGGCAAAGCTACCGCGCACTAACACGTACGCGCGAGCGCATTTACACGCGTAGATCTGCAGCCTATACACATACACCCATACACGCGCACATACACACGCTCGGCCACGGACAGGTACGCGCGAAGGGGGGAAAGGGGGACGGGTGGCGAGCGTCACCACAAACACGCATTGCGAGACACTGCCTGCGAAGTACCTTTCCGGTCTATCGCTGCCGCTAAGCCGACACTCCGCTCGTGACGAATTTCGTCTTTTACGTCGCGGCCGTTTGATCTCAGGTTCAACATCCAGTTCGAGTCGTTAAGGATGTTGAGGAAGGCAACGCGATTGGAAACGGCACAGGCCTTACACATAGACATTTCGCGGTACTTTGACAATTAGAAAATGTAGTTCAAAGTGGAGAGGGTTGCATATTTTATCTATATAAAAATTTAATATAGATAGAATATGCAAGTTATATTAATATATACATATCAAAGTTTTATATATATATATATATATATATATATATATATATATATATACTAGAAATTTTTCCTATGATTTTTTTTGCTGTTAGGGTATTAACTTCGCGCTGTGATAAAGTTTGTATTTTCTTTCTCCGACTTATATTTCCTGTGGTGCATCTCTCTGTTCTTAATCAAAAGCGTCATTTATTAACACGCGTAAAAGCGATACGTCCACAGTTCTATTTTTGAAAATCAACAGCTCAAAGCGATCTTTTGGAAATTTTGAAATACGTATAAGCGAATGTGTTTCCAAAAATAGGAGACGTCAAATGACTGTAATAATTTTCGACATAAAAATAGGAAATGTGGTTTTTAAAATCTTTTCGCTGTTTCTTCAAATTCTCTATTCGGGTATGTATTGTATGAATGTTAAAGGTGGGAGATTTTTAGTATACATATATGTATATACAGTATAAAAATACTAACGTATAGTAATTAATCCGCGCGAACCTAATCGCTAGCCAATAATCATAGTCTCTCGATTCTCTATTTAACAGAAAATTCGGATTTCATCGACTACGAAACATCTCGTGTTTTATTAGGATTTCGAACTATCCTCTCGCATCTTTCTCGCATCCTTATCGCATTATCTTATTTCTAATTTCTAAAAAGGCACGCTTGAGCAAACATCGCTCGACTTTTTTGAACTCAATACGCAGATAAAAGCTATAATAACTAAAAATTGATATTTTTTCACAACTTTTAGTTATTTAGATATTGTATATATATTATATTGAAAGTGTAAAGTGATATGTTTATTTACATGCCCACGTGCCATCAACTTTTTATCGCGTATAAGTGATTTATATCTCAATTTAGTTACTCATACAAATGTATTTCATACATTTTAGTTATTCATACTTGCGATCATAACGTCGATATAATTTCAAGTGTTTTCTTGAAGGCATGCTTAATATATTTTTAATATATTATATTTGATTAAAACAATCAATGTCATTTGCATAAAAAGTAATTGTTTGCACATTATTTAGGTATACCCTTTTAAGCAGTAGCATATTAAATAGCTTATTTTTTTAATACATCTTTTATATGAATATATATCTTTAAGAAAATATTATTTGAAATTTTAACATATTTATATATCTCTATATAATTTGGAAATAATATTATAACATTTGAGATACAATATTCTCTTAAATAAAAGTCAATGATTTTAAAAACTTATGTCATTGTTTTAATCAGTGATACTTTTATTAATTCAATTTAAGACATCATTTTTTTATATTTAGATATATATTTCTTATCCAGACTGCTCTTATCTTTCGGTCGGCATTCGTTCTTACTTCGCGTGCACGTAGGGGAGCGAAAATAAATAATAAAAAAAAGAATTAACGGCAATTTATGTATTAATCAATGCCGATAGAAAATTTAAAATAACAGTAATTTTAGCAGTAATTATTTTATATCAATAATTTTCTCTGTATTTTATTGTTATTATTATTATTATTATTATTGTAACGTCTCCATAAATTAAAATCAATTTTTTATATTTTAATTTTACTCTTTCTGTCTAATCTACAACTACATTGAACGTACGATACACGTTATTTTTAATTTGCACGGATTTTCGTTAATCTTTCTCAAAAATATTTTATTTAAAAATCGCTGCTAATTTCGTCGACAAAGAAAACGGGATCATCTGATGCTATAACTCGTCGACAACACGACGCACGATTTGCTGCGTGTATTCGCTTCACTCAAAATGATATTTCTGAGAATTGGTGAAAGAGACACGTGGAAAACATGAGCGACAGACCACCCACATTTTTCAATAAATTCTATGCGAGCGTTTTAATATAAAATGAATTATAAAATTTATAATTAATAAAAAGAACTTTTATTAAATAAGAAAAATTTGCATCACACTACTACAACACTTAATTCAACAATTCTTCAATCTAGTAACAAAATATATTATATATAATTTCTATATAAAAGTCATCGGATTATATTGACGATTCTCTTGCTATAAAAATACCTATTATACCTATGTGAAATAATATATTATATAATATATTGTATGCGAATAATAATAATAATACATAATTCATGAAAGATATTTTTTAATTTGAATGAGATAAATTTTGTATTAAAGAAATTTTTGCTTCTTGGAGTTGACATACGTAACATTCGCACATGAAATGTATTTCTTCTCCTTAGAATGTAATTTGTACAATTTAATCGGACAAGTACTCTGTAGAGTGGACATCAGCGTCCTTTCTCCGGAAAGGTCGACGTGACTCAAAAAGACCATTGCAAGCAGAACCGCGCACGGCAGGAAACAAAAGATTCGTCTCTTAACTACAGTTCTCCTCCTCGCTCTCCTTTTCTATATACTTTTTCTCTCTTTCTCCGTTTGTCGGAGCGCGCGCGCGCGCGCGCTCGGGACGAGAATTAAATTAAGGCTTCCGAAAATAAACCCGGGGACATTCAATTGTTTCTCGCGCGGGGGCGAAACGACGACGAGGGCGGCGGTGTCGAACCTCGTAAAAGATGAGAAACGATCTTAGCAAAATGGCCGACCTGACGATGCCTCGAATACAATCGTACGTGGCCTGATGGTGATCGCGTCAAGTAAGGGTAGTTAAGAGAACCAATAATGTTGACGCGCACTCTGTTACGAGAGCGAAAAAAAGATCTGAAAGAAAAGAAGCCCTGCAGGTCCAGCGGGAGGAATTGACAGGTGATTTCCGCTGCAAAAATTCTTTTCCGAAGATTGCTGCGTGGCTGTCTCTTTTTGGAAATTTTCTTCATTCTTATTTCCACCGTGATATTAATTCAGTCAAAATAATAAAACGCATATATGTATATAAATAAGTATATTATATTTTTATTAGAAAATATGTATATATTTTCCGCGGAACAAATAAAAAATATATCGAATAGACTTGGATTGTCAACAGCTTAGATTAAATAATTAAAGAGAAAAAAATGTAAATGCGTTTTAGGGGAAAAGATTGACTAACCAAGCCGTCGATGAGCGATTTCTATATAAGTGAGTTACAGTTTTATTCGTTCGTTCATTCGCGGCATTACGTCTGTGACACGAAACGGTCCCATTGTGCGCGCACGGCGGGAACTTATGTAATCTCGCCGACAGGAAAAGGTAGCGGGAAACGTAAAAGGGGGATGGCGCTTACGCCACTGCGGCGATGCTCTTTCCACGTCTTCGTCGCTTATCGCGTGTACAGTCCGATTCGCCTCGCGGTCTCCATGGAAACCCGCGGAAAAACCTATCGATTCTCTCTTTGGAGAGACTCCTCTGAAAGAGAACTCTTTCAAGAATCCCTCGGTCCCTTTCCGTTCCTCTCTTATCCTCGCCGAATCTCTCTCGCGTCTTCGCCGAGAGGAGAAGCTTTTTCCACTTCCGCCGGCATACTCTGGCGCGTCTTTCGCGTCTTCGACCAGAAGAAGGCAAGAGAAGCGAGAGGAGAGAGGAGAGGACGAAGAAAAGGAGAAGCGAAAAGACGCCCAAGCGTGGCGGCGTCGTTAAAAGAGGTTTATTTCGCTAATAAGACTGGACCTGTGCCGTGCTTATTGAAACAATAAAGAATCACCCTCGCGCACAGGTGGAGTGAGAAAAACCCTTCAAGATGGCGCGCCTTCCTGGTCACGCCAAGTGGATATGCCAAGAGTACGTGCACTGGCTGCAGAGTGTCGCCTGATCAACTCCCGATGGATTTATCGCGGTGATATTGCGGTCCTCTCCCTCACCTTTCTCCCCCTTCTCTCGATACTCGCGTCGTAGTTTTCTACAATCTGTTTCTACAATCCCCGATCGACGTCTTCTTGTTATGAACAAGCGCTCGAAATTTATTTAGCGGTGATAAATACAAGCTTCAAGAAATGTAACACGTTTTAAATTTTTTTTTTATTTCGACAACATGTAAATATTTATAAATTTATCGTATACGTCATAACTGGAGCGCTATACAAATTATGTTTGTCGAATTACTTGTTGATGGAACATAGAACGTAGAAATTGAAGTTGACAAAAAATTGTAATAATTTATATAATAATGATATATTTTATGGAGATAGATTTCTTTCCGAAAAATTACGGATTAAAAAAAAAATAACGGATGGCCAATTTGTGATATTAACTTTGCGGTATTTGAGTGCCTCATGTAGTAAAGAGAAATTTATTGGTTATCGGTTACTCTCGCTTCTCCTTCGCGGCATACCGGTAGTTTTATTTTCGCGTCTACTTTTCCCTTACTTCTTCCGTCATTTTCGTAGATTATTTGATACGCCGCTTCCTTTTTCTAATGTTGGATATATATATCCGATATTAAAAATATGTATACTGTTGAAAAACTTTCTTATATAAAAGTGTTTTTTTTTTTTTTTTTTTTTTTGTGTAAAAATGTTTTTTTCTCCCCATAAAATTCCCCATATATCAAACAGCAAATTAAAATTTGCTATCGCAAACACATCGAAATTTTTTTTACAAAATTTAATAAATTTTCATTTCAATATTCTGAATGCCTAATTCGAAAATTTTGCGAGCCTCAGATGCAGAGGCATTTCTGTTATCTATTAAATGTTACATCTTGTTAAAGCTCCAATCATTCTTTCTTCTATAACTCTTTTGACACATAATTAATTATTCCGATAGTACCGAAACTCGTCAGATATATTATTCGCAACAACGAAACTTTTCCATACAGATAAGTTTTATACTCTGGGATCCCGCACGAGATATGCTCGCGGAGGATGGTGTGTCTGGTTGAGAATCGATAGAGCTCCTACCGAGACTACCCCGCGAGACACGAATTCCCGGATTCCATGTCGCCACCCCTAAAAACCCCATCTACTGAGCGCGATCTCTCTCCCCCCTCGATCCACCCCTTCGGCTCCTCGAGGCACCGTATTACCTCTGGACGAGAGGACTCTGAGCACGGAAAGAGAGGACGACCGAGAGGAGACGGAGCGGAGAGTATATAAAGAGCTGGGCGAGTTGAAGCGAGATAGATGAAGAAACGAGGGCGAGAGAGAGAGAGAGAGAAAGAGAGAGAGAAGGAGGACGGCAACAACCGGAGCACGAGAGAAGGGAAGGAAAGGGCTGGGAGAGCAACGTGAGGGCCGAGCACAATGGACCGCCTCGGAGATTCGGAAATGTCGAGACCCACGACCCTGAATGGGAGACGGATGAGGACCTTGCCCCAGCTGGATCGCAGGACAATGCATCCTGGAAGACGAATGTTAACGCTGGCGATAACGTGGTTTAATGTAGGAATAGATGGTTTCTCGGGTCTTTCCTGTCAGTATCCGAGCCTATCGTGGTGTTACCACTCTATAATCTTCCCGGAACTTCCATTAATTAACGATAATCTTATTAAAAAAAGATTCACTTGCGATGTGCTACGAGAGAAATTCAAATCAAATCGAAAGTAGATAAGGTCGAGAGAACGCAGTAATATAATAATACAACAAATTTTATAAAAAAAATGTTAAACATTGTTTTTATCAATATAAATAAAATTTAAATTTAAATTCTACGAACGATGACAAGCGTCGATGACATGCTCGATAATTTTCGTGTCGTGAAAATTGAAAGAATGCGCTTAATGGAAAGACACGTAATAGCGTAATTTGTCGTAAAAGGGATACCACCCTTATTTGTCTTCTTATTTTATCGTCACGGCCGGACGCAATGTGGAAGGTTACGCGCTAATGTGTTTGAATAAATATCATCGTTTTGAGCAAGAGCAGATGAGTCTCTTTTGCGACACGTGTAAACGTGCGGCCTTAATAAATGCCCTAATAAACTTACCAAACTTATGACATATAATTGTACGTAATAATAGTATATCAAGCAATGTCTCGTATATATCTGTAATTTTATCTACTATACGGTAAATATGGAACATGAGAATTATACGACCGTTACCGATATGGTTATTATCAAATGATCAATTTGATCTCGTGCAAAGTACGATTAACATTTGGGTTAATTTGATTTTTTATTTTACAGAGAAAAATTCATGATTAGAGTGTACAAGTAAAAACATATTATTTTCATATATACATTTGCAACATGAAAAATTGAATCAAAATCAAGTTAACATGATTTTGATTAACATTATCGCAATAATGTATATGCATATTGTTCAAGGTTTACAGAAAATTATGTTTATTTATTCGGATGTTCTATTTCGACTAAAACGACTAATTGCAAAACTATATGACATTATTTGAACATGCCAGACACGTACAAAATATTATAATTTCTCCGTACTTTTATACTCTGTCGTGGTCGAAGGTACTTGGGCTTAAGACGTAACTTATATCTGATCGTCTCTAAGTCTTCCGAAATTACCTTCGGCCTCAATCGATCCTTAAATTCACGATTCACGATTCGAGGCGCCTCTCGGCAATCTCGGTGCGGGCATACGCCGCGATATTATAGGGCGAAAACGGTAAATGGCTCTAATAATGCGAAATCTCGACGGCCATAAATACGAGCGGGCGATATCAGGCCGGTGATCTCGGTGGCATGTCCAGTAGCTGCGTTGCCGTGTCTCACGGCGTTGATACCGTCCTGTGTGCCCTACACGATACCCGCGTGAGTACCGCGGGTACTCACGGCAAGTATGTACATCGCTTATCATACCGCTCTTGCAAGGTGAACGGTATATGGTCTTCCTGCACTTTATATGATTATGTGGCAGTAGCGATGTATCCCGAATGAGAAACACAAGTGGATTCAATCAGACGACACGCCTTCGATATTAATTTTACATTCTTTTTTTCAGCTACTAACGTACAACACGCCCCATTCATGTCTTTCAACCGTTTTATTATTTTAGTCATTATTATGTGTATTATGTGTATTATATTATTATTATTAATATATTTCTATAAATAAATAGATATTTATATATATTTATATATAAATAAATAAAAATAAAATATAAATAATAAATACTATTTATATGGTTATTATTTAGATTTCATATAAGCAGTAACAGATTTATGACAACAAAATTTTATAAATAACATGTTTCAAGTAATGTTTATTTTTATAATACAATTTTTATTCAAGTAGCATTTTTATTTTTAAAAAGATTAGTTCTAATATTTTTGTTTAAATAATCTTTATGTATTTAATATACGTTATAGTATTGTAAATATTTTCAAAAACTAAAAATAGGTTATGAATTATATTTATTTGGAAACAATATAATCTACAATATCAAATATCAAAAATTAAGTAAATGCCTTTAAATATTATAGAAAATTAAAAAAATAATAAGAGATAATTAAAAAATAAAATATTCGTTTAGAGTTAATTAACTAGCTGACTTTGATTGTTATGCATTTGAGAGAGAAAGTAATACGTCTTAAACGGATTTGGTCGCTGTGTGTGTGCGCTTGAAAGAATGATCAAATTACCTCATTTTTGTGAGGACAATTTTACAACATATTTTTGTTCCAAGAAAAATAAATATATTATAATTTTCTCCATTCTTTAAGAGCGATGATATTAAAGAACTCATAAGCAAAAATAAAATTACTAATACATAATATTCGAGTTGTCAAATTATACAATCTTCACCAAATGACATTCTTCTTCATCGAAATGAGTCGATTAATATGAAATAAGATGTATTGAGATAATTTAGCATAATGAAAAAGAGATAACAAGAAATTTCGATATTTTTAAACAATGGATTTGTTTCTGTTGTCTTTTTAAAAGCAAATAAATTATCATTTTAATATCTTTATATATATATATATATATTATTAAAAATTTTTGTTGGGATAATTTACTATTCAAATCTTATTTCTATTTTTTAATATTTTATCTAACATTATTGATTTTCTATATCTTTATTTGATTTTTCTAAATGACATATTATAATGTGTATATTCTTTTACATTTAGGATATTAAATTTACAGTAGGATATTAAATTTTTATGACACGTTTCTTATTGCATTATTGCAACTTTTGTCAAATAAAAAAGTGTGATTACTGCGGAGACCGTGACGAGGCGCACACGCAGCTCTCTATTGTCGTGAAGACGACGAAAAACGAATATATTAACTTGAGCTTGACGGTAAGCTAGGTTGGCGAAGAGGCGGCGGAAGGGAAACATGAGGTAGACACACGATGTGAGACAGGAAGAAGTCGCGTGTCCGTCGCGCGTACAATCTCACACGCACCGCACATGCCTGTATGAACCTTCGACAAGACGTTATGACGCGTCAGCGCATGACCCTATCAAGGGTTGGAAAATAGCCCCAGAATATGCATTTTATTTTCTCGAGACGTCTACCCCCGTACAAACATATATCTTCTCAGAAAGAAGTGTGTTAATTTTATAGAAACGTAATTTTGTAAAAACAAATTAAAAATAAGGCTTGCTAGTTTTGAATTTTTTTTCAAGTATGAAATCAGAAATAGAGCAGCTATTAATAAAAAAGAAATATTAGATAGAAAAAACTTAAAACAGTGAGATTCTAACTTAATGTTATTATGCAATTATTTATTGTAAAATAAAATATATAAATATAATTTTACAAAGAATTTTTTTTATTTCTATTATTATTATTTTAATAAAAATAAACACATACGCAAATATATGATTCATCTTAATAGAAACATTATTTTATTCATAGACAGTAATGACTTTTTTTAAATATCTATTTCAAATATCATCATAAAAGTGCAGAAGTTTTAAAATTAACATCAAATAAATATTAATTAATTTGCAAAAATTGGTTGTCCATCACAAGGTATAGTTCGAACAACTAATTAAAGCAGTTAATATGACATTTCGCATTAACGTATTGCGATTCGTATTTAGCCAAGTCAATCTACATGATAATTTGTCAATTTGCCCGTTTGTTTTGTAAATCGCACATACACGATGTCACAAATAACATTAAACGCGACGTTATTTACGAGCGGCTCGCCGGTGTTCCTCTTCGTGAGGGACTGTCGGACTTCTTGCGTGTCAAGGCAATTCTTTCCGCGGTGTAGTAAAAATACACGCGTACGTTCTTTTGCGCGCACACCACCCCCTCGGAAGACAATCTCGGCGTCTTGGAAAGCGGGGATGGCGTGTCGCAGTGGACATCATTCGGAGGGTATTAAGGGGTAAAGGGGGCGGTAGAGCGTGTCCGGTATCTCGTCGTGGGATCGCGAGAGACATTTCGTTCCCTCTCGCACTCTTCCCCTCTCGCCGAAGAGCCTAAGGCTCAGCTCCCACAAATGACCATCGCCTGCGACCAGCACACATAGGTCGCTACAAACACAAAGTCGTCAACCCCACCCGCTGTTCCCATCATCCCTTTACTCTCTTCCCCCCCCCCTCCCTCCCTCACCCTTCTTCCCTCGCTACCACAATCCACCGACCGTCTACCACCTTGCTGTCGTTCTTCCGCCATCGCTCGTCTCTCTCTGTATCTTACAGCCACGTAATGCCACGTCCACGCAGATGGAATGATAAACGAATTTATTATAGCCGGACAGGAGAAGAGAAACCATGTTTCCCTGAATGTTAACTTTAAGCCGTTTAGATGCGATTAGTGAATGAAGTTGCCGATGATATGATACCGAGAAAAGGGATTAGGAAAAGACACGAGTTATATAAGCTACGATCTGGCCTGTGGGATTGTGTGGGCGAGATTTCCACAAATTTTTCCATCAACGTCGAGAAGCGATTATAATATTTACTGCCAATGATGCTTTTGCACAAGTTACAAGATATTGATGTTGATGTACAATTTTTTCGCCATGTTACGTTATCTCATGTTCTGTAAACGGGTCACTACGAAAGTTAACTTTCGCAAACTTGACTTGGGGCAATCGACTTTTTGAGGAGTGGAAGCAAAGAAAGAGCGAGAAAACCGAAATGTAAAGAGAAGACTTTAACAAAGAGCTCTCTCGTGACGCGAGATGTTATGTCTGAGGGACCCCAGAGGTTCTCCGGTTCGATTACGTTTTCGATACCTAAACAGCATTGACAAATACACCCCGCACGCTTTATTTTGTCAGCTGAGTCAACCAATATTGCAAACCGCAGTTATAATGTAAAACTAATTCAACATTGCGTCTATATTTCACGCGACAGAATACCAATAATATTAATTTAGTATCTTGACAGTTTTAATTTGTTTTCCTTCTTAACTTTTCTAAATATTCTTGCGTGTACGTATAAACTTTATAAGTACATATTAAACGTTTTAAAATGAATGTTTCTTATTTTAGAAATTCTATTATATACATAGAAATGTAAAGATTAAATTATAAAGAATTTGAAGAATTATCATTAATTTCAATGATGCAATTTTACAAAAACATTTAATATAATATTCTATATTAAAATCATGTATAAACTAATTTATTTAATTTTGTATATTATGTAAAGAAAAACTATTATATAAATCAAAACTACTTTATTTAAAATATAATAAGTTAAGTTAATTAATTATGTTTGTAACAATTACACAAGAATATAAGAAAAGATGAATTAAAATTGTCAAGACATTAATATAACGTTTGTATTTTGTCATGACAAGTGCAATAAATATGTGTGTATTATAAAATGCATGGTTGCATAAATGTAAAAAGCTAACAATTAGTGGCATCTGTTAGACGTGACGTGTATTAGTCAGCACTTAAAGCAACATATAATTATTTTCTAGAGAATTTATTAATTATATATCACAATTTCAACATCAGTGATATATTTTATCCTATTTTATTCGCATAATATTTAAAAGATAAAAAAATAATAAATTCTTACAAAAAGAATTAAAATTCGATCGATATATCATCCGCTCTGCAACAAATTTATTAGAGGAATATTATATGAAATGTATACATTTTGAATTAAAATTGAAATAAATAGTTTCTAAAAGAAGAATATTTCTATGTTATTATCTATCTATTTAAATTGCATTTTATAACG
The DNA here is from genome assembly GCF_047496725.1 of Anoplolepis gracilipes. NCBI lineage: Eukaryota > Metazoa > Arthropoda > Insecta > Hymenoptera > Formicidae > Anoplolepis > Anoplolepis gracilipes. The sequence continues at coordinate 15,232,683 of NC_132970.1, read as the reverse complement.
TGTTTTTTATCCATTATCGACACACAGAATGATATTATCAACACGCTTTCTGATACACCGACGAAGTAGTGTTAAAAACGATCAGCTATAGGTAAATTTTCATTACGATCAAGTAGGCTCGATAGGAGATAATTGAAGAACAATGACATTACCAACCCAAATATATATATTTATATACAGAGAACATTTTAAATAATATATTATTTTAATATATTATTTAAATAATATATAATATACTTGTTTTTGATGATACGAAAAAATATGCAGGAAAAAGTTATACCGTTCGAGAGAGTTATGACAGAAAAAGTTTCTTTCCAAGAACATTTAAATGTCAAAATCATTTTTTTAAAGGGTCATGCTCAGTCAGAAATTTTTGAAAAAAAATCAATTTTTGGATTTTCACATTTTTTGTAAATATAACATCTGCAGAATATTCCTTGTAAGTTTCAAGTTAATCCGAATAAAATTGACGGAGTTACAAGCATTCAAAGTATGCTCCGCGCTCGATTGTTAGGAGCAAGTATAGTGCAGCAGGGAAGAGTGCTTCGTTGGCAGCATCAAATTGATGTTGGCTTATTTTAGATATAAAAACTAGTCTTTGAACAAAGGATTTTTTCATGTATATATATGTACACGGTGCGTCCTAAAAGTTCCCAGACAGAATTTTTAAATTCAATACTAGTTATCGCGCACTCCGTGTAAAGTCGCATTCAAACCGGCTTTAAAACAAAATTTAATTGCAACACGTTGCTTCATATATAATAATTTGTTGTCTCTAAATATATGTAATCTTTGGGGTGTTATATATTTAAACTATTTTACAAAGGGGAATGAATATTAACAAATAATATTATTGAACATTCCAAAAGTAATATGTATATTTAAAAATATAAAAACAAAATATTGAAATTCTACATTCTACATTAACAAAAATTAAAGTTTTATAATTACAAATATATAAAAAAAATAATATAAACTAGTGCTATATAATGTAAAAATCAAAGGATGCTAATAAATGATTTTTAGTTTCATATCATTCATATTAATTTTTTTGATATTAATAATACATATTAATTTAATATAACATTATTAATATCATACTAATATATCCATGTACATACAATAATATAGTTAAAACATTGTTTTATAACGTTTATGTTTTAAATATATACGTATATATATATATATATATGTGTATATATATATATATACATGCGTGCGCATATATGAAATACATGTGTGTATATACAAATATATGTGTGTGTATATATATATATATATAAATATGTATAGATATTAATATAAAATAACTTAATTTATTTTTAATTATTAATATAGTGTTATTACTATAAAAATATTAAGAATAAATTAAAAGTGTTAAAAAGTTATAATTTCTTCAATGTATGTATGTGTTCTCTCTTTTAATAAAAGCATTTTAATTATAAATTCATAATATATTTAATTAGTAAATTAAAAACTATATATATTACACAACTAAAAAATTAGTTTAAAGCAGTTTTATATAAATATTACTTGAATCTTTAAGTGTATTAATGATATTTGACATATTTGATTTACAGCATTAATATGCATTATTAATATATTTAATTATGTATTAATAATAATATAATAAATTTAATAATATAATAATATAATATACTAAATAAAGCAATAACATAACAATAACATATAATATATAATAAAATAAATAAAACAATAGCACACATAATTAAAAATAAATTTGGATTATGTAGATAACATTTATAATATAAATATATATAAATAGATAGTGCACGTGCATTATAAGACACACGTCTGCGCTTTAGTTTTATTAAATATTTTTACCATTAGGTAAATATATTTTTGCAAATTCTTTCAAATTATTGATTTCTTTGAAACGTTTTTCGAATTTATATCGAACTAGGAAATTCATTTGGGCATTCTACAACAAAGTATGAAATTCATTAGTAATAATAAGTAACGTATGATGAAATATAGTTATGAAAGTAAAAAAACTTGAATAATAGTAAATTTTATTATGTGGATTGACAAGAAAAAATGATATACCTATGTTTCTACATAATATTATAATTTATAAATTCTCTTTCATTGCGTATCAAATCAAATTATCAAACTTTATACATACTGTAAATCCATCTTTATCCAAGTATTCCTTCTTCAACTTCATGATAGCTTTAAATATCTAAATATTATATATATAATTAAAATAGATTATTTTGATATTTATCGTCCATAAGTAGTAATTTAACTGTATCTCGCAAGAATCATATGTACATATAATTAGATATGAGTTTATAAAATCTTTACCTTCCCAAAACGGTATTCACAGTATGTGTGATTGATAATAATAACGATTTTTGCAGGTGCGGTTACTTGTCTATGTGAAAAGAAAATAGAAAATGTATATGTAGAGTGAAAAATTTTCTGTTTATTTAATTAAGAGTAGTGCATATATTTATAAAGAAAAATATCACTTTTTACCTAGGTATTATATTGTCCAAATTTTCTAATATGTAATTAAATACATCATCGTTTCCTATATGTTTTATAACAGTAAGAAGTTGTCTCTATTCTGATGAATTATCTGTCATACGCGTCTGATCTTATTACAATGTAAATTTTTTATTTTATATTATAATTTTTATATTTGAGTTACATAGAGAGAAAGAATAAGTTTTATTTTAAAATAGGACCAATTTTATTGCCACAAATTGTATTATGTGATCACCACTATCTATAAATGTATGTAATGTGGAAAATGTATATAACAACATTCACGATCTTATCACTTCGAAAGACTATTTAAAACTAACGATATTATAACGATACGTGACCTTACAATAAGTAATGTTATGTCAACGTTTTCGATCGTTCACAGATATTTTATTGGCCGATGTTATCAGCTGTTAGTACTGTCAGTCAAATAAAATCGTATTATGTTTGATTAAATTAAAATTGACTATTTTCAAAAACATTCACAAAAACAAATTAAAAAAGATATTTTATATTTATATTTTTTATATTCAAATCGCTTTTATCGCATCTATTACAATTAGCTGATTAATTTGAGTATGATTAAGAATATAATGTCACAAATCCAACAATTTTCAATATTAAGTTTTTCTAGTTTTGTAGTTTTCATGTATGTAATTATAATTTGAATTAAAAACGAAAAGCTTCTGTTAATTTATAGATATATGATATATAAACTCGCACGAAAAAATTTTACCAGCAGTGATGAAAAATAAATTTGATATACAACAAGTAATTCGAACATTTAAAAAGCAGATGTAATAGAACTATTCTCTATATGGGAAATTTAATATCTTTACTATAGATATAAATTTCATCGAATAGCCGCACCCTGCAAACTTTTCTCTATAATATTATATTTTATATATTATCTTGTATAATTTAATAAAATAATATGTTGCGATGTAGAAAAGAATAAAATTATGTATGTGAATTATATAATTTTTATATTCGATATCAAGCATTCTGGACAGAAAAGCTCTTGAATGACTAACAAAAAAGATATAATAGTCTATGTAGGCATAATATAATTTCAACACATTAATAAATACATTATGTGTGTAACACGTCTGGGAAAAGATTTACCGCTTTACATACTAATTGTAAGTATTTTTATCAAACGATCCGATTTTCTAAAAAAGCCTGTAATATTTAACAGGTTCTGTATGCAAGAGCTCTCTTTCTCAAATCATTCGAAGCAAGGAAATTCCGCAGCCGATCGAAGCGGTCGCTGCAATAACGGCAACTTGTCAACGTGACGTTGTCACGCGTCCTCATAAACTCCATCGCCATCTCGCGGCGACCGCGAGTAACTAGCTGGCCGTTCGGCGGTTTAGCTGCATACAGTGATGCCAACGGGATGCAGGGTCAATTGCAGAACGTACGCGGTGCCGCGTCGTAAACAACTACTCGCGCTTCCTTCCCCGAATTCAGCGTGGACTCGGCCCCCGTTAGTGCGCGATCGTTCCACGCGAATCCTCCTCGACCACCGGAAGTGAAGTCCGAGCGCGTCGCGGCCGTGCTAGGATACTCCGCGACTACGTTATTCCCGCGGTCGTCCTTGTTTGTTCGTGTCAGTGCGCGAGTTGGCAGCGTTGGCCTGCCCGCGAGTACAGTAGGGCTGCCATTTTCCGTGTGTTGTACGGTGATAAAGAAAGGTAGAGTGGGAGAGCGAGAGAGAGAGAGAGGAAGTCGTGGTGGAAGAGAGAACGCGCGGAGGGGTGGGGAAGAGAGCGTTTACCAAGAGGAAGATTCGCGGAATTTCGCGGTGCGAGAGACAGATTGTCCCCGTCTATCTTTATACGGGGTCGCGAGAAGAAAGGGCAGAACCCCTCTCGCGAGTGTCGATCTGTCATCGTGATAAGTCCTCGATAAGAGTCCCGACAACATCATTTACAGCTGCGTCTACGCCCGCTCGCAGGTGAAGAAGAAGGAGGAGGAGGAGGAGGAGGAGAAGGAGGTGGTGGCCCACGGTGACGCGGGGGTGTACATTCGAAACTGGACCGACGATCAAGGTTAGTGCATCAGCATCGGTCCTCCTCGCGACCAAATTCTTCTTTCAATCTTAAGCCGCGCGAAAGCCACGCGCGCGAGATCGCGTCGCGATTCTCCTCTCGGATGTTCCGCGTGAGTTTTCTTCCGCGACTACTAACGGTATTTTAAATTTTGTTTTACTTCTATCTCATCTATCGTTATCAATTTGTTCGAAGTTGTTGTTGCGAGCGGCTCGTGATACAGCAGTGTCGCATTTAGCCATCCTGACGTAATCCTATCTTGTTCTCCTGAGGTTTATCTCCTTCCGACACAATTCAGATTCTTGAAAGATCTGTGAATATTAAATGTCTTATGCATTTAACTCAGATGTATTAATCTTGTTAAATGAGTAGATCCCTCGATATAAAAGTTAAGGCTTTATTCCTTTAAAAATATATCAAATCTCACACAGATATTAATTAATCGATTTTACAAACCTGATAATTTATATTTACTTTTATAAACTCAATGATAATATTATCGGCTTCGTAAAATGTTTTCAGTTGACTAAAATAATATATGCAGAAGAAAGAGAAAAAGAGAAAGAGACGGTTTATATAATTTTTGCATACAAAAAAGTATAGATTAGATAATTTCTCTCTTCCTCTTTCGGACTTAATTACAATGAATTTATGTATTACGTGAATATGTAAAGGATCTTACATTATGTATTAGGTTTTTTTCACGGCCATTCTTTTATCGCGTTTTATACGTAGCAATATGACAATTGGCATACAATCAAATAATATGCATATTTATGCGTTGTTTTCCTCTCACGATATAGCTCGTGCAAGAGTTTGAGAAAATTATTAGAATCGCGAAATTGTTCGGTAAAAAAAAATGTCAAAGCGCATAAAATTTTGCACAAACTATAACGTATCCTCGGAACGCATATCACGAAGGATGTTTGCTTTACGATTATGCATAAAACGACCTACTTGCTACTATTTATTTTCAACCTAATCGTGCAAGACATGCATAAAAGAGATCTCATTCTTGATCGATGCGAGCAGACACATAGTATCTCGACACAGACAGATATACGAGTTTAAACTTAAAGATACATCGTAATGACTAACGTTCGGAATCGGTAAATCACATATGTTCCGTTATACACATATATACATATATATATATATATATACACATCTTATATATTTTATATAAATCGAACGATCTATATATATATACACCTAGTTTCGATTAAATGCGCCGCTTTTTCGTCTTACGCGACGATGACATACTTATCGCGTGGTGACTATTTTCATTTATTTTTAAGTACTGAAAAATTCAAAATACAGAGTGATAAGAACAAGTATTTTAAGACTATTATTCAATAATGTATTATTAAAATCTTAACAGAATATACGGTAATTTTTTATATGATTTTCGTGATATTTTTGCACAAGTTATTTGCGATAATTTTTTTTATAAAACTGATAAACGGGAAATAATATGTTCACTGTAAACATTCTATTTGTATAATACATGCGTTATTTTCGCGACTGATATTTTAAGTTTGATTAAATTAAAAATCTCCAGAGTGATGTATAATAATTCTGGAATAATAACTCTCGGAATAAATAATAGCGTATAAGATATTATTTACTTTCCCTATGTTTTTATTTAATTTAAATTAATCTATTTTAACGGAAATTAATCGGCATTGAAAGAGATGAACCGCGTTGCTTTCTATATGCGTATTGATTTCTTAAAATTCTGTGCGAATGGACGCTCGGATGTTTTTTCTCGATCAGCTGAGCGCCACACGCATCGCATTCCTTCCGCCGATTTATTAAATGCGTGCTGAACGTTCGCGTGTTTTGCCAGACCGATGTTAAGGAAGTTTCTTACGACTTCTACTTCTCACACTCGCGAAGGAGAAACTTCTTCGCGAATTAACAAGATTGTTATGACGGATAGTAAGGGATAGACGCTAGAATGGTGGAAATCATCATGAGAAGTATCTTCGCGTAACATTCATTGTGTTACATGTAAGTGACCAAAAAAGCAATTGAAAATGAGTCATTTTTTATTTGGACAAGAAATTAAATATAGAATAAAATAGTCAAATTTTTATAAGTTTTTTCTTTTATAATATATATATTATACATAATATATATTTAATTAAATTTTAAATTACAATTTTTTTAGTTTTTTGAAATTTAGAATTTATATATATATATATATATATATATATATATATATATATATATATATATATAATATTTTATTATAAACTATAAAATTATCGAATGTAAGTTTAAATATTTTTTAAATTAATGATTATAAAATTTTTAATAGTATTAGGAGGTATTTATAATATGTTATACCTATTATAGAACATTTTGGTATATTAGTTATAAAATTATACAATTTAATATTTTTATTCAGACATAATACTTTTAAATATAATTGTTTTAATTTTTTTATAACAAATTTTATTCAAGAAATCATAAAAATGATGGAATTGGTTTTTTTTGGAATTTGTTTAGTCGAAATAATTGCTACTTCAAGAAGAATAATTATTTTTTTCTGAATTAGAATTTTGCAATTTTTCTTAATTGATTTTTAATTAATTATTAATTAATTAAGTTTATAATTCAATAGTTACAAATCATGTAAGAATATGTTTATTATGTAATATGTATTTACTATTATAGGTATATATATCTATATATGTTTTCAGTTGCCTTTTATAATTGTTGCATTTCAAAACTTTCTTACTTCATTAACATTAGGATTTCCTAACATCAAATAAATAGAATTACAAATAAACAGAAGTACTACTTTCTTTTCTATAGTTTAAGTTCTTCTCGGATTAAAAAAGTACTCGTTATCAAATGTTTTTTATTCGATTTTATTCACGATATGTATTTTACTGGAAACATTTTATTGGAAACTAAGAAATTAAGAAAGGAAAGCATAATTTTATATAGGCATGAAAAAATATTGACATTAAAATAATCAGCTGCACGAATATCTTACAAAAATCTAACTTCGAGAATTAAGTATATACATATCAGTTTTCGAGAATAAATAAATCCATCAACATTTTCCTAGTTTATTTGCTGTTAACAAAGTAATCTTTGCATTTAGCTCAAGCTATTGTGAAAATCGCGGTGTACCTTCTAACAGATTAAGTATAAAGCAATTAACTCACGATAACGTAATAACGCTAGTTGTGCACTATACTCGTACACTGAGAAAAAAAGTCGTTAACTTAACTAAATGCGTTTAGTTGGTTATAATTTTTTCAATTCCAATATGTAGATATTTAAGTCAAATATAAAATATAAAATATATAGTTAAGTTAACGACTTTTTTTTCCCAGTGCATAATTGTAACAAATACATTTCGCAAGGATCGCGTATCTCGTGGATATTGCGAGTAACGTGACGGAGCGTGCATCTTTGCATTTTTAGAGCGATACTTATGCCGATAATCTCTTTCTCATCAAGAGGAATTCGCTATTCTCATCATGATGTCGCGATTGCAGATTTACGTAAGCGTGAACGTACCTATGTTTTGTCAGAATACTAATTGCGTTATTAACTCGCAACGATTTTCGCCGCTTTTCTCTCGCGAAAGAAATCTCTCAAGACGGTCGGTCAAACACCTTGTATTCGTATTTCTCGACTGAAGCGAGAACTGTGATATCCGAATTACAATATTATTCTCATAAGTATTAATTAAAATTTAGTTTAAAAAAGTTAAGGCTTATTCTTTCTCTCTTTTTAAAACTCTTTTCAAATCTGAATTGATATGAATCAATGGAACTATATATATATATATATATATATATATATATATATATATATATATATATATATATATATTTTATATTTTATCTTAAAACTCTATTTTTTTAAATATCAAATATATTACGCTTACCACGAGTGTTGTAATATCGCGAAGCGAAAGTTACAAGCTAAGACCAGGTTGAGCCGAGTTCCAAGAGGGTCTTCAGCTAAAAAGACCTATAATCATTATTTCGTAGTCTTCTCTGTGTGTGTAATTTCGTCCTTGAATCTTTAAACACCGTTTCCGTTCCTGTTCGAAGCAATGATCACCCGATACCCTCATCTTTCGTTGCCCTTAATTTCAACTTTAACTTTATCTGCAAAATATCTGAGCCACGAAAAGCAATTTTAGATATAACATTCTCGATAACGTGCGAATAAAACAAAAGTATAACGTACTATTCTTAAATGTGAGAAAAATCGTAAATGTCTTTTTCATTTTTTTTTTTTTTTTATTTTGTATTTTTTTATTTATTTTTCTTTTTTCAGAGAATCCGAGGGATACGTGGCCAATTTTTACATATAACGTACGATTCTTAAATGTAAGGAAAATCATAAATGTCTTTTTTTTTAATTTTTAATTTTTTAATTTTTTTTTTTAGAAAATCCAAGGGATACATAGTGAGTTTTTAAATAACTTGAGACATAATCACCTAATCAATTCGGTGTGGAGCGATTCTGCGAATTTTTTAAAATTATATTTTTATTTAAAAATACATTTTCTAAAGGTCATGTAACGTAATGAGATTCACGCTGAAACACGCACGTACATATGTGCGAAACATTGTTGGAAAAACGAGATCACTCTTCTCGTCTGCAATTACTTTTTCTGATTCAGCAGCGCGTCGCGTTAAAATAAATTACCAGTGCATCGTCAGACCACAAATTCAGGTAATGTCACCGCAGTGGTTGATTTCGCATAATTAGGCAGACAAGATTACTGTCCTCGACTAGTTCAGCTTGCGAATACCTGTCACCACAAACACGTGCTTTAAATTAAAATGCGAATGGAAAAGAACAAAAATATTTTTTTTAATTCTATCGAAAAAGTGTTTGGTAAATCAATTATATTTGTTGTTTGTATTGTATATTTGTCTACGATTATAAAATGTAACGATTTTATAATTTTATAAATTCATAATGAAACGAAAATTTCTATCTTGTAATGTTTTTAATTAGAATGTTACTATCTTGGTTACTATATTATAATTACTCTCATATCTAATAAGCGTTTGAATGTTTAAATGATTTAAGGGAGATAGAGTCTTCATAAAATATAATTAAATGATATAATTATATTATTACGAAGCTATTTAATAAAAGATTTTAATGAAAAATGTAAAATAGTTATACGAATGATACATATATTGCAAGTAGGTCAAATAAAAATTGTTTTTGTAATAATTTAAAATAAACATGTTTACATCTTTTTTTTACATTTTATTTTTATTTATTTAATTATATAAAATCACTTTCCTCTTGTACAATGCCGTCTACTATAAGACGACGTAATGTGACTTGGATCCCTTCCAGAGAGCTAAGCAGTAGCTCCTCTTGCTTCGCGTTATAATTCACGATTTAAAACTCATAAGAACCACGTTCGCAGAGCTTTTTACGAGTCTCCGCGGCGGCGCCTCTTCTATTCCCATGGAAAGTTTGTATGCGAGAACCCATGCACTCCCTTAAGCATTCTTTGGGGATAATATCGCGCTATAAACAAGATACGCTACTTCTTCCTTAAGTATCCTTGCTTATTTTCAACGATCCAACCCTGAATCGGAAAATTTCTGGAGATAGTTTAAACCGCGTGCGATAAAACTGCTCGAAAAGATAACAGGACGGCGATTTTCTCGAGGCTTCTCCATCAAAGTCGTCTACCGTGATGAAAAAAAAATTGAGACCGTCTTGTAAAATTTAGTTAGAAAAACGATGATTTTCGATGATTTTATTTCGAATTCACACGCAAGAAATCACAGGTAAACTAAACTTGTTTTTAATAATTTTTTGAAGATTTTTTTTTTTTTATTCTTTTTTCATAAAAATCCTTCTTGAATGATATGCGAAAGTTATATCTGTTACGACAGAGGCACAACGAATACAAAATTTTAAAGTTCCAAGATGTGGAAACGTTTCGTGACGCGAATAATGGTGATAGTACGTGGTCGTCGCCGAGTCATCGAAATAATGCTCAGTGATTCTTGACTCGACCCCGCAGGACAATCTGGAAGCAATCTTGTCGCGAGTAGAGTAACCCCTATTCGTACGGTATGGCGACGTCATTCGATATATACGTTCGAGGAGGCATAAAAGTCGCGTCATGGTCGTTGATGTCCTGCTTTACCGAGTTGACAGTTATTACGCTGTCCTAACGCGTTGTCCTTTACGGGAAGATCTCTCGTCCAACGCGCGTCTCCTGTGTTCCAGCCAGATATCTAGCCAGCACGCCCACGAACACGCACTATCGTCCGTCCGTCTTGGCGAGACACGCTGCTGTATCTATATACGCCTGCTTGTCCATCTTGTGCGTGCATGCGTGCGTATGGACATACGGTTCGTGTAGCCAGACCCCGGCGGGTCAACGGCTTCAGACTTGTGTCGGAGAACCGATAAGAATCGAATAGCTCGCGCTCTTGGAACGAAATTCCATGTCACGTGCCGACGACGTACCGTCCATGACATTCGCAGCCGAACCACGATGTCTGAGAACTTTATCCCGACGCTTCCGGCTCCCGGCTCCCGGCCGTTACCCATCCATTCCATTATTATGCGTTAAATAAGTTTTACAGTACGAACATATTATATAGCGATGACATTTTCATATTTTTAAAATTTCATATTAAGTTAATGCGACATACTTTTTTATGTTATTTTTTTTTTTTAAATATTGATACGTGGTGATGAGGAAAAAAATTCGTTATTATACATCCGAAATAAAAAGAAGAATTTAGTTGTAATATGTAAATTTTTAATTTTTAATTATAAAACTTTGTTTTATAAAGATATCTTTTATTTCTGTACTATTGTTAAAAAGTTATACGTATTTATTACGTCTTTTATAAAGGGTGAGAAATATTGTAAAAACTAAATAATGTGTTGTCGAGATTGGAGGAAGAACGAATTTGCAACAGTTTAATTAAAAATGACAAAAAATTTTCATGTTTATTAATAATACAGTGCCGATTCTTTCGCGACAATCTACGCATCTTGAAATTTATTACGTTTATCACGATCTATATTTATCGCGGATCTCGAGTTCATATTTTCCGAGCGGATATACAGTTTGCATTTTCCATCTATTTTTTTTTATATAGACCGTAATGATGTCGTAGGCTCCAAGATTTCTCACGTGTCATTGGAGCGCTGCGTCCTATGAAACAGCGATAAAATGATAAACCTTTGTTCTTTCATGCGTTACTTCGGTCACCGTACCAGCATAATGCACTATCCCCTCGTTTGTATCATAACGGAGACAATAAATCGCCCGGTATGCCACTTGGCATGCTACTGAGAATAAGCGAATCTCAGAATTCTATGTTGCTTTTAAAAAAGCGCAAATATCCTTCCCGAAACATCCGAAAACTTCAATAAAAACTTTTCCGCGGAAGTAGCAACATAAGTAGAACTACACACTCCACACATATGTCATCAAATGTTATTCAAGATTGATAATCTGATCCAGATCTCGCGCTACGAATATATTTTCCTTTGCCTACGTAATTTTTATCAATGTGGATTTATTGCGAGTTTGATCCAATTTATGATACGAGAAAGTCAAATTTAAATAAATTTATCGCGACGAAATTTATTAAACAGTTTACAACTCTGAATATATTGATGCAATGTGTATCGAATTTATTATGACATAATTTTGCTTCGAGTTTCTCTTGCGCCACGTGACAAAAAAAAAAAAAAAAAAAAAAAAAAAAAAAGAAAAAAAAAAAGAAAATGCCGATCCACTGTAGAACGCGAGGTCGTCGTAAATCGTATAAGGAACAACTCGCATAAATAATGATTCCGACTCCTGTACGTTCATCGTGGAAAAGCACAAGGTTGATAACATCTCGCCGAGGATTTTCCGCCGCGCGCAGCTAGAATTCGCCTCCGTCTCTCCCTTTTTCTGGACTTGAGCGAGCGAAGACGGGGTTGAGCGGAACCGACGTCGGGAAACGGGTAGCACTTTGTACAAAGGCCGCGGCCACTGTGTTGAAAATGACTGCTCCTTTTTCTCTGCAAAATGCACTCCTCGCCCGAGTGGAAGCGACGTGCGAGTTGTACTCACTGCAAACCGATGCGGAGCTCGGTACTTTAACGCCTTTCGCACTGGAGTTTCGATCAGGCGTTCAAATGCGCTCTCGATAACGCCGTAATTTCGCTCGAGTCTCACTTTCAGTTCGTTCTCTGCCCCTGTCTATCTATTTGATTTCGATTGATTGAAAACACCGATGAGGTCGAAATAAAAATTAAAAAAAAAAAAAAACTCCATCTCTTGACGAGCACGAGTATCGTCAAATTGCCGATGTTGGGTCAGTGATATCGAGGATATTTTTTTCCCTTTTTTTTTTTTTTTTTTTTTTTTAATGAAACGTTTAGAGAGAAAGATACGGATCCCCTGATTCAGTACATGTACATATGCGTCCTTCCTTTCACTGGCAGATACTGTAATAATATAACCGGTGTCTCAGAAATACTTTTCCTATTAGATAACAAAAGATACATTGTGAGAGGAAAAATAGTTGTTACTCTCTTCTATATATTATTTAATTTTTATTCGTCAACAGTGAAATTTTGTTCGCAAAGTTTTCTACCATAAAAATTATCGCTAATATTAATATTGACTAAATAATTAATATTAATGATAATTGAATTAATGTATTGTTATTATAATAGAAAGTGCTATTTAAATTCTCTATTTTATGAAGTTAGTATATGAATTGTTGATATTCCATCTCGAGTGGATTTCGCATATTTTTTCAAAGTATTTTACGCACGATGAGAGTTCGTAAATCCGTGAAAGTGCCAAGATATTTACGTTGGTCACGAGCGCTTTAACCCAATTGCCTTGACCAACATACGTATAACAAGTCTGCCATTACGCAAGTACGGCAACTCGGTCGCCGGCACAGGTATCGGCGGCAGAAGCTATAAGTCACGTCTCCACGTTGTGTCACAATAGAGAAACGACGGCGGTTGATACTTTATGCTCGGCTATCTGCCTGGTTTCGCTAGTTTGTTTCGCTCGGTACGTATTCATACGTGAAACTTTTATCCTGTCGATTTCATACTTTATTTATCGTACTATCGGAATGATAGATCACTTCGGTTGTTGCATATAATCGAAATAGAACGGTAATTGAATGTATTATATGATCTGCGCAAAATATTGAGCGTCGGTCAGTTGGAGCTAATCGTTTTTTTCACGCGAAACCAATGAGTATGAGCAGCTTGAAAAAAAAACTATCGGACCGCAAATAGGATGTTGCACACACTCGGGAGAGACACTATTCATTTGATGTGTTCAGTTATCGACCACTGCCAATACGATAATTACTTGGCAGAATGGAGTTTCCTGTCGTATGATTGCGAGAGAGAGAGAGAGAGAGGAGAGGATAGAAATTGACAAACGACGACGGTCAACAGAAGCGAACGGGTTGACACAACAGGCGCTTGGGAAACACCGGTTACCATTAGAATACCGGTGACGCGCGCCTGTAGAATGCACGATGCAGGTGCGCACAGTTTTCTTCGATGTATAGGATGTTCCACGTGCCCTTTACTTACATAAATTTGCGCTGGAACTCTTTAAATTGTTCAATAAAAAATTTTTTTTATAAAAATTTAATAAAAAAGAACAATACCAACCATTTTTTTTCGTTAAAATTCACTAAAAACGGAAAAATTAATTAATGTATACATATTTATGATATAAAATATAAGGAAATTTAATAAGTATGTCAAGTAAACGTTATTTTAATTCAGATCAATTCTCTCTATTTTTATATAGGGTATATATTTATTTATTTATCTATGAAAAAAAATTCAGCTAATTTTTTCTATGAAAAAAAGATTGACTTCAAATTAGAAAATGTTATATTTGTGGATGAAAGCAGGCGCGCGTTCTGAGACATTTTGTAGTTAAATTCAAATTGCACAGTGTATGACATGAAAATTCCCACGACGCGTACATTCCTCCTGATTTCATGGAAATAAAATAAAAGCGTCGAGAGCGAATGACCTAAGAAAGAAATGTGAGAGAGAAGGTACGGGTTGCAGTGGTTCATAGTAATAGCAACGAATCAGCTAAATTAGCCAATAAATATGACGTTTACGACATCGTTAATGCGTCCATAAAACTCATTGAAACACATACAATCATCGTGAGGGCTCAAAGGTCAGCAACGAATCTGACAATATTTTTCTCAATAAAAAATTCCGAAACAAAACCGCGTTGAAAGGCCATTCGAGGCCGTCTGTCTCTCTGTCCATCCATCTGCTATTCGAAATATCAAGCACTTGGAGTCATTATCATCGCAATTATCGCTACAGCGTGTCGAATTATTCTCAACGAAAGATATATAGTTTTTTATCCGCGAATGCTTGGGTTATGAGTGCTGCGCTCAGATAAAAATTGAAAGTCTACACGTGTACTTTTTTGCAATAAATCTGCATACTCGGAGAAAATATAAAAATTACAATATAATTTTTGTAATCGTGAAATATACATATCAGAGAAATCATACACGCGACGTTTTTGTTTAATAATAATAATATTATCTAAATAAAGAAGTATCTTAATTATTTAAATATTTTGATGCACAAAGAAATGTATAATTGATAAAAATAATGCATAATTTATAATTTTTATGGTATTAATATTCTAATGTCGTTATTCCAGTTTTACAATAAATGTTGTAGAAGAGAATATATTTTTCGTGTAATTTATATTGGAAAATTCTCCGTAAAAAATGGTCTATATAATAACTCTTACTCCGTATTGTTATTTTTGGCACCTTCTAACTGTACAGGTGGGTCAGCGTATTTTCGATAAGCTTATTAATATATAAAAGTGTTTTTAAAAATCCTGAAAAAATGTATATACCTTCTTTGAACTTCTTTTATTCTAAATAAAAACTAAAATAATAAATTTGAAAAATAATTTACTTAAATATATTATTTTATGATTATTTGTTTTCGAGAAATTGACGTTGCTAGAAAAATCACAGACAAAAATGATCCATCAGTACGGAATAAGGGATAAATATGTACTTACATTTTAAATATACATTTATAAATTCTTCATATCGATGAAAAGCGCATCTATATGAAATCCTAAACAATATTTTTTAAATTCGCTGCTTAAAATGGAACGCAGTGCGCATGAAATGAGTTTGAAATAAATTATGGTCCGCACCGAGTCAGTCATGTCAAATCGTTAAATCGATCACGGACAATTAGCGTCACGTTTGTGACGATTGTGTTTCTCAAACTACATGAACATATTCCCTTGTAGTATGGATTGTCTATTTTAGCTGCAATATAGGTCCATATGTTAAAATTTTTTTGTGTGTCACGTGTTTATTACTACTGTAATTGTATAAAATCAACAAACAGCTAATATGTTTTTATTTTTATTTTTACATTTTCATGTGTTCCATTTATGTCACCATCATAACTTAACACTTTGTGTGTGTCTGTTAGAAATGACATATTATTTTGAGCGTTTTCTATCTCATCATTAACAGTCATTTCAAACAATCAACATATTTTAAGTCAGTCTAACAATCTAGAAAAAGTTAAAATAACTCTTTGAATTATCATGAACTTTAAATTCGATCAACATTTTTTACGAGTTATTGTAACTATTCTTTTCTATAGGTTTTAATTAATTTGTGTGTTATATTTACATCACATTTAAAGTCACAGTAATAAAAAAAATATAAAGTTTTGCGTTAATTACTTAATTACTAGTTTATCAATAAGTAACAAGCGATAAATGAATTATTTTAACTTAAAATTTAGAATGGACTTTTTGGGATCTACAAACAATTTTAAAATTAGCGTTTTATTTTTTACTGTCTAATAGATTACAATTATTCATTATATACACTATATATACTCTATAATTGTTATTATATACATACATAAAAAAAGAATTATTCACTCTTATATCTCATCTAGACTTTTGTTTGTTCTCTTTCAATGTGATTTTATTCATTCAACAATTTTCTCAATCATTTTATAATGGTTTGAATTAATAATCTTCATTTTGCATGTGACATAAAAGTATTGTATTGGTTCTATTTCCGATACGTCCTCGTAATTTTCAAAGTTTTGTAGGTCACCGCATAAAACGAGCGTCGCGATAATTTTTTACTGACTAGTGTTTTTTTTTTAAAGGAGCTTGAATTAATTGTCTTGAATTTTTTCTGCATGTAACGCAATTTCTCTCATTTACATCGTATTCGATGATTGAAAGCAAAAGCTCACGAGAAGCTATCTTACTCGGGGAATCCAGTTTTATGACACAAATTTAATGACACCGCTAATAGCATTATGTTTTTGGATAATGACCTAACGGACGCGTCGTTATTATGGCCATTATCGTCGGAGCATCGCGTACGCGATTGCTTTATTAGCGCAAAACGGAAATCTCATTGCGACAAATCGCGGTACACGATTCGCTCTATTAGTTGGCCGGTCTGCAATTTGTTTTCCGTCGTCGCCCGATACAACCCTCTTTGACGAACATATCGATTCTCCAAATGAATCGATCAAGAAACTTACTTTCCGTCAGATAAACGCGCGTACTTTTGCAATGAATCGATCGCCTTTTTCTCTTTTCTGTGTTTTTTTTTTTTTTTTTTCTGGAGCGAAATCCGTAATTTCACTCTAAATTCGTAAGTTCTAAGGATATTCCAGCTCAAGCTAATTTAAATTTAATCGATAGACGACTACGTTTACCTTGATCAGCCTAAGTTATTGTGCGATTACACGCTAAGAATAGAATATATTTGTCGTAATTTATCTTCATATCGCTTTGTCTTTTCGATTTATTAACTCTGTTAATACGCTCTAATATGAATTTGTATCACTTATCGTTTTAATGCTTATTTTCGACACTCTTTTATTTTTTATCAATACAATTTATACATATATATTAGGATAATAATGCAACTCGAAATACGATTTAATTTTTTCTTGCAAATTATACATATAGGTTCTTCATTAAATTTCTTTATATTAAAGGATCTCGCACACTTCTTATGGAAAATGTCTCTCGGTAGATTTCATTCTAACTTTAAAATCTTGTAGTTTATGTGACGCTGAACAAAAGTCTCAGTGGGCACAACTCTTTAGTTTAGTTTGTAGAGAATGTTGAAAGTTGATAATTTTTCTTGAGAATATTATTATAAATTACTAGTATAAAATCTTAAAATTTGAACGAAATCCACCGAGAGACATTTTAAAGAGTGTGCGAGGTCTTTTCCTTTTAAAACATTTGCTATAATTATATAAAAAACACACTGAAAAAAAAATTTATTTAATCCAAAAAAATATTTAGTTCAATACGTTCAAATAAGTATTTATTTAAATTAAACAAAAACATATTTGAATTAATAAAATATATTGCTGAATAGTAAAATAGACAATATATTTTACTAATTCAAATATATTTTTGCTTAATTTAAATAAATACTTGTTTGAACGTATTGAACTAAATATTTTTTTAGATTAAGTAAATTTTTTTTCAGTGCAGTAATGCGATATTTTATTGTAATCAAAGATGTAGAAATTAATTTGGGTTTCTCGCAAAATTTCTTGTGACATAAAGACTCTTAAATAAACTATTTTTTTAGACATTACATATAAATCAGTTATACATACAACTAATTATATATATATATAAATTAATTAACAAGAATTAAGAAATTAGAAACTTAAACAATAATAACGTTGATGAAACTTCTATAACTGTGTAGCTATATCTCAACCGGATTATTATATAGTTACAATAACACGAGTTCTCCGACTGTTTGACCAGACTTTACGTTCATGCGTAAACGCGGCCAAAGGTAACCAGAACCAGCGAGCTCTGCACACTCTTACAAAGTAATAGAAGATCTACTGCGACTCGTATATTCATATATACGTCTGCACACTCGGTACACTCGTCCCTACACGACTGTACCTCACTGCACAAGTCTCGATGACACTTCACGGTTCGTTTACCCTGGCCCGAGCGAATACTGGCGCAATAGAAGCCCCGAAACTGCCTTTAAAAGGCCTTCGACCTTATCTTTAATCGAGACGCGCAGTCGAGTGTCTGACCAATCAATTTTTCGTCGAGCTTACTTCTCGTCTTTTTATTCACAATTACATTCTGCCTGTCGACGCAGAAGTCTTTACAAGGAAGATACGTGAAACTATATAAAAATTTTTTTTTTCTTTTTTAGTAAATAAAAATTTTAAACACGTGCCTCGGTGGTCTCTATAAAATTTGCGCTTGTATCATTTAAACACACGCGAGAAAGTTTCTAATTTCGTAGACCTTTGTAATTACACGCAAACATATAACGCGACTTTCACAGCACTTTTACAGCACTCTCGTTCAAAATGCATCGCGCTTATGTTTTTGTCACAGTTTGTAAAAGACAGGCTGATAATTGCGATCAACCCTGATCTGTCAATTAATTTTCATTACGGAATTCAGCGTTGAATGCACACAATTAGAATACTGTTGTAAGCGTTCATTAGCCTGCCCGGCAACGCCGGGCGAACTTCTCTCGGAGTGTAGTACATGAATAAACTTAACATAAAACCGGTTTTTAAAATATCTGCGGGCCTGATACGGAAAGGTCGATCGCGCGAATGTACAAGCCGACGTACTTTATATTCTGAATAGCTCAAAGCACTCGTGCCACTCGCGCGTTTGTCTTGCGAGAATTTTCGGAACGATACGTGCTCGCCGAAATCGAATTTAAAGTCGAATTCAAAGACATGTGCATATCAATATCTGAGTTAAGGTAAATTCGTATTCAGTGTGACTCGAATGTCCTCGTCTGCCTCACCGACAATTTTCGATGACAAATGTTTTTCTGCTGGCAAAAAGAAGGTAGTGAAATAATAATGAAACGATTTTTTCATTTAGCACTTAAATGTATTAAATAAATGGCTTTTATTGTGCCCCCCCCCCCTCTCTCTCTCTCTCTCTCTCTCTCTTTATGTGTTTCTCTATCATTTTTGTATATTGTATGATAAAAGTTATTGATTCAAAATTAAAATTAAAATATTCTTTTATACATACTTTATTAATTTAAACAGAAATCTATTGATTTTTCAGCATAATGCGAGGATATAAATTACGAAGAAATTAAAATTTAAATGTTAAATTAAATTATAAATATGAAAATTATTTTTCTTTTAATGTCTATTTGCGTTTAGATAAAATAATTTACTTCATTAAATTACAAAGTTCTGAGAAAAATTAAATTAAATTTAATAAAGATAACATCAGAGTGGTTCGCGCAAATCACAGAATATTCTCTATGAACTTTCGATGAGATGGACGGTTTGCTTAATTGGAAAATATGAAAGCTAAAGGTGCTGTATATCGATATTCGCATATTATCAGTCGACCGATGATCTCACGATCGTAAAGTAGCCGCGTACGACCTCGTAATAGTTGGTACTAGTCATCCTGGTGAATGCAACATTAATTTTCATTGCTTCGGGACCTTGACTGCCAAGTATCTTTTGTCGACGTCCCATTAACAACAATGTCGTCGGATATTACGATTCATTCTACGAATGAAAGCGCATACAAACAGTTGCATCACCTTTATCCGAAATTTCTTCCATTCCGAAAAATTAGATCATCTAGTATAACGAGCAATGTAAAATCTTTCCACAGAAAATGTACTTAATTTTTGTAAGATAAATCGAAACGTCAAAATAGATGACGTTTCTGTATATGTGCATATATAATTTTGAATTAATAAAGGATTTTTTATTATTTCTCTAACAATGAAAAAGTTTTCTTACTAAAATATTTCTACATTAAAATATTTTAAAATATTAAAAAATATCGGGTAATTATGAAATTAGATATTAAATTATTAATTTTCTTATACTTGACGTCATACGTAAATTAATAAAATTAACTATTCCAAGTGGCTTGAATCTTCTTCTTTAACATTTAAATAATAATCTAGACTTAGTCTTATTGTAAAAAAAAAAAAAAAGACTATTGTATTCCGTTTTATCGTCATATTAAACACATTCAAGTCTTTGAACCGATTAGAAGAAAGTGCATCTAAATTTGAAATGCAGAATATTCGTTAGAAACCAGATATAGCTTTCATTAACAAAGTGCGGCAAATCTCTTTACATGAATACGTTATGACCTAGGGCACTGTTTCTTATAACGTTGGATGGCTCTCTCGCAAAGATTTCCCTTTCTCTTTCTTTCCGACAGTCCAACGGTCAGCGAAAGCGCGTTCTCCCTTTCTCCTTATCTCAGAACAGAATAAGGTAAAACGTAAAAAAAATCTACAGTCAATGTCATATTATGCCATACATACGGGAGTCACATGTTGCGGACGCGCCTTAAAAACACGCTTAAGACTTATTTCACAACGCATGTTTTTCTCCGCCGCTTGACATTTGATGTATAAAATCCGATATAAAAAAAGAGATTGTTGCGTCCGGTACGAATAATCACTTAATAAATGCCACACGTCTTTACGCACCTGCGCGCCACTCGACATTTATTCGGCGCAGGTTTCGCCTGGCACGAGCAGGAAAACCGATTGTTACCGGCGTGCACGTACGTGTGTCTGTGCGTGTATTCATTTCTACGTGTATGTGAGATCCGGCAAGAGTTCACTTGTTAGACTTAGGATATACGGAGGTATACTTTGTGATAAACGTCACACGCCTAATCGCGGCTTCGTCGCCGTTTGAACAGCTGTTTACGAGATTTACGATTCCGCAAAAATTTTTAATATCGCATTGCATTGTTATGTCAGCGCTTTTTTAACGCGATTTTTGGGCGGCTAACACTTCCGGTCTTTCATTGTTCCGGTCATTCATTAATGAATGTTTGTTTATTCTCGCAGCAAATTAAATGGCACGCGCGATTAAATTACTTACGTTTGTTCCGCGTGTCTTCGATTATACGCGGCCTCGAAACTGCTCGGTTAAGGCTGACTTAACGGTGCGTGTGAGCGAGGGCCAAGAACCTTCGTATGCACGCGTGGAATATATTACCTTCTCGCAATTCGCGCCAGTCATCAAGCGATTGCTGACAGCTGACAGAGCTTGCGCGCATTGAGAGAGAGAATGCTATATATTGAAATCTTGCCATTTATTCGAAAGATTTTGGAAATTAAATATTGTATTATAAATATATTAAAAAATATATTATATAATTAAACAATTATATAATATTATGTCACGCGAGAGCTTTATTTATTTAACGCTGTCAATTCATAGTTATAAATTTGAATATATAATTTATTATATACGAAAGAATGAGAACACACACACATATATATATATATATGTATATTAAGAAAGATGGCATATTATTATGGTAAAAATATCGTTATATAAGAATTACATTTCTGATCCATTTTTTCTATTGTAGAGAAGTCGTGGGATTAAATTTTCTACCTTTTAAGTTACAGCTTATGAAATTAATATCAAGTCAAAAACGAAAAATACAAATTTCTGGGAAAATGTTTGCGATCCCTCTCTCGTAGATATTTCGCTCAATTTCGAATATATCTTGGAATGTTATCGAGAAGGATTCTGCTGTAACTTTGTGTCAACGCTCTTATCCTTCGAGTAGAGTCCGTGAATCGCGCGATTTCCTGGTGATTAAACCGCGCGCAGTACGTCGATTCACTTAATTCCATCTCCATGAATAGACCACGTAGTGACTTTAACTGCAGATTACAGGATTTAGACGCGGCGAATTACCAATGAAACAAACGAATTAGCTTCTCAATTTATTTCGCGTTTCGTTATGTAGCGAATTAACCGCTAATTACTCTCATCTGAAATCACTTTCCTCGAAACGATCTGTGAAGATAACAACTGGTCTCTGTTTTTTCAACGAACATACTTTCTCGTATAAAGAAGATAAGATTCTTAATGTCATTTACGCTTTTAAATATATTTGAAACATAGTAAAATTCCTCGGAGATACGCATTTATTAAATGTATAAATCTGAAACGAAAAACTTTCTGATTTCTTCTGACAAGATTGCACATACACTCGCTGCACGTATACTACGTATTGAAATTCAATATTTTTTCAGTTATTTCTACATTTTTGTTTATCGAGCGGTTAATCTGAAACCTGTATTAAAAAATCTGTTTCTATACTTTTCTGTTTATTTGAATTTTGTGAATATTGACATTTATTGATATATACATATATTCGTCTTTCCGCGTACACTGCAATATCCTTGCACAATATATTATATAGATGCAATTCAAATAACGTTTGCAGTTTCACGATACACTCCAGAATTCAGCCACGATCGCATCGGTAAGTGGTTCTTTTATCCCCGAAATAACCCTGTTCTCTCGAACCGGTGCAGGTGTGGCCGGATTATACATACATATATACATGTGTGTGCGTGTGTGTGCGCGCGCGAATATGTGTGTGTGTGTGTGTGTATATATATATATATATATTTTGAATCGATTTTATATCGATAAACAACCGTGCTCGACCAAGCGAGCCCGCGGGGAAGTTCCTATGAGAATAACGAAAACGCCTTCGGTTGTTGCTGGGTTTTATATCTCTGACTTTATCACAAGGGTCTTTTTTTTTTTAATTTATTTTACTTTGTTTCTTTCAGTACAGTTCCCCAATTTAATCTCGCTATAGGGAGATTCTCTGTTGGTTGCCTCTTTTTGGATTGTTTACGCAACACACAAACAGCGTTCGCGAGTATCGTAAATGCTGGGCCAGTTTTCCAAAATGAATATGTTTGATGTTTTTTTTTTGTTGATACGAATTCCAGAATATGATAATAGCGACATGATAATTTCTATCAGTAATATGCGCCGTCGCGCATTTGTTTAATGAATAAATTGCGATTTTATTGCAAGATAGAGCTCTTTTTATCATGATATCTCACAATAATCTTTTTTTTTTTTTTTTCTTTCGAGCAAATCCACATGTTATATCGTGAAAAAATACAACTCTTTCAATTAACATCAATAACCAGTATTATCTGTTAATAATGGTGACAAAATCTCTGGTTTATTGTAATGAAATAAATTATTAAATCGTGCAATATACTGAACGACGAATCGTTTGACAAGTAACGATTCGATATGACTTTTATAATACAATTTCGCTTAATTTTAACAGGATTATTAATTAAACTACAATTTATATTTTAATTCAAAGAGAGCTGCTATAAAACACAATATTAAAAATCCAAAATTGGAAAGCATCCATCCGTCGAATTTCCGTTTAAAACTCATTCGCACTATCTCGCACAATCACATTTCGGATCACGTCTCTCTCTCTCTCTCTCTCTCTCTCCCTCTCTCTCTTAGCACCATCATAGTAAACCGCCACATTTCCGATCGAGCGTAACTGCGGTTCTCGACCCGCACCTGCATCGAGCGAGCGTATTACCGCGAAATACGTATCGATAAACAACAGTAGCCGGTGGGAGCGAGCCTGCGGGGAAGTTTCCACGTTGCGGAGCCGGCGGAGGCGCCGCGGGCGGCGCCTCCGCCCACCCCGCGTACCCTCGAGCGGCAGTCAATCGGGCTCCGAGCGTAGCCTCGGCTGTAGCCGCCGAATTCAGTTCACGGTGTCGCTCCGTGCGTCGCGCGTAGCCTCTCCTCCGCTCGAGGTTTTTTCCCCCCCCCGAGGTGCGGTTTCGTTGTCACGTGGTCGGCGCTCAGGAGAAAAAGGAAGGAAGAAAAGGCACCAACCCTCCGCGGCGTGGCAGTTTTTCATCCGCGAGGAGCAAGACGTTGTCCATGCGTGCGTTGTCCTGAATGGAAAATATTTGACATGTGTGTCGGTCGGGCGTGAAAGACAAAAACACGCAGGCTCGTGTGTGTGTGTGTGTGTGTGTGAGACTTATTTATAATAAGATCACTCGCGAAGATTCGTTTGGAATAATTGTTATTGACTCGTGTGCGATGTAGTGAAGATGCCGCGATATTAATTGCGGAATTTACGAAATTACGTCTTTTGCTGAGAATCATCATTTCGACAGACTTGAGTGAGTGTCCTCAATATATACAGTATTTAGCAGCAGTACACATTATGTAAACCCTACTATGGTTATGAAAGTATGATTAAGTAATTAAATTATATTCATACTGTATGAAATGTAGTGATAGTAACAGATAATTAATTATTTAAAGCTGTAAAAATGTTTTTTACAATTTTATTAATATTTGAACAGATGAAAAAATAATTTAAAAATAAAAGAGTTTACTTGCGATTGAAAATAAGATAAAAATTGTGTAAAGTATCATCTTTTTTATTTGAAAAAGTAGATAATTTTTGGAATATTTTAGTTATATAAAATGGTTTTTGTCTAAATGTCTCAAAGAAATGTTGAATATATAAATAATGATGTCTAAACCTTTGTTTTGTAAAATCATGTTTTTCTATACTTTAATGCTAAACTTTTAAAAAATTTATTTTATTTATGTCACAATAAAAATTCAGAAAATACACAGCAAAAAGTATCTCGATCAAAGTGTAGTCAAACGAAATGAAAAAGAAAGTGAAAAAAATTATTCTATTATATATTAACTAAGTGTTGAGAAAAGAAACATAATGATAGATTATTCTGCTATATAATAATGTCGTACAATTTTCGATTTAATCTTCCCTTAGATTTAATCTAAATGACAAACACATTCACTTTCAAGAGAAATTGCTGAGAATACTTTTTTATTGTCTTTATATAATTATTTATATCATTATGTTCTTCAATTAGTTGATTAGTTGACGTATAAATGTTAGTGTTTTCTTTCAATGTATCTTGCGAAATTTTAAGCTCGATATTTACATGCACTAATTCTAACTAAATTTCATATGCTATTGCGCTTTAAAAAAATTTGACTTTAATAGATTGAATAAGCGAACTGTTGACAAGGTCATTATTGAAAAACGCTCGGTCTTCCTCCAGCTATATATTTTTGTCGACTTTCCGGCAGTGTCCAGCGAGAAAAATTTTTCTGATGAAAAAGTCCGCTTTCCCTTTGAAACGTTTTGTCTGATGTATTGTACATTTTGCTCTCGAAAAATGATGCAATTTTAAGCGTTTACATATCGTCGTTCATGGCATGTCTTGAAATTCGGTTTTTTAACCTATGATTGCTTATTAGAATAAAAACAATGCGATTGCAGAACAAATAATTATCACATGATTAACTCTAATAGGAAAATTATATTTTTTTCTCCATGAAGAATCTAAATAATCTGTTATTTCTTGATCACAATAGTATTATCCGAACAGCATAAATACAGTTTATATGAAAAAAAAAACCTCACAATGTAACAATCACTCTGATTATTTTAATAATATCTAGATATTTTTTTAAATTTTATTGATCACATTCTGTGCTACATTCAAGTTAACGTGGTAGAAAATTTTCTACATTTTTCACGAATATCGTTACCTACTTTTGAAGTAAAATCCCCTTATCTCTTTTTATTGCCGTGTCGCCAATATATTTTTTATCGTTCCTTACAAAAGAGCGACGGTATTTGTGAAACAGCTGTAATAGCAGTTTTCTGGCTTCTCAATAGGCAATGTTGATCGCGGCGTCATCGCTACCGAGTTTATTTATCCGCCTGCAAGATCGCAGTAACGTACTTGAGCGCGAATTCTCGAGTTCTTCTCGGAGTTCTAATGAGAATTTATCGGTGAATTCATGAAACGGCGGGTGGCAAACTCTAATGAATTGCTTCGTTATTAACAGCGACGCTACCGCGCAACGCGTCTGTTGACTTCGAGAGTACGAAGTTGCATACTTTCGTGCTCTTGCAGTGATGTAATTTTATATAAAAGAAAGGAAAAAAAAATAAAAATATTAAATTTCTGATATATTTATGACTGTCTAATTGACATATTATTTTCTCTCGGACCTTTCCAAAGGAAACACATTTTTTTTGCTAAAAAATAACTGTGTAAAACATGTTTAAAAAAATGGCAAAGATATTTTATAAAATGGTAAGGACATTTATTTTACTTGTAATAAATGTACTTTATTAAAATATATTATTAATCTGATATATTTTTCAGTCTAAGGTGTTATTTCTTTTATTATTACATTTTGTATGCACGTTAGTTTGAAAAATTGATTTTTATAAATTGGCAGTAATGAAAATTAGTTCAAAATTTCTTTGAATCAAACTTTTGCGAATTACGTTTCATTTATTTTCAGCCTTTGCGATTAGTGATACACCGAAGGTATACGTATGTGCGTATGTTTTTTTCTTAACAGTAGCGCATGTATGTACCTGACGCTCATGACTAATTACTCTGTATTCTCGCGTGAAGGTTTGTGGGCTTTGCCATGTATAATTAATCAGAAGCTTTCTTGCCGCAAGTGTATGCCATCTTGCATATATAGTACATATAATATATACTACAAGCAGTTGAAATTTTGCAAAATTTTTATGATATCAACAAAATATTGCAATATGATTTCAAAGAATATTTATATCGTATAATGATGTAATTGAAAAATTATTATAGAATTAATACTGAGGCTGGAGCAATATTTTATTTTTTATACTATTTAAGATTTCAATACCGATAATAATTTATATAAATAATATTCTTGAGTACTTTATAGCACAAAGATTTTTTTATTGTATTATCACTAAAAATAATAACTAACGATATTAATAATATATAAATTATTAATTAAGTACATAAAATTTATATTTTTAATGATTCTATAAATTTGTTATAACTGGATATTTACAACGTTATTATTTTATAAAAAATGTTTTGCACCGTGTTAATCATATACTTTGAGTGTCGTTATAATTTTAATATTTGATTTATCTTCTTTTTACATTTTAATTTCTTTGAATGACTTAGCATTTCTTTTTAGCGACTCTATTTACTTTGTTATCTTTATCTGTATATGTATATGATACCGTGTCACAATGTCAGCTATGAGTCATAAATATTAACGATACAAGTTACTAGAAAAATTGATGACGACATTATGGTACGAATATTGAAAAACTTATAGCATCTCAGGTCATGAATATAATGGACAAATGTTCGTCACGAGTGTCTTTTGAACTTTACTACATCGCGCATTAAATATCCACAATAACTTGAATCGCAAATGATGATGTATCACATGGGATTTTTGACATTGGACGTATACATATATATCTTACGTATAAAAACTATTTTTGAAATATCTCGGAAACGACGATACATCAAAAAACAATAGCGGTCTCATTTCAAGTATTGAATCGAACGGGACGAGCCATTTCGAAAATCAGTAGCATTGTAATAAGATCATACCTAACAGTATAATGAGATCATATTCAATAGTATAATGAGCTCAGCAGAGTAATTAGATCATGTTTCATTTACGTCGAAATGCAGCCAGCTCTAGAAGTAAAACATCGTTTATCGCTTACTTGTCTTATTAGTCACTCGCATTGTTTGGTACCTTTAATTTCACCCAACATTACTTCCGCCTCA
This sequence comes from Anoplolepis gracilipes, assembly GCF_047496725.1. Lineage (NCBI taxonomy): Eukaryota > Metazoa > Arthropoda > Insecta > Hymenoptera > Formicidae > Anoplolepis > Anoplolepis gracilipes. Next base: position 15,204,560 of record NC_132970.1, on the reverse strand, counting down.
ATTTTGTGGTCGTTTCTTTTCAAACGCTTTGTTCGTTCCTGTTACACGCGTAATGGGCCGTGATACAGAACTACAGTGTGATTGTGAACTTTTTCAATGGTGATCAACAAATCTTATTCCGAAAGTTTGCTGGCGAGGCGTGTTACATAATAGAAATCTTTATTCTTTTTTTTTTTTTTTTTTTTTTTAGAGTTGCAATTTCGAAGCAAAACACTTGAACTAAGAGGTACCCTAGAGGGACTAGTAATGTTTTTGATTGAAATTGAACTGTGTCCGGAATCCAATCCGATTATCATAAATTTATGTTTGATTAAAAACGTATTTGACACGGACATATTGAGTAATTAATACGTAGTTTTAATTAGATATTTTATATTAAAATATTTAATTTTATATGTAATGTAAAGCCTCTCGAATATATTTTCTAATAAAATATGGGCTGAAAATCGAATTCAACTTCTCGTGTTTCAAATCACTTTAATCGAGAACGTTATTAAAACCATCTAATTAAAATTTCTCTTTTTCATTTTTTAATTTTCTCATTTTTATTATAGTAATGTATATGATATTTTAGAGATACAATTAACGATAATATATATGATAATATATCACGTAATATACATATATAACGTAAATAATGTAATTAAGATATATAAATAGGATAAAAATTGCTGTAATGATTTTACATCTCTTGAATCTAAATTTAAAAAATTTTTTTCAAACATTTACCGCATTCGACATATCGCAGAAGTATTAGTTTGTTTTCAGTATTATCACTCACTATATTTTTGATTCTGAAAAGTCGCATACCTTAGCCTATTGTTGCCTCATTATCTGTGATAATAAATAAAGAGGATAAGAGAAGAGAAAAATAAATACAGAGGAAACATTGATAACGAATGAAATTCGAACAAGTCGGGAATGCATCGTACACTGTCAACGGAAGAGGGATATATTACCTAACAGGTAATAATGTTTCTGTTTTTCCTGTCGGAAAACATGTCATCGATTATGGCCGGTCGTTCGGAGGAGGATATCGTTTCGAGGACGTTTCGAGGAAGTTACGCAGCGAGAGCCTTCGCATCGATCTCCCCCGCGTTGCACGTTTACGCACTTATCACGGCGTAGAAAATGAGCTGTTAGCGTCCTGTTAAAGCTATTAACGGTGTTCCGTGCCGTATACATATTGCACGGTGACATTATCGTCGAAGGTAACGCATTAACTATTACTGTCTCTAATCTCGTGTTATAATATCCGTTACGATCGTGACAAGTAATCCCGGCATCCAATACATCATTCGTCTGCATATTATTTAATCTTTGTTAAAGACAGTTAATTAAAGTTATCCCATATTAATATGTTTTTTTGCTATTTTCTGAAACAGTTAATATAGAAAATTATAAAGAAACATATAACGAATGTATGAAAAAATTCAGTTTATTTCGACAGCCATTAAGAATCGAAGCTGCGTTGGTTTTTTTTATTTAATAAAATTTTTGACTTTCTATTATTTTATAAAATTAATTTTAATACACTTTTTTTTTCCTTCTATCCTTCTATCCATATGACATATTATTTGTATTTTTATTTCGTGTACGGCATCTCGTATACGTATACATGTACCTCGAGTCGAACATGCAGCAAAAGCTATTTAACATCGCGTAATAATAATAAAAAGTCAGCGGCCGCGCGCAAAGTGCAACGGCGTGCAGCAAAATAGCGGTTATATATCAAGCGTGCGAGCGTTTACGCGCAAAGAAATCAGATACGAGCGGGCGGAACCACGAGGCCAAGTGTTAACAAAAAGAACGGAAGCGGATCCTAACGACCGCGGTGCCCCGCCGCCATTAATCACAAGTAACAAACGTTTTAACTCTCTTTCGTGCACTAAATCCTCGAGGAAGAAGCAGACGCACGCTTATTTTTCCTCTCTCTCTTGCGTCTCTTCTGTACCTTGCTGATGCTTTAAGATACGCGTTCCCATTGTAAAACTAATGCCCGGCAAGACGCGTACACGCGTGTACGCGTATATATTCGGGCAGAGACCCACATCGTGACCGCAAAGGTGATTCCGACCACTCGCGCCAGCCATTTTTCTCAAAAAATGGAACGTCACAGGAAGTTAAAGAAAAAAAATCTTCATTACTAAAACCACCTAAGTATTATTCATTGTGATGGTTCCATTTTTCGAGACAAACCGGAAGTGAGGTCAACTTTGACAACTCAAATGGGAACGAGTGGTGGGGTACTATTGAATAAAGCTTTGAAAAAAAAAACTTTTATTAAAAGTTAATTCAATTACTTCTTACAAATGTATGGATGCAATAATTTATAACATAAGTGCTCGAAATATAACGTAACAGGAAGTTAGGAAAAAAATTTCATTAATGGGCAAGTTTAATACTGACAAAGAATAATTTATAACACGACGTACCTATGAATATATATTTTTTTTTTTTTTTTTTAAGGAAACGAGAACGTTTATCTTACAATTAAATGAAGATTTACATACATATTTTTATGTAAATATATATTTTTTTTTTTTTGTATTATAAAGTGTATTGTAATGTTAACCACACACGGAGCATGAACTGGACCGCCGTGACCCTATTTATACAACTCGAACTTAATTTCGTCGTTCTTCAAAGCTGCCGCGATAATGATTCGACCAAGTCTTAGACCGAGGTTACGAAGACATTAACGTATATATTACACACACACACACACACACACACACACATACACACACATATACATAAACTCGTACTGTTTCCTTTAGCAGGAGATGCACTTCTCGCGCGTCGCCGGATTTTGTGTAAAATAACGTCTATCGCAGACACAATGACATGCCGTAAAAATGTTTTGCATAAACCAGCTTGAAATGACTCTCTTTCAACATTCTAAAGAATAATGCATTCTAAGAAGTGTCTAGGTTTTTTTTTTCAGGCGATAAACGTACATTGATATACATATATAGTTATTCTTTTATCATATAATCACATACATTACATGTGCTGTACATGTACGTGTGTATTAAATATTTAATTTTTTTCTACTTTCAACGTTTAAACACGTAGTCCCTAGGCGGATCGCAATTTTGGACAGAGCAGCAGGGACATATTACCTCTCATTAATTTCGGGACATCGGATAATAACGTTTGTGCTAATTCACATTTGCAGCCAAACGCCGACGGATATATGTAGGACTGGCTGCACCAACTAGGGTCGCTAACTGTGGTTAATTAAATTTTCCGTCTCTGTCTGCATTATGGATAGGATTATGATCTAGGTAGGGTATCGTATCATTAGATAGCGTATCATTACCTCATAATTAGACCTTTGCAATCCAGCCACAGTTAAATGCGTTTATATTTATCTAACCATTGTCGCGACTTTAAATAATCATAGCTAAACGTTAAATATATATGCGACATGTCACGAGATGTTTATAGAAAACTGCGGATATTAATGAGTGTTTTACTAATGAAACTTTTCATCTTATCAAAACAATAGTTTTATTTAATAATTTACTATAATCTATTGTAACAATAATATTATTTTTGCGTCCTCGATTCATTAAAAATTTTTTTGATTATTGTAGCGAAATATCTATCTCAAAATGATGATGATGTAAATTTGAAAGCAGATCTAATTAATCAATACATGTCGTAACTCTCATATTAATGGACATCATATGATGTAACAGCGACAAGGAGTTTATGACCAAATTATCTAATGAATTGGTAAATGATTATTAAACTAGAATGTGCCTTTTGAAGTAATGGAGACTAATTTTACGTTCAGTCACCTTGCGTTCGATAAGGAATCACTTTAAATTAATATTGTATATATATATTATATATATATATATATATATATATATATATATATATATATATATATATATTGGTTTCTATGTCGTTTCAAGAACAGTGTCGTGTGTCTAATGAGAAATTAAATTATCCGAGACACTTCATACGCTTGCGATTAATTCCCGCGAGTAAAATTGATTGTGGCAATTTCGAAGAGAGGTATATTGCCAAGGGAGTGTGAAAAGCCATTTATCGGGACGGGAAAATTCTTCCCGTTCGTCGTTCATTAATAATTAAATTATTGGATTCCTCTAGAGAGAATTTGCGCGACAACTGTGGATCGAGAGAAAAAGAGATAGAAGAGAGAAGATATTTTTATATACTTTATATTTTTCCTACATGTGATAGAAATATATTGATTTATATGTCATTAATGTCAAAATTACATATGTATATATATTGATATAAATTAAGAGAAAAATCTGTTTTTGACAAGAGAAGTATAAACGTCTAGCAAAGATTAAAGATCTTTTTATTATTGTTAGTCAATTTTTTGTTGTAAGTTAGAATACTTGTGAAGCTCTTCGCATCGTCATTACCGTTGAATTTCGACGAAGTTATTAGCACGTTTTATCGCAAAGCAAAGCTGCATCACGGTCGTCTTTAAGCGGAAATAACCCTGCTAGAGTAGTTGCACGTTGCATCTCAACCGTAATGACAAGAAGCGAGAGAGGAGAGATAGAAGGAAACGATGCGCATGCGCATTTTTACAGCCGAATAATTCGTGGATTACACCCGACATTTATATAGTGCATAAAAATATCCGTATTTACACTTGCTGATGTACAATGTGATTATACGTAATATTGTCGAAAAATATGTATAAACAGTGTTTTTATATATATATAGGGAGGAATTTAAATATACATCGCGTGAATTTTTAAAGTTGACTTTTGCTCTCTGAAAATAAAAAGATTAAATATCTATTATGTTGAAACTCTTTCGTTTCGGATGAATTAAAAAATATAAGTTATCTCTTATTTGCATTCTCGGAAGAAGCTTAATCCGCTATGATTTAATTTTTTTCGAGAATAAACAAGTTCGATGGTCTTTTTACTGATTTTACGCAAAAATATTCTCACACGTACATATATATATATATATATATATATATATATATAATATATACAGCGTGTTCCAACGCGGGAATCGTATAGATTACTGCATCTCTTGCCGCGTACCATTAGTTCGATCCCTTTCACATTCAATAACGATATGCGAGTTTGAACGCATGGTATTGCACAAGGATGGCCAATCTGAAAACTATTAGCCGTAGTGCTGTGCTACATTTCTAGTTTTCCAATCCGCCATCGGCGGCGTGTCGGTTTAATGGGCCTCGTTGGAAAATTCGCGGTTCGTTAGCGAAGATCGATAGTAACCGAGACTCTCGTAATATTGATAGCTGGACAAATTATTCCGCTCGCAAAGTAATAAGCTAATTTGTTAATTCATCGAATTATCCATTCGAGACTAATACAGTGAAATATTCTGCACATAGTATTGCATTTTGATATGATAACTATTGTATTGTAACAATGTCAAAATTTAACGTAAATCATAACTTTGACCATTTTAATCCTTTTACGAAATCGATGAGATAATATAATTACATTATTTAATTGAAATGTTACAACGAGAGTATTATTTTCTCAAATATTTTTAATTGATTGTATAATGATTATATACTTGATTATATTTGGATATATGATATAAAAAAAATGTCCTTATTACTATTTCTTTATCACACATCTTATTGTAACTTTAGAAATGTTCGAAGAAAAAGTATCAACTAGATATCGTCGTTTTTTCTATTAATGTGGAAACGGCAATCGATTGAAAACCTTTAACTTCTAGCAAGGAACGTTTCCATAAACTCATATATGTATACCGCGGACAGAGTGTATACACGAGTCAGCTGTTTAACCACGGAGGATCGTGCACCCGAGGGTCGAGGCAATTCGCTCGTAATAACGGAAGTGACGCCGGGTCGACGTCGGTTAATCGGATGTCGTCGGGAGTGCTCCATTGCTGCGATGGAAATGCCAACGATATATTGCGACCAACATTTATCGTTGCAGCAATTAAATCAGTTTTTGGGACATTTGACAAAAGAATAATACTCTGCGGTCAGCTGGAAAATAAATAGAAAGATCGATAGTTATCGTGCTAAAGAAAGATTTTTTTTTTTTTTTTTTTTTTTACATACCATAGTAATTTTTAATATAAAATTTTCTCCGTGAACTTTTACGTTTGTTTATTGCATCGTGGCTTTACAGTTTATGAAAATTGCATGACTTCCATTTCTTTTTGGCCCAATAAATATAATAGATTAGAACAAAACTTATACGTAAAAAAATTCCGATATTTTTATGCATTTATTCCTTTTAAAGAAAACTATTATTTAAAAAAAATCGTGCAAGGAGTTTTTTAATCGACTGTCGTTTACATTGAAAATAATTTACATAAATTCTTATAACTCAGTCTTATTACGTTGTGATCACGTGTGATAACAAAGTTATACTAATTTTGACTGTAAAAACTTTTAATCCTTTCCATTAAAATAAGATTAGAGTGTAATGAAAGTAATAAATGGTACTTTATATTCCGCACGTACTACGACTGTGAGATATAGAGATTACCAGTATTCCCCAAAGTTTACGCAAGTTCTGGTGCTAAATTATATCTAAAATAAGAGCGAGATTATGGATAAACGGATTACAAAGAGAAGATTGAATCTTCTCTATAAAACACAACAGTATTAGCCATCGGACGAAGTTTAATAAATATTATATTCGAAATATGTCTTTATTATTGATCACAATGTTCGATTATATATTTGTTACTCTTTTAATAGAGATTTTGCCTCCATTGTTCTACTTTCGAAAGAAATAAATAGAAATGTCGATGATTGGAACATTAATATAGATATCTTTAACAATTTATCGTCGATATTCACAGATAATAAAGGTGATTATTTGAATCCCAGTGAAATCAAAAATATTACCAATAACCAAGATTACATAATCATTTTATCGAATACGAATACTGAGCTTAATGAGCTAATTGCTATACATTATTGACACAATAACCTGCACTCATTACTTAATTGTATAAATTATTATATATATTATATCGTATAAATTAAACAGATATACTATTAATAATTACTCTTTAAATAGTGATCAGTTGGAATTTATTCGAAAAAGCTGTCGGTTATTCTAATAAATATCAATAGAAGAAAGAAATTTTTTATATTTCAGATAGCATAATATAAATTTTTTTTCGATTTATGCTGCCATTTATTATATATCACGCGCATGCACATTTCCAATCTATATTAATAATATAAAAATAGCGGCAAAAATGGAAAAAAAAATGGTATATTACATCGAATACAAAAATTATTTCATTTTTTCCCCGACATTTAGAATAAGCAATAACTTTTTTTTTAATAAAAATTTGACTTATGTCAAGTCAACGAGATGGAAGTACGATTTATATTTCGAATGAGAATTCATTCACATTACATAGGACACGGGATATATTAATAAAACAACGTTGTCGCGCGCCGAAGCATACATATACATTATCGTGCGTAGCGTCGTCATTATATCAAACGAAAACGATATCTATCTCATCTCTCACTGACACTGACACGTTCACGTAATCCGGCTTTTCATTCGGACGAACTCGAAGCGCGGAGGGGAGGAACTGTGTCGCACTACGCGCTACAGCAATGTAGACGATTTGTCGCATTTAATTGGCCGCTCTCGTCCGGGTAATTAATCGCCGCGAGGGGCCCATCCGCGGGATGGGGGAGAGGGGGGGGGGAATGCACTGCAATTAGCCGCGACGGCTAGGTAGATATTCACGGAATATCGTGTGGTCGTTCCGCGTTCGGCAAGAAAGCTCCCTCTCCCTCTTTTCCCTTTGCAATGAGACGACGCTCCTCGACAAGCGGCCCCCAGACAGGTTGCTCCTTCAGGGCGATTAATCTCACCTGCGAGCTGCCGAGCGACCCCCCTCGGAAATTGAATTGGCTTATCAGCAACGCAATGAATCAACCGCGCATTATTCGGCCGCAACCATTATTCAAACGCAGTCTCTGCGTTATGTACCTTGCGTGTCTAAGCGCGTCGCGAAAATTTCTTTCTTATTCCACGGATAAATAGAGCGAGCAAATTCATAACGTTCCGTATCATACGGTTCTCTTGCTCGATGCTAGTTGAATGAAACGTTGAAGAAAAAGAAGAATTATATTAATAGAAATATTAATAATATAAATATAAATTTAACATAAATTAAATAATAAATATTACTTTTTTAATTGAATCAATGTATGTGTATGTACTTGTCACTGACAAGCAGTTATAAGTATAGCATTGTAAACAGTGAAGATTTTTATACTGGAAAAATTCTAGTGGTAGTGACTGTTTTAATGAATTGATTTTATAAAATGCATTATATATATATATATATATATATATATATATATATATATTTATATATACATATAATATTATATATGAAATAAATTTATAGCGGTATATTTTGTTAAAGAAATATCTAAATTTTTGACCAAGAATCTTTATTTTTTCGATTTCACATCTTGAAGGTAAAGATGTAATGTACATATAATTCTGAATTTGGATACTATATGAAATTTTATTGCCAACACATAAGACAGAAAAGTGTAAATGTTTTCACTAAAAATTAATTAATATATTTACCGGTTTTTCACGAAATCTTACTCATTGACATTTTTACTAACTCACTTTAAGAACATATATTGTATATACGTATAATATAGTAAATTAAATATATATAATATAAATATAAATATAAATATAAATTAGAAATAGAAATATATATAAAAATAGAATGGAATTTTCTCGCGAAATTTGGGACATTCCAGCAAATACCAATCGATGTTCCACTCTTTGATCATCGATTCTATCTCACCCGTACCCACTACTCTCCAGTATTGGTTGATTGGTACGCCCGCGAGTTCCTTTGTTCTTTTGATTCCGGTGAGGGGCACGGCGTTTCGTACCCTTTAAAGAAATTGTTTCGTGTCGATGTGCATTTTTACCGCGAGAGCTGCGCCGCGGCATTTGGCGATTTGTATTGCTGTGTATACGCGCACATCTGTTCGCTTTCCAATTTACAGTTTATCGACAATAACGGTCAGACTATGGGAACTTTTGGGAATTTATACAATGCAGTAATTTCGTAAATAAAATACGAAAAGAAATTCCTTTTGCATTTACACGACGCGAGACACTTGAGATATCCAAAAGTTAAAATAAAAAATCCGTTCCGATGAGAAAGGATGCCACATTTTATTTCATGTGTGCAGCGCCAGTAAATATAACACACAAGATGAAAGGTTTAATATATCATTTATCAGGAATATATAAGAAATAATAAATGGAGATGGTCCATTTCCACTTTTTTTTTTCTATCGATAAACGTCGCTGACACGGCTGTCAGACACCTATGATAGTCTCGTTTAATTTTCGTCATCGAACCATTTATCCTGCTCTCCTAAATTTTTCGAATTATTGCGCACATAAAATGGAGAACACTCGTTTCTTCGAATAATTCGATTATCGATGTAGGGAAGCATCTCGTTGGCTTCATTAAAACGCCGATAAGAAAAAGGAAAGAGGATCGATTAAGGACCAAAGCCGTCCAAAGCCTGAAAGCTTTGTACTTCCCACGATAAATTCTTTTAGCGATAGATATTGTGTTATCTTTCTCGTGTACCCGAAAGGGACAGATCTCTTTCTTTCTCTCCCTCTCTCTCTTTCTCTCTCTGTGTTTAAACGACGTTCCATAAGATACACACTCTTGGTTAAGAGATAAGAGAACGAAAATTGCGTGAGTGTGTATATATTAAGTACAAGATAGATCAAAATAATTCGTTCTCTGTTATATATTTTATCTTTATTTTGTCCTTTTGTCCTTTGTTCTACAAAAAAAATTTTTATGGAAGAAACTTTTGACTTTTGACCTATCTTGTGGGCATATTAAAGGAAGATAATAATAATGTGGTTTGAATATTTAAGCGTAATGAGGAAAGTTTCATAGTATATAGCTCGGCGAATTTTGTAGATTATCGACAATGTTGAAGTTGAAAAGTAAGCAACGAGCAAAAAAATATACATAGTGATCATAAACTAATTTTTTTCCATAATTTTAAGAGCGTATTCATGAAACGAATACGCTCTTAAAAATCGATTAAATATCAGTTTGTGCTACATTATATGCAAATAAATTTAAAAATGAGCTGACGAGATTTATTGTTGCAATATTATAAAATTCAATTCAATTAAACGAATCTGGCTAACTCTAGTCTCACTCTGTATCGACGATACGCGATGATTTGCACAAATAACACCGTGCGCACTGTGTTTGTATAAACCATCGTCAAAATCTAAATGTTTTAATCAATCTGTTGAAGCATTACGCATCACCGGAATAGAATTATTTGCGCCTACTGCTAAATTGTGTTGTCATGGAACTGCATTGCGCGATTTGAATTGCCTTCACGTTGCACCGACTAGTATATGTATGTGCATACAACTTGCACAATTTACTACTTTAGGCTTCCATCAGATGACCTCTCGCGCTTGTGACGGAAGTGCTGCGTCATGGCAGTCGTTTTATTTTTTTTCTCGTTATTCAAAACTGCGATACATTTATATTTCGATAAATGTTATCGCTTTTTACATCGTCGAATGTCAATAGAAAAAAACGAACAGCAAAAAGCTGTGAGAGTACTATACATACACATATCTATAAATGTAAAAAAAAGCACAAAGTGTATAAATGGATCTTATCATCTAAATAAGAATTTTCTATAAATTAATTCTTTTAAGAATATTTGTGACATTTTCTTATATAACAAACATAATTATTATACTGTTAAATCTAACTCTTTAGACGCATATTATAATACTTTTAAATAGCTTTCTTCATCTGCTAAAAGATTTGTAGGAATAACATTTCCCTATAATAAAAGAATCGGACATGTTTCTTTATTTTTACCGTGAGATTTCTTCCTTCTTTTTATTTTATAATAAAAATTATCTTCAAACTTTTCGATAATTATTACTGTTTTTCTTCGAGCTTTCAAGGCGTACATTTATTTTGTGATTTCATTACTTTCGATCTATATTTTTTATCGTGCAGCACTACTGGTACATTAATACAAAAATACAATGCATCTTTTGTATAATCAAACTAACGCTATGTCACATTAATATTACGATGCGATTCTTTGCATAAATACAATGTGTATTTTTTAATAAAATCTGCATGTATCTACCTATAGTCCATTCAATATTAAAATTATAAATACGATATGCATCTATCGGATTATTCGCCGTATTATGCTTCTTTTTTACGTCGAAATCATCCTCCGAAGCTTGACACAAGTATTCGATCGGAATAATGAATAATTTAAATTTGTCATAACTCATCTAAATAATTACAGAGACGGTTTATGTGGACAACAATAGTCGACGAGCGAGTCTAATCGAATTACAAACAGAACTCTACTTCGATTCAGAAGCGACACGGGAAATCTCGCGGCAATAATATCGAATGATCGACGATTTACGATGCTCGATAAGTGAATCGTTTGTGCAGTAGCACGGTTATTACTCGCACAATCGAGACAATCCCGTTGATCGGATAGTATGTCCGGCCGCCTGCAATCCGCGTTAGCCCTTCAAGGGACGTGACGTGACGTGCGAGCTCGAACAGACGCGCGCCTCTTCGAGATTAAGGGCTATTCCAGTCTACTCTAGCAGTGTGAAAAATTGATGATTTAATTTTTTTTCTTTTTTTTTTCAGAAATATTAGAAATTGATCTTTTTATAGAATTTTACATATATTGATGTTTAAACAGTACGTCAGTATTTTTAAATTTTATTTATATTTATTATATATCAGCTTTTTTGTTCAATACCTACTAATTTTATTAGAAAAGTAAAAATAGTGTCATAAATATTAATTTTTTAAATTCTAATCATTAAATAAAATAAACAAATACATAATATAAGTCATATTAGATAAAAAAAAAATAAATTTCCAAAATTTATTAACGTGTTCAAACATCAATAAAATCATATGCAAAATACGAAAAGAAGATCAATTTCTAATATTCTTCAAAAAATTCAAAATCATCAATTTTTTTTTATATTGCTAAGGTAGACTGGGTCCTTAAGTAATCCGGTGTATTCGACATAGGTTTTCTCCCTCCCTCTCCCCTTTCTCGTGATTGGAGACCCGAGGGACGAGAATGTACGACTCGCCGAAGAAAACGGAAATGCACTCGCCAGGTTGGGAATACCAATGCGAAAATTTCTCCGCAGAAACTTCTCTCGAAAGCGCAGTCTCGCAAACACAAGTTGCTTCTTTTAAAGATCAAGTTTGAGGGCTCTCCTTGTGAACGAAACATCGTGTAAACAGGGACTGGCCTCAACTGCGTTGGCATGTGTTTGCGTATGAATGTAGGCGTACAGAGAATCGTGCAGTGACGTAGTTTCTCGGGCTTGGATTCAACACTTTCAAGGTTCCTCGCCGAGACCCAGATTGTATATTATTACGAAACATTATGACTTTCGCTAAAGGAATATTCCGTAATATTTAATCGGTAATTAAATTTCGAAATTTATTTTGTCATCATAATATATTTAAAAATGCTCCTCGGTGATTTATTATACAACTTTGTTTTTTTAGTTAAGCGATATATTGTCGGAATATATCTCGTTTATGATGTTATAATTTCAGTTTTTTCAGCACATGTGGGATTTATTTTCATATCGTGCGGATATTTTCTTAGAAAATATTTTGAATTAATTTGTTCACATAATATATTTTAATATCGCCATTCTGATTACTTTATATTTTTAACTGCTGTCCATCGTAAGTTAGTTATATCGTTAATAATGTCGTCATGCACACTTAATATGTTTTCTTGAGACCATTATTCTATTAAGATTTTATTTAGTTTTAATGTCTTGTCGATATACATTACATTTGATTATAAAACGATCATGCAGGCACGTCTGTTATTTGAAACGTGCTGAGTCTTAACATGATTAACGATCGTATCTAAAAAGCGAGTCATCATATTTTACTGCAGTTTTATTATACCGATTATGCATTTATAGCTTGTGCTATGAGACACGCAGAAGCAGTATCTATTTATGTGTAATCGTAGAAAGTCACTAAGCGCAAATCTATTTTGTTGTGTTTTGATGCAATATACAGTGTCTGTAAGTACATCTACGATATAAAGATCTCTTTCATCAAGTCAAGTTTCATCCATCTATTTACAAAATTACACTTACTCTTTTCCTATCTTTTTGCTAAAAAAAGATTACATCACTAACCTTTTCATCACTTTTGCGTGAATTTTTGGTCTATGGAATATACGCTATTCAGAGCTTATTACGAATGTAGTCCCGTGCATTCATCATTATTTCGCAACATTTGTCCGGTTATTACAGAGCGCTCGTGAAACAATTAAGAGGAATATTTGATGCGAATATCGTATTTTTCGCTGTATTTTTACTTTGAATGGAGAAGTCTTCTACGATAAAATATACAGATATTACTATATGCAATATATATATTTTCGTCTGTATGCGATATCTCGTACAGGATTTTCTTAAAATATTCGGGAAAATTATAGCGATCGCCGTTTGCAAATCAAATTATGCAGAGGAAATAATTCAGACAGATCTAGAAGATGCTTTGGATATTCTTTTTTTTTTTTTTTTTTTTTTTTTTTACGAACGTTTCATGAATTCATAACGGCATTCGCAGGATATATCAATCGCTGTAACTTAGCTTAATTATTTTGCTTTATTTATATGAATTTGTTCAAAAGAGCTAAAATATATAACGAACGAAAAGTGATTTTTTTAAAATTAGTTTGCAATTGCTAACATTTAACAGATGTAATATTTAATAAAATTTGAAATTTACTTTATTTTTTTTATGAAACAGTGTAAATATATTCTGCATTTAAATGTTCTATTCACACTTTTCAATGATGTATGAATAGAAATAAAAGCGTTTATTTATTGTTTCGCTGGATTTTTATACGCAATAAAAAATAATATATTATAAAAAAATATTTATATAACGAATTGGTCTTTTTTTTATGTAATAGGACATCATATATCGCTATTATTCAAACGCATAATCTTGTGCTCGAAAACGCGTTTCCATATCACTGTGTATATTATTTCCGCATATCGCACTGCCCTTAAATCCGAGGTGTATATATTGCAAATGGGAAACAAATGAAAATTGCTATTAATTCTACTGAATAAACCTCGTATTGTCTCGATATAATCGACGCGTTAAGCCACATTAAAAAGTGATGCAGCAAATCGATTAAAAATTTTCCGCGACATCGGCGCGGCATCGGAGCTGCTGTCCGATTTGTAGATAGCAGTTATCAGCGCATGAATTTAATTCTCTCACCAAATATTTATTGTTTACAAATATAATAGCACTACGTGCTCCGACGTTCCGCTTACATCACGTAAACAAACACGAATCCGGCAATTCTCGCGTGCAATCTCACATACGCTGCACAAAACAAGACCATCTCTTGTTTAAATGAACGAATAACAAAATTATATAATATTACACTGGAATACACTAGGTATAATTAACGGGATGAAGGAGCATTGACATTAATAATTCTGTAAAGACATAGATAATTCTACTACTTTGTCGCTTAAATATCTGTAAAATAATGTCACGCAATACCACACACATACACAAATTATTTAATATTATTACGGAATTTATTTTTTGTGGGATATTTAATGTCGAAAAATGGGAACGAGTTGGATTTTTCCGTTAACTGGATTTCTCTCCCGTGCAGAGATTTTAATCGAAAGTTAGCTTATAGTTTCACAAAGCGCTTTACGTTCCGCTCGACTTCAAAGGAACTTGGAGAAGAGTAAAAGTTTCCAAGCTTATGGCTTTTCCATCAGGAACTTACGCATATGTCGAGTATTTTGCGCAAGATACTTCCATAATTCTTCATCCTCTGAAACTGATAATCTCTCAAACATATTGTCGCTTTATTTCTTGAAAACTGCTTCTTCGTTTTCGTTGTAATTTTATTCTATTTTTGCAAGTTTGCAGATCGCTGAATAAAGAAATCTTTAATAAATAAATCTGGTTGATTTCTTTAAAAAAAAGGACGCATAAATTCTTCTTATTTTAATAGAGAAGAAGCGGAAACAGCGTTCTCTTTTCGCGGATCGTTCTTCTTCCGTTCCTCGGAACAGATCGGGATTTTATAGCTTTCGCAAGTCATCGATATTCTCGTAATTTTTTTATGAAACGACCTATATATGTTTTATTTTCGTGATTATCTTTTCGGTCATCACATTCGGAAAGTGTCCTACGGGAATTTATGTCATTGCACGACGGAGCGTATCTGACTTCACGTTTTCCGCACGCAAAGAAGAAAAAAAAGAGATATGAAGCACAACGTGCCGCCCCGGCCCGGGTATGAAAATTTTATTCGCGCTGTCTCTATTGTGCGAATACCTCCGGCACTATTTTGTTCCTCTATCTGCGAAAGCTCGCCCTACCTGTGCCGTGCTATTTTTCACGAGGAAAACTCCATTACGGCGTAATAGCGCACGATGAATCACCCCTTCCTCCCCGCTCTCTTTAAAAAGCGCCAACGTCGCCAACTCGGCGTCCGAGCTGTAAGAGACACCGGAAGTAAGAGGATAACGCTGAGAATGCAAGGAAAAACGAAACTCCCGTTACTTCTGTTCTCACGTTTTCGCGAATTAACGACAAAGCGACGTGTCCTGGTCCGAGTAGTAGTTTCTGCACTTTTAAGTTAGATATAGACATTCCAAAGTTATCTTTGTCACCTAGTGATTTTATAAGTGAATGAGAACAAAAATATTAACAAATACACAGATATCTATTTTTTTTTTTTTTTACTGAGGCTCGAAGTTATTTTTTTTATTAAATTTTATTTAATTTAATAATAATAATTATTAATAATAATAATTTATTATTAATAAATTATTAATTATACGTTAAAATTTATTATTAATAAATTATTAATAGTTAATAATTACTAATAAATAAATATTAATAATAATTATATAATTAATTTAAAAATTTTATTTTACTTAGAAAAATAATTACAGTTTTTTATTAGAAAATATTGCAAAATATGTGCTGTTAGACAATAAATAAAGAAATACGGCAACTTTTAAATATATATAAGAGAAAGGCTGATGAAAAATATAAAATATAAAAATGTTTCTAAAAAGAGTATTGTATATATTTCTTTTTTAAGGGATATTCGATCGCAAATTATTTAACATCTTAATTATTATGCACAGTTTGATTCGCGCGAAAACGGTTAACACGCTGAGTGTTACAAGAATAAATTTTCGCTCAATTAAGCAGCCCATATTGCAGCCCATATACCATTTCGTATTTGCCTCGTAGACATTGTTTACGACCTAACTTTGATGCTCTCATTAATGCCTTACGTTATGTTACGCTCTTGAATGTTTCTTAGAACATGTGCCACATTCCATTTTGCATAAGACGAGCATACTTTTGAGTTTGATCGTTATGTTCAACTCTACCCGTCCGTTCTACATAATTTCTCAACAATCTTCCACACCTATGAAACATTACAGCCATTTTGGGAGTCACAATCAAATTGTTCGTGAGGACAAATATTTGAATAGCTTGCACAAATATATGTAACTAATAAAGCACTTCGAGAAAATGAAGACTACAGGTATGAGTCAGTAATAATTCTCTAATTTTTGTCTTATTGTTAATTCAAAATGTTATAATTATTTTACATTGATGCATAATTTTCTGGAGTGCTTTACTTACGGCTATATTACATTAAATTTAATTTAATTACTTTTTATTTCTCTTTATTTTCCTCTTTACAATTATATTTCTAATTTAAAATTATCCCTTTATGTGCTAATTATAATTATTTTAATATATTTAATAACTTTACAAATCGATAAAATATTTTCATTCATTTTTCTTGAATAAATTTGAATTTGCATTTTGCTAATTAACATTTATATCTGAATTTATATTTAAGCAGATTTTATATTTTGATTTACATAATCTCTCTCTAGTTTATTATCGTTGCTTGATTTTTTTCTTTAAATATAAAAATTAATTTAAATATTTATTAGTAACTATTAGTCATTTTTTGTTTCATCTGGTTTATTCGACTTCGCTGCAGACATAACAGATATAATACAACGGAGTTTCTGTAAATACTTCTTTCTTTGTCGGAATTTTATACACAACCATAGTAAAATGTTTCTCGGTTAATATGCATTGAGCAAACATGAATAAGTACAAGTATATATAATATAAATATATATATCTTTTTTACTGCTCTTTTTTAATGTTCTTTTCGCGCCTCCCTTCAAAATCTTCTTGATCTTCTTTTCATTTTTTAGTATTGCTCCTGAAATTTTGAGAAATTTTGCTAGTCTTTTTCTTTGAATTTTTTCTACCGTTCTTACATTTTAAATATTCTTTTCCTTTGTCGCTATATTGCTTGGAATTGCGCACAAGACGTTGAAAGTCTCAAACCTAATGTGTGTGAGGGAGTTTTCTTTTGCAGAAGATTCGTAAAAAGACATAGGTTGGAAGATATAATAAAAATGAATGTTTAACGCGGACACGTATTGCATACAATTACATCATGAAAACGCGGCAATATTGCATTATCCTTTTATGAAAATATCTCCGGGCATTCTGGCCAAATATTAACCAACATTTGCCAGTATTAATCAAAATCTCGCAGTATATGTGATTTACTCTAATTAATATTGATTTAATATTTATAATTGTATTCAATCCCAACTATATGTATTTACATGTAATCACTATTCCGTTTGGTTGTGTGTATGTATTTATAGTATCGTGTATTTTTTTCTGCGATTCATATTCAGAACACATTTTTATCGATAAATACGCGCATTTAACATATACTATAGAATTTGAGAAATAAATACGCGCATTTTATCGATAACAGCGCGTTCTGAATACAAGTCTATATATTTTGTGAAATATTACATTCGAATCGACTCATCTAAATTTCCTTTACGCTCTAACACAGATATTAGATATGTATGGAGAAATTATTATCGATGTAATTACAATTATATATGCAATTTATTTACTTTTAAATTGCGAATATCAGAAAAATAATCATACGATATATAATCAACGTATGTTTGCCTTTTAGCATTTTTTTTTTTTTTTATCGCGTGTCTAGCGTTTCTAACAATCCCCCAAATGGCGAGAACGAATCGAACAAAATCCGACTCGTGAGCAATATTCCAGGATTGATACCTCAATTTTGCAAAGTCCTTTTAACTCTGGGTACTCGTCTGAAAACACCAAGCTGTAGAATCCAGTTCGCCGGACCATCGCGCAATGTCTACGTTTGAGATCGCCGAGAGAAAAGCCCTTCTCCTCCTCCTTCTTCGAGTGGTCCATTTGAAGCGGAGTAGAGTGCAGCGAGAAGAGCTACCGCGAGTTTTTCTTCTGTTCTTTCGCATTTTTCTCTCGACACCGGTATATCGACGAGAGAAAAAAAAAAAAAAAAAAAAAAAAAAAGAAACAATGCAAACATCGCGCACGAAGATGAGGAAAATATTCAAAACGTTATCAATGCGAGAGATGTTATATTTTTCTGCCGCTCAAATTTGATAAATTCCTGCTTGATCATTCCGGAGATTTTGAGACAGCGGCTTCTTCGGATTCTTCAGAGCTGAAAATTGAATTCTTCTCGTCGATTCGTCTGTGACGGCAGTTTCGTTTCGTTTCGCTTTCTCGTGCTTCTCCCTACATTCGACATATTCTCCTCGAATCTCTCGTCTCGTCGTCTGCTCTTCTTTTCTTTACCCTGTTTTTCTCTTCCTCCCCAAAGCCAAGACACGAAGGCAACTTGCCAGTTTGGAAAAAAAAAAGTTCTTAAGAAATCCTACGCGATTTTAGACTGCTTCGTGTAATTCCCGTAAGAAACTCCGATTTCTTGAACAGTTTCCAATCAGATTGGCCGCGTTTCATCTTGTAAGATCAATGATACTGTCTAAACTATGTCTAAACTGTCTAAACTGTGCTTCGTCTGAATTATATAAGTCGAAGACGCATGTATTTAGATTTTGGGCGTTCAAGTGTAACGGTTTGACTTCTATTTATTACCTGTCGTGTAATGTTACGATTCAAAGGAATAAATTTATAATCAGATAGCTACTTTAATATGGAACATGAATATGAATTTACATAACTTTAAAATTAAAAATAAAATTTATATTCTCTTATTGTAAATAATTTTTATATTGCAATACATTGCACTCTATATTTTTTAACAGTATTTATGAATTATATAAGGAAATTGCAAAAATGATTAATAATCAGATCTGTCTGTATTTTTTTCTAACGCAGACAACACATGCTACATACTTTTATCCTGTATTACACCGTTATTTACGATTGATTGATGGAAGTTTCTGAACATGCACGTGCTAAAGCGACAGCTCTCTAAGCGATCGGTAATACGTCAATTATGTAAATGATTGCGCAGTCCGGTCTACGTGCAACGATCTGCGGGACCATTAGTGACGCGTGGATTTTCTTTAACGTGCTCCAGGCAATCGTAGAACCGGCCACGATATATGACGTGTAGTATGGCTTTTTAAAATCGAGACGGTCTCCTGCTAAGTATATCTAACGATAAATACTATCTCGCGACAAAATCGCGGAGTCTTCGTCGCACGCGTTTCCATTACGTCAAAGTGAAACTATCCGATAGGCGAGGTAGCCTATCGAATATAACCTATCGATGAATTCGACCGCGCAGCAGGAAATTGTTTTACGACACACGTGCACTAGTCGTACGTGGCTTTCACTATCCTTGGCCATTGTCGGAGCACGTGTCGATGCGATATAACTGCCGGCCGTGAACATCGAACCTTGAACACGAATTTAAAGCGTTGCCGCTCGTCAAAAGCGCGCTCATCGAAAGCCCACGCGTGGTCGGGTCGTCGATCAGATCATGGTGCCGTCCGACCCATCCCGAAGGTCGTACTAATCGCGTTAACCAATTGATCCCCGACATGTCAACGCTCCAATATTGCACTCGACTAAACCTGTTTTTTCAACGACAAGGTTTGTCGCGACTCATCCGCGTTTACTCAACGAAAGGTCAAAAGCTATAGATAGAGGAAAGAAATTCTTATCTAATTTTATTATTAGTTACTAATATCTAATTTTTTTTATCAGTTACTTTCTATCGAATTAATTCTAAAACTGTAACGAAGGAATATGTAATTTTTATTTGACTGTCGCAAAATTGGCAAGTCCTGATTCGTCAGATTATTACGATTCTTACTTCAAATATGAATTTCTATTTTATCGCTACCTTTTTGTGATAAAAATTAACAGACGGACTTGGTTAAACGTACGTTGTTTGCAGTTCGCCGTGGTTGCATATGAAGCACGACTCGAGTTAGAATCATCCTGCCTTTGGTTTTATTACCGTAGAAACATAGTTAACGCAAAAGCAACCGAAATTACGTTGCAGTTCTCCGCAACGACACGAGTATTCTGAAGCGCTCTAGGCGAGAATATTTCCTTAATTAGTTCAGCTACATTTCCATACTTGTGCGACGAGCTTGCATTGCTGCAAGTCGGCCACATTTTCGTCGACGTGATACTTGTTGCTAACTTGGAACTTTGTAAACTCACAATCAGACGTGGTAAATTTCTTTCCGTCTCTTTCTACATGAATTTGTTAACACATCAACAGCAAAATATAGTAATTTTCATATTCCAAGAGTCTTAAAGTATTGCACAATTAATATGTAAAATTCATGTAAAGCAATCTATTATTAATTTAATAAACCTATTACTTTGTTACAAAAAAACACGTATTAATATTATACAACAATGACCGTGATCGATCCAGTTTTTATCACATCTTACAAATGATGCCTATAATAACATTGGATTACTTAGTTGTTTACTCGTGTTTTGTCGGCATGTAAAGAATTCGCGCTTGGTTTAACAACGATGCAAAATATCATGATTGTAACCTCCTTTTATGACATAAATTATACGTAGATAAATTATATTCTTAATTATTCTCTGTGCAATGTCAAGCAATTGGAAAATGCCGTTTATAACTCATTCCCGTTGAGCAAGATTTCAAGATGGCTTTAGGCATTTATTTCTCAACAATATTATTACTAATATTAATTTTTCAAGAATCACAATTAATATACACATTAAAGTCTTTAATTTCTTATATTACAGAATATAATTATATTTTAATTATTAGAATATAATTATTTTTTGTATTTTTTTATAACTATTTTTTATTATATTACAAAATAAAATCATTTTTTATATAAGTATATTACGTATGTTTATTATACATATATACATGTGTGTGTATATATATATATATTTTTTTTTTCTTATTATTATTATTTATCAATAATTAGTTTGCACTGCAGAATAATAAATTATATTTTTTTTCTTTCTCTCTCTCTCTCTCTCTCTTTCTTTCTGTGATGAAATGATACAGTTTAACTTGATATCGAAAATCTTTATTTAATCTTTATATTTAGAATTGAAATTTTTGTTTTTCAGACTCACACACACAAGAATCGAGAATGTTAAAATATGTAATATAACGATAATATAATGCCTCTTTTTCTTTCTCTCTTGTTTCTAGTATCAAGTTTGTATAATCAATAATCTAATATCTCATTAACGGCTTAATTGTGTACACTCAACTCTCTTATTGAAACGAATATGTATTACTTGGTGTTAGTGTTTGTTGTCTGATAGTTGAGTGATTAATAACAGGTTTTTCCAATTAATACCATGCCTGAAAACTTTATTAATTTCACATCCTGAAAAATTAGACTCTAGATGTTAATTTAATTAAGTGCTGCATTATTACTTATTTGTTGCTTTAATTCTTCATTTGATGATAGAAAAAGCTGTTTAATATTAGAAAAAGAAACCGAATAATGCTTGTTTGCTATAATGTATGTTAAAATAATTATATGCTTTTTTGAACCTCTTGTATTAAATCTTTGATATTAAAACATTTTCTAAAGTAATTGCTTTCAAGATATATTACTTTCGCAAACTTTATACTCCCGAAATAAGTTTTCGATTATCTTTTATACTCTTATATCGAAGGATTAAGGGGATCCTAAAGCTGTTCTATATTACCGACCAAAATCTAACTTAATGATATATTTACTTATAATATAAAAGTAATTTATACACCTAAAATAAAATAGGTTCTCAATTCTATAAGAATTGTACGAAGGAATATTTGTGAACTTTTAGAAATGAGTTTAGAAGCCTATAGTAAAAATATTTTTTTCAACGAAATGTTTTTTATCTAGACTTCTAAGCTAATATCTAAAAGTTCATTAATATTCCTTCATGCAATTTATATCTAGAACCTATCTCAATTTGTTGATACAAACTGCAAAACGTTTGTATCAACCAATTATTGTTACCATCTGGCTCTAAAAGCCGATAACAAAACTGTAATGTACATCTTGGTATAATAAAAATATATATCGATAATACAAGACGGTTTAGGATCCCCTTAAGATAAATAATTTAACATTTTCAAAATAATTTAACCAAATTATATACATATTGTGTATATATATATATATTTTAAAATATAAATTATTTTAGATATTAAATGTTTTATATAATTTAAATATATATTCCATGAATGTGTTCTTACAATTCTGTCGCTTCGTATTATATTACATGTATAATATATATATATATATATATATATATATATATATATATATATTATACATGTACGACAGAATTGTAAGAACACATTCATGGAATATATTTAAATTATATAAAACATTTAATATCTAAAATAATTTATATTTTAAAAAATAATTATAGAGCGTACAATCAAATTGGTAATTGCTTCTTAACAGATTAATTGCTTAAACAGATATTTTACAAAAGAAATTACAGAATTTACGACAAAAAATTGTTTTGATATAATCACTCTCTTGTATAAAATATGATAAATAAAAAGATATAATTCTTGTATAAATAATCTAAAGGGAATTATAAATTTTAAACAAAATTCTGAAATATATATATATGTATATATATATATATATATATATATATATATATATATATATAAATTATAATAATAATTAATGATAAATATTTTATTAGATATTTTAAGTATTTTTGAAAACAACTTCTGGAATATTTCATATAATCATATTTTATGTTAAACAGTGATGAAAAATTGATTATCTCCGCAAAAATAAATGAGCGATTAATTTTACACAAATAACAAATAATATATATAAATTGATAAAATTATTATATTAATCAAAATTATACTTACCTTATTATTTTGCTCCACCTAATGTTTTCCTTTCTCTGACTTTCCTTTCTTGATTGCTCGCTTCTTCTTTGTAGTCAATACTTTCTCGCGAAAATACTGCTGATTACAATTGCACAATCATCAGAATATAATGATCGTGCTGCACTTATTGTTAGATATAGTCTTTCAACGCAATTATAATCGCACACGACTTCAAGCATCACGTAAAGCATATGACTTTATTTTATATTGTAACTGAAGAATGCGAAAATTTTTGATAACACAAAACTGTCATTCGCTCGGTATTAGAAAATTACATGGTTGAAATTATAGAATGTTATTTCTGCTACTAATGAACAATATATGTACAAATTTTATTTGCAATTATACTATTTATCTCATTAGAACAGAATCAAATAAATTACATATAATACGTTTCAATTAATCATCGACGTATAAGCTTCAAACGTTCTGAATTATCTAAATATTACTAATTATTAATAAATATTATAATATATAGATGGGATCATAATAATGATTATATTGATTAATTAAACATAATGATACATCAAATCAATCTGTTGTATTCTCGCGATGTTTTTTTTTTAATGATTGAAAAATTGGAAAATAACCTTGGCAATTTTACTCTAATACTATGCGATAATACGCGATTTATGGCTACACGAGTTAATGGCTAGTTGAGAACTGATAATCGCGAAAGGTAATTTAACAGGTTGATAATTGCTAATTGTAATAATCATAGGAATAATCGCATTTCGAGAGATAATATGACGCAACGCCTCGCGTCGCTACCTGCTCGCTCGAATCTTGCAACGCGACTGACAAGCAGATAGCCGTAAACAATAATGTGCTGCTAACATACGTAATACACGATAACATACGATAACGTGAAAAGCAAAGATCAAAATATTATGTATGACAAATAATTTGTTGCTACCGCTACAGAGAATGTTTAACGCACTATAAAATAAATTTATATTCTATTCCTCGAATTTCAAATAATAATTTGTAAAAAATTAGATATATCTTGCCATGTGTCGCTACATTTTCTCAATACAAAAATAATTGATAGATTAATAAACATTTAAATCAAGGAAGAATTTAAAACACAAATTATTAACATCCGACTCTATTTAAAAAAATAATTATCATTATTATTATTGTCACAATAAAATTTGAACAAAAAAAATAGCGAAAAAGTGAGATTCGTGAGCCTATCGAAGCGATAATTATTTGTTGAACTATTTCGTATGATACATATAAATAAAAATATAAGGCTTATTAATTATCGTTTTATTGTGATTTCTATGAGCAATAATTGTTCTTCTTTAATAAACTTGATTTCGAACATTTTTCACCGCACGCTTTGAATTTTTCATCAATTTAAATGTAACTCTCATTAACAAAACATGGCGAATATACAACAGATTGATTCAAGAGTCATTGCGTTTAATTAATAAATACATACGCAATTATTATTGGCCGCGCATATATACACATATATATTTTTATATTTATCGATTACGTATAAATAAATTCAATGCCTATACATCAATGATAAATTAAATGAAACGCGTGTTTTATATAATTTATTTGATTGTGTTTTAATAAAAGAAAGATATTAATAAAATTATTACAAAATGCGTATGTATTTTATATATTATTAAATAAAATGCGCGTCATATACGATTAATCGCATCGGGGGTGCTATGTAAACTGTCATACGATAGTTGTGATAGTCTAATGATTAGAGTGCACCGATCGTAATTAACCGTATTTTTTGCGAGTGCATATTATGTGTGAGTGTTATAAAAAACAACAACAAATAACAAATAGAAAGAAAGACGTCCAAGAAAACATTGGGCGACAATGGAGCATAAATATTTATGCAAAATTTAGTCCAGATCGGTCAAAGGGTTTATAGAGAACATACAGACAGACTTCTATTTTATATATATTTATATAAGAATTTATTACACTTTTGTTTATATTTTATACAAGCTTTTTTATATCAAAACAAATTCTTTAATTTTTTTTTGCAAATTCTATTTCTTTTATTAAACAGTTAAAGAGACGAATAAAAATTTAATTGTACGTATTATTTATTTTTTGAGATATTAATTAATCTGGACATTAATTTTGCATAATTTAAATATGTTTGTATTTACATATCAACGTTCTGTTTTATTCCTCTCGTGCGGTGAATGGTTAAATTATTTTTTATTTTAATCCTGTTATAAATTTAAAAAATAACCAAAAACTTATTTGGCAAACATTAAATTGGCTTAAATTGACTCATATAAATATTTAAATATCAAAATATATAATGTAATTATTAACACATACACACACACACATGCATTTGTTAATCATATAATTATTAATACTTATACACGCATACACACACATTTATGCGTGAGATAGAATTTTTTTTGGACAAATACTATTCATATTTTTACATGAACACATTTTGCATAAATATCATAGGTCATATTTTACTTATTTAACGCTAAATATAATTTCTATCTCATGTTTGAATTTTAACATGATTATTATATTTATATAATAAATTATACGATGGAAAATTTGTGAGGGTTATCTCCAGGTTCAGTTTCTCAACGTTTTTTAAATTTATATTCTTGTCACGTGACTATCGAAATACTGTCTTTAAAGTTTTCGTGTCTGTCGTCGGACTTTGTTTGCTCAGCCGGAAGTTTGTCCTTTTTTTTTTTTTTTCTTCGTTCCACATATAAAACTTTTTTCATAGGCGCTTTCTTTCGTATCTTCCATAATCGTTACCGCGCTCGTTCCGACAATCGTTCTAGTCAAATTGACCGTTTTTACGCGGTGTTACGTCATGATTTGTGTTTATTTATGTGCTAGATGCGACGGCAAACCCCTGTCGTCACTCGGTAACTGTACACATGGCCACTCTCGAACCCGCCGAATCGATATCGCATAGCCTAGTTTTGAGATAGTGCCGAGGAGGTTTTAGAACTGCGCGATTCCACGGTTTCCAAGCCAACCATCTCCGTAGTACCAACGAACTTTCATTGCAATTGGTAGCCATCATGATTCATGGTATCTATTTGCTTCTGGGTATAGAGCATCGGTATAATGAGAGCGAGGTATAACGAGATGAGCTTCTATATTGAAAGAAAGCTGGCAATTATCTTTCTTTTTGATGATGAAAAAAGGATCCATTAACGACGCGAATTTTTATCTTATATTGATATTAATCGATATTAATAAATATTTCAAATTGTTAATTTAACTGCATTAGCGATAAATTTCTACATCTATTCTTGATATTAACGAGTCGAAAAATAATTATTAGAACTTTATAATGAAAAAATTTTATTCTTTCATTCATGTGCGAAGAAATAACATTTTGACAGAAATAACACATTACAATAAACGTTAAAAAATATAAGCATGTAAAGATTTAAAGCGAGATTCGATAGTGCTTCGATAGAGAGAGACTTTGAGTCGGCGTGCCAGACGAATCCGCCGAATCAGCGAAATCCTTTTCGCAGAAAGTACGTTCTTTCTAACGAAATAAACTGCGTCCTGCC
Organism: Anoplolepis gracilipes; assembly: GCF_047496725.1. Taxonomy (NCBI): domain Eukaryota; kingdom Metazoa; phylum Arthropoda; class Insecta; order Hymenoptera; family Formicidae; genus Anoplolepis; species Anoplolepis gracilipes. The sequence continues at coordinate 15,177,611 of NC_132970.1, read as the reverse complement.
AGCGGCATCTCGCGAGCTTTTGGAAGTTTGTGGCAAAAGAGCGTTCGCGCCAGACGGCGCGACGCTTTCTTACGATCCGGACTCGGCACACATCTGTTGTTCCGGTCAAATCGGCATCGAACAAGGCGCGTCATAAAAGAAGCATTCGGTAGAGAAACGATCGTGTAACTGTCGGTACGTTCAATTTAACGGGAAAGAGTCTGACGCTAAAAAGCAGAAACTTCCCTCGAAAGAGCGTAGAAAGGGATATGCAAAGTGCAAATTAATTATGCCATTATATTTTCTACCTTTTTCCAACATTTCATTATTCTTTCTTGATCGTGCGAGTAAAAAACGAAAGCGCATACAATATAGAGACATTTATTTTAAAAAGTTGTTCAAAATTTTAATTTTTTTTTTTCTTTACCTGTATAATACTTGACGTTCTTTTTTATTGCTAAATTTATCTTTATTTAAAATGTACATACATTACTAAATTTTTACTTTACATTTCTCTCTTAAGTTTTATTTATTCCTAAAAGCATGTAATAAATGTATTTTTATTTATGTTGTTTATAATTTTTCTTTAAACACGTAACTATCGACTTGACAATGAGAGCCATGCGCGAATGTTAATGTGTAAATTTAGAAATTAATTCTTTCTCGCGAAAATTGAACCGTGCACAGGGCGCATATTTTACTTGGTGTATTTACCAAGAAATAGATTCTCATTCGCCCCGATATTTCTTCTCGTCTACATCTCTTAGAGGGATAAAAAGGGGTTGTAGAATTCTCAAAAATGAGAATCTCTCATTGCCAAGTCGATAGTTACGTATTTGTAAATATTAAGAGCCTTATTTATTCGAATTATTAATGTTTCTTTATTTTTTTATTATTACATTTAAATTTACTTTTTTTAAATGTCATTTTACCCTCACACTTTTTTTAAAACGGAGTTTCTCGATTGATTACTAGCGTTCATTGTGTACGCTACGATTTGTTCTACTCGTACCACGAGCAGAACAGAGCAGTGGTTTCGCGGTGAAGCGGCCGGTGTTATCCATTAATTACGTATGCCCGTATTTGGGTTTAGCAATTAAATATTCCGGCAGGTTTATAACACTCCGCGATTACTTTTACAAATGCAAGGGCTATATTGTGTAACAGTTACTACGCGACATAAATCACGGGCGTGATACATCGTTACCAGGCATACGAATAATATGTATTTCGTATCACGCGTATTCCATCCTAAATATAACTCGACATTGAGTTTTATTCGTTTGTCATGAAAATTTTCTATTCATTGTCAGTGTATCGTGAGCTACAAGATCAAATATCTCACTCAACGTGTGTCGTCCGAATTCACATCTTCCCTACTACTGTCTTATCAAAGTAGTAGTATTTTATCATGATATTTCGAGGAATATAAATCAATATATATATATATATATATATATATATATATATATATATATATATATTGATTTATATTCCTCGAAATATATATATATATATATATATATAGGGTATTTTTTTAAAAATAACCTACTCGATCGAACAAATAGAAGATTATATTTAATTCCATGAATATATTTGTAAAAGAAACTATTTATAAAATAAATGTTTTTTTAGCAGTACTTTAATATTGATACAATTTTTTACTACATTTTAAAAGTAGACATTTAATTTATTTAATGCTATTTTTATATAATTAGCGAGGAGAGAGAAAAAGAAAGAGAGATGAGTAATTGTTCTTCTTATAGATATTTTTTAATAACCAATATACAATATTTATGTGCAATAGACTTAATATAAACAAAACATTAATGTAAAAAGTAATTTTAAACGATTACATAGAACATTCGTAGCTATAGATTATAAATTTTATATGTGAAATTTTGAGTCTATATATATAAAATATATATTTTTTATGTCTTATTTAATTAATTTTTTATTTATTTTTAATAATAACTTGCATGACATTATTATTGTTAAAGATGGCAAAGAATGGAGACAGAAACATTTGATTATTACATATTATCTTGATCTTATTAAATATATATTAAATATATAATATATATACTGTACACATTAAGCATGCTGACTCTTATAATCCTGTTTTCTTGATTTATAAAATGAGAAAATTTTTTCGCTATTACATCATTATTTATGTCGAATATTTTTAGGGATCTTTTATCGTTATAATTGTTCGTTTTATCGTTTAGGACGAAACGTGAACGATAATAATCAAGTGCTCACACTTTTGTTAAGATATTTTTTTCTGTTACCTGAAATTAGCTTCGTACTTTCTGAATTTCGTATTTTTATTGTGCTGGATTGTATTGCGTTTGTATCGATTTATGCTATAAATTGCAATAATTTAAACCATATTTCAGGAAATAAAATAAATAAGAAAATAAAACATATTTCAGAAAATAAAAAAAACTATGCTACTTTCTTTTATAAATTTGTTTCACTTGTACATTAATCGATTATTTTACACATTGGAAAATTGTTGTATACACTTATCCAATTGTAACCAGATTACCTAAAAAAATATTTACACGTTTGTTGCATACGATGATATATATATATATGTATATTTAAATGCAAATAATTTTTTATTTAATTTTTTATTTATATAAATATTCTTTGTAGTAAAATATCTTTATTGCACAGCGCGATCTATATAGAAATTCACATTTCCAAAATTGCGGAACACAAATTTCGTTGATTTTAATTTTCTAAAACATCGTTTATTATGTTATCGAGCTTGTAGTTTCGGTACAAATCGGTACAAACGTAGCACAATGCAGCATAATTAATAAAAATACAAAATTTAAAAAATGCGGGGTTAGCTTTACAAAGGTAAACAATTCGGTCAATCGAATATAAGCTACAATAAAAACAACTTTGGTGCGAGATTATCTGTATTACAAACGGAATCCTCAATATTTGGGCAGCTTTTAGTATCGACTTTCTCGTATACGTTAGTGTGTGGCAGAAAGCAGCACGTTTAAAAATAGCATTTCCATCGAGTTGTTGAAATTACACAATTGATTGACGAATGGAATCGTTTCTCGCCAGATATTCGTCGACACATTGGAATCGATTCTGGTATTATTATTCAATTAAACATGTACACATGAATTTTTAAAAGGTATTAGTTACAAATACACACAGATATAATATAATATGAATTTAGGATTATTTTGCAACGTATATGCATATGTATAGATCCATTCGCCTTACTGGTCGTCGTTATGTAAATCGCTATGCATCGGGACAACGCTCGCAGACTTCGCCGAGCATCTCGATGAATTTCAAACATTACGGAAAACGGCTTTGCCGAGGAAGGAAGCCATTGTGCGACTGTCGCGGAGCAGAGATAACAGTAAATGTCTTGGCAGCGACTTAAAGTCGCCCATCTCTTTTGGCCAACGTCTCGGGTAATCGCGCGTATAGTGTGAAGCGCACATATCTCTTCAAGGTCGGGTCGCATGTAATAAAGCAGGTGAACGTAGATTTGCGCAATCGCTCTGTCATGTGTCGCATCTGCGGTCGCGATGCACCACGGACCGACAGTTTTAGAACGCACGCTGAAATCTGCAAAATATGCACATGTGAATGCTGCGCATTCGGTTCTTCGTGAATATAATCCAGCGAAGGGAAATAAATGTCGCGATTTTTTGACGTTTCTCTTTCCCTCAATTTAAATAATCACGGCTCTCAATTTTATTCATTGTTAACTTTAGCTTATCGTCGATATGATATCTCATCTTCTAATAATTTTTTTTCGAAAAACTAAGAAAAAGCGACGAGTGAGTCTAGCTATTTAAATGCGATGAAAACACGAGTCTTAAAGATATAATATTAACAATAAAAACTATCACCGATATACAGGAAGATTTGCAATTTCGAACAGGTGATTTTCTTTTATCATTGATAAGCGTGTCCGGCATTCAATATAATAAAACGAAGAATTTGTTGGCCGTATCTAAAGATAGAATCAAACTGTGACGCATCATCATTCATCAATCTTGTGTAGGATGTATTCGTGCAATATTTCGTATGTGTCGGCCGCAGATTTTTTTTTACTCGTGACAATCACCAAATTATTTTATTTCGCGAAAACATACGGCGCTGTCTTTCATTCACACGTAACGATATTAATTAAACGGATCGGCAAAACGAATGTCGCCATCAAATTCAGCCAAAGTGCGGTGATTACATCGCCACATTCGCGTCGCGTTAAAAAATACGCGGCTGATGTTTCAGGTACGTAAAGTAAACCGCAAATACGCATGCAACGCGGTTTTTTATTTGCAATTACGATTTTCTGTTTGAATATTGTTTACAGCTTTTTATTATTCTATATTTGCAAATATCTTTTCTGCGAGATAAGAGTATAGTATCTAAATATATAAATGAGCAAGAAAAACAATTTATTATTTTATTATTTATTATATTAAAAAATACTCTGTTTATGAAAAATTTATGAGATTAGTTAATTAGGAACTTGTTACAAAAAGGTACTATTTATTTTTTTAAAAAGTTTTCTCTCTCTTTCTTTCAGTTAAAACGTTTAAATTACAACACATAATTTTCTGTAATCATTTCTAAAAAATGTTAATAAACTTTAATATAAACGCTTTGTAAATGCAATTATTTGAATAAACGACTGAAAACACGAATGCATATTATTCGCGCAATTTTCCATTGTGTGACAATCGTTTTGTTTTGGATACTTTCCAAAGGGTTCTCGCTCTAGCATCGGAATGACGTTACAGAGTGCTTTCACAAGCACTCGATAATGCACAATATCGATATCTTGATATATTCCGTATAAGCGTATATGAATATCCGGAATGAGATATCGAACAGATATGTCGATGTGACTTTTTGATATCTGCATCCCAATAGTTCGCTCACCCGAGGTGGGAATCCGCGCGTACAAGAAAAAGAGAGAGAGAGAGAGAGAGAGAGAGACTCTCTTCCTCCGTTTTCTCTTCCCCCCTACCATCACCGCGACAATGCCTTGCCTCTGCGATAATTATGCAATTCCTGCCGGAAGTTTCGAATTGGAATCACGAGGTCGCCGCGGAGAATCGGAATAAGTTTCTTGCATTTGTTCCGACGAGCGGTTCGATCTTTCCACCCCCGTACTTTATCGTATTTTACGTTGCCTTCCCTGTTTCTCGTATACGTTAAGTCTTCAGCGTGGAAAATGAACTAACCGGATCTCTCCTTTGCTGTACGATCAATAAACAGAAGGTAATCTGAAGAGGAAATACTCTTCTCGCTGGGGAAAGTTGCGAGTGTAGAAATTTCTTATAATTAGAATTAATAATAATCATAAGTAATAAAGTAGAAAAATAATAGAAAAAAAGAGTAGAGATTATTTAGATGGCCCGCATGTGGTTTTTAATTATGCGATTGAATATAACGAGAGTATTATCTTAATTAAATTTGTATTTATTTTTATCTGACACGATATTTGACAAATATTTAACATATTACAGAAAAAAAAGAGAAGAAGAGGATAAATAATCTTTGTTTATTAAAATTCTTTTACATGCTGCAAGAAATTATAAAATGTATACGTCAGATAACTGTTATATTTTTATAGAACTAAATATAATCAGAAAAATAAAAATAATTTTAATCAACTATGAGTTTACATTTATAATGATATTAAATTTTAACATACTTTTGCGTGTGATATAACACGAGAGAAAAAAAGAGAAAGAAACAAAATTATTGTTACAAAAATTTATATGATTAAGATGCAATTCAATTTTCTGTCTTCTAGTCTACCGTCTATGTTATACATATATATATATATCCATTTCTTACCTCTTTGAGTCGATAAGTCTAATAACGAATCGTGAAACAAAAAGAGAGCGAAAAAAATTATGTCGTCCGCCACGTTCCGGGATCTCTTTTATAACATTCTCCATTTTATCTTTTACTTTAATACCACGCCCGTGCAAGAATACGAGCAAGCGTAACGTTTCATTTGCATGGGAAGCACTTCCCGGCAATGAGGGAGCAAGAAGAGGAGAAACGGAAGTAAAGTTGCCGAGTGCGAAGGAGTCCCTGGCCGTCTGCCGGGGACTACATCCCCGTAATCGTGGATTTTGTCCAGCGATATATTTCGTCTCGTATATCGAGTATTTTTGTGCAATTAAAGCAGTTACATAATGCACGCGGTCGCTCATTTATGCATGCTCGGATTTCCGCTCGTAAACAACGCGTGACATAGAAATACGCACGTGCAGTTACACAAACGACATTCATCGCACACTGGTGCTCTCGTATCAGGAACATTTTTTTCGTATGCAGCTCGTTCCCGCCAATTTTTCCAATGGGTCAAGTCCCCTGACAAAACGCAGTTTTGCAGAAAAATATAATTTTAAAGACATAAACTTTATATTTTCTTATTAGTAATACACAGATTGTGTCAACAACAAATTTGCAATTATATAATAATATCGATCTTTTACATATATATATATACACATTATTAATATGTACATAAATTAATAATTAATCTACATTAATAAATAATTATATAATTATTAAATATATAATTAATAAATAATTTAAATAAATTGTTCCTTTTTTCTCACATTAGTGTTAAATTGTTGTGAGCAAAAAAAAACAATTTATTATTGCAACGTTAATACGAATTACAACTCGCTTCGTTTCACGTTTTTCGTTCGAAAAATCGATAAGAGGAAGAACTCGCGAAAAGTTATGACCGTTTAAATGCGCCGACTCAAACTTTTCTAATCTTCTCAGATGTCGTCTTCGCGAAAACTGCCTTGAGGACGGAATTTGATGCCACTCAAGTGCATCTGCCCACGCCGTCGCTCATAAACAAAACGGTGTTCCATAAATATTCAACGCCGCCCTCATCGTAGACATCTCGCGCCTTCGCGCGACAAAAGTTTGCGCTCGCAATCTGCTGCTCCTTTTCGCGATGTTAACGAAGCTTTCTCTCTCTCGAACGATATGCAAATCGTTACGGACCTCGATGAAGTTAGTTCATCGATATCAACGGCGGAGAAGTTTAAGCATGCCAGATAGATTAGCTGCGCTGTTTCATCGGCGCGTTTATTCGTCGTAAACGACGAATTATTTATTGAAATCAATACGTCTTGTGGAAGATATGCGATTAAAATTAATATTGATATAGTTTAATAAATGAGAAAGCTTTTATCACACGGATTAAAAATAATTATTCATTACTTGACGCATTTAAACGATATGAGTTTAGTTTGGCTTTCTGGCAACTACTCGATATTCATTAAATTAATGTTCAAACTGATCAATGATATTATTATATCATTATCGATAAATTATTATAAATAAATTAATAAATTTAATTAATAAATTATGGTATATATCTATTATAATTAAACTAATAAATTAATGTAAACTAATATATGTTAAAAAGCGAAAAATATTAACGCTCGATTTTAATCTGTTTATATATGATAACACAGTTTAATAAAAAAGAAACACGAGAAAAACAATAATTATTTTCCGTAGTTTTTTTTACACTAAAACATGATTTCGGCTTTCACATTGCTCTAGCATGTCAGAGTTTTGAGAAATTTGTGATAATTAAAGTTGCAAAAATAAACTATTTTAATGTTTTTAACATGTTATGATTTTAATATATCATGTGGAACAATTAGATTATTGCTGATTTATCAAATATAATAATTTTCATTTATATTTACTTAAACTTGAAAATAACTTATAAATATAAAATATCGTAAATTTAAATAAACATAATTAAAGATTATTTGATAAAGATAATTTATGGTAGATATTCAATGATATAATTTACACTAGCAAATATTTTAACATATGTATATAATACACTATATATGACAATTTAATTATAACAGAACTTCTTCAACATATTGTAGCTATAAAGTTAACAACAAACATTAAAATAATTCTTTTTTGGAGTTTTAATGGCAATTTTTAAAATTTTAACATGATAGAAGAATTTGAAGGTCGGGATCATATTTAACATAAAAAAAATTACAAGAAATAATTACTATCTATTTGTGTTTAAAAAATTGTTTTTTATTAAATTAATTAATTTTAATGGATACGAAAAAATCAAAAGAATATGACAATGATGAAGAACTAGAATTTGCATGAAAGAATTTAAAGATTTTACGGAGTTTCTCGAAAGAGGTGCGATGTAAAGCGTTTTGAGATGCAGCAGACCATTAGGATTTTGCTTTTTGGAACGTTGTTAACACGATATTTGTGTTTACTGCTATTTCGCGTTTAATTTCCTCCTAATATGCAGGCTATTATCGCGATAGAGCGAGTTCGTCTCTTTCCAACCGCAAAATTCGATAATGTCGGGAGATAATTTTTGTGCATTAGCCCGACCGTAACGATGGCGCTTTACGATGTTTTCCAGTCGATGTAAGTACATCAGCATGTACGCTTCGTGCGCACATCTACTTCTTGTATTTATACCCAATCTCGATATACCAGGGTTGATAACGAAATTAGATAGCTAACGCGATAAGTACGTTCCAGGTCGACCGTATTGTATATCGCGCACAACATTCGGGGACGTCTCATTAATATTATAGATTTAAAAAAATGATAAATCACGACACACCCATCATCTTATTAAATTTTGCTTACATCTTTTGGCGTAAAATTCAATTATTATAAATTAAAACTTGTTTAGCCGGTTATATATAGATTTAATTTTTAATGACTGTTAACGATTTCGTAAGAGATCTTGAAGTCAGTTTATATTTAAATATGTGTTATGAAAGAGAGAAAGATTAGACGTATATTACCATATTAAATTAATATTTATCAGAAAAAATATTTTAATAATCAGTTATTTTTAAGAAATGATTATATAAGAATATTTATATACGTAGCAGTATTTGCGTAAACTTATCTTATCGCATTTCGACGCAGAATGCTCCTCGAATGATTGCTATCGATAAGACTTCACAGCCATCTTTTGTTCGATGCACTTGCATTTCCATAAACCTCTATTTATCTTTCATGCGTTCGACGCAGCGTTCAATTTTGCATGTAATTTCTTATCTATGTTGATTAATTATTGGTTCGGTGATGTCAATCGGCGCGATTATGTCGTCCAGTCGTGATTGAAACGTTTGACATGCCGAGTCATTAATTAACCGTATAATACTAATGCGTGTGCGCGCGTATATTTTATAATAGTCTCGTGTGTGTTTGTACATGTGTATGTGTGTTGTAACACGTGTGTTTGATTTGTTCAAACCGAGAAGGAAAGAGAGAGAAAAAGAGATCTACAAAATAACTGATTGGAAACTAAGTAAAAGAAAGAATATGCGTACACGCATCGCACGTATATATGTGTTTACGAAGAGAGAGAGAGAGAGAGAGAGAGAGAGAGAGAGAGAGAGAGAGAGAGAGAGAGAGAAGGGCGCAGTCCCCGCATTATGCAACTCTCGCGCACGCACTATGCAACACGCATGCATAAAAGAATAATAAATAATTCCATCGCGCGGTAACTAACTATGTATTTCCAATACAAACTATTTGCGCATTTGAAGCGTGCAATGATTATCATCGCGCCATTTTCCTTCTCATGCTTTCGCCTCGACATCGAGCTTAATGATTAGCCGTCCGAGAGCATTTATAATTATGAATAAAAGTCATCCAAGGAAAAACTGCAGTTTTCAACCGACTTTGTTCTAGTGCGTTATGCGAAGTCTGGAAATGCGAAATCCCGAATAACGACATAGGAGAGAATGTTGCATCCTGGGCCACTTCTCGCAATTTATATATATTTCACTGCTAACCAGCCAGTCAACTATATATCTCCAACTCGCAACTTGAATTTTCATCACGTACACAGCTGATATTTTTCACTCGCGTTTGTTTCGAGCGATTTTAATGGTTTTATAACGGAATATTAATTTGGCAAATAATTCTTTCACTGTTATTTGACAGAGACATAAATATATATAAATGTGTGTACATAAATTTACATATATATTTTGATTAGTACTGAATATGAATAGTGTCTTACACGGTAAAAAATTTTGTGTTAAATTTAACACATTTCTCGTGTCCCAATTTATCCACTCTAATTTTAAAATGTTAATTTAACAAAAGGCAAATATGTAAACAAGTAACACAAATAATATGTAAAATATTAACACAAAAATGTGAATTTGTGTAAGATTTACTTGTTAACTGTGTTGTTTTAACCGTTGGAAACGGTAAATATTAACTCAATGCAGAAAAATTAAAACAACATAACGACAGTATATAATTTCTACGTAAGAAAATTTCAACAAAAAATACAAAATGTTTTTTATCCTGTATGCATATAGTATTTTTGCTAGACTTGTAGAGACTTTTGATAAAGGGTAAAAAAATATTCAAAATCAAATGTTAATGCGATCCAAGTTACAATATCCTCCCACTCACTTTAATGATATTCCTACAGGATTTAGATCCTCTGGCATTTAATTTTTCATGATCTGTTGCAGTGATCAGTGTTCGAAACAAAATTTTATTCACTTTATCTCTGTCACATTGCGCTTAAAACCCTAGCTCTATTATCATCTCGATTGAAATATTACGTAAATCCTTCGGATGAGGCGGAGAAGATTTTTTACCAGGATTATTCGGCTTTTAAAAAGCGTAAATAAATTTGATCTGTCGAGAATCCAGTGCCATCTCACACGCGGGCGATAACAATAAATTAAGGGGAATTATGGTGAAAGAGCTATCAGAATGCCACGTCCGCGTGATCAAAAAATCGAACAATAAATATATACGACGACGAATACGACGGATGGGGCCGGTGGTATATCGGCGCAGCCAGACGTATCGATGTTCATCGCTCTTTACCATTTTTTAATTCGACGATCACGTAAATATTTACCCGCGCCGCCGCGAGAGAAAATTGATTTTGAATTATTACGCGCCGCGGAAAAACAACGCGCAACAACTCGCGATGGGATGTGAGCGGAAGAATAAATTTACATTTAAAAAAGAAAAAGAAAACTCTGTGTTGTTACGCTGTCGTATCGAGCGGAATCGTTATAATGTAACACTGAAAGAAACATGTTAGTAGTTATCAATGAACAACGGTGGAACAAACCGTGTAAAAATGTACGACAGAGAAGTAGAACGAATTTTGCTTTATTTTAATTTTAATATATATATATATATATATATATATATATATATATACATGTGTGTGTGTGTGAAAAGAGCGTGTAATAAATAAAAATGTTTTTACAATCTCTAAAAGCGCGAATCGAAATAAACATTATCGTATTTATCCATTATTCAAATGCAAGAATATATGCGAGGAAATACTTTTTAGCATTTTTTTTCATTGTAAGGCAATGTAAATACATTCATACATTCACCTTTATTTACATCATTATATCGCGAAACTGACAAACACTTTACCAATCTCTCCGAAAAAGGCAAACGTAGAGGGTAAAGGTAATAAATTTAAACGATAATAATCTTTTATTGCGCTAAAAATTGTTTTGATCCTAAGAAAACGAAGAATATCAGCGGATCACAGTGACAGCATCAATAATGAGACTGACATTTAATGCAGAAGCAACAACGCGAGACGGGTGCGCACGCGCCTACATATCGTATACAGTATCATTAATAAAGTATTAGGCTTTTCATTGAATCATCGCGCAACCTTGCTTTCATAATTACGCAATCGCGCAATGATTGCATCGTCCTCGAGATGTGTGCGGAGAAAAGGATCGTAGGTGCACCCCCTATCCGATGTAATAATCACGTAGACACTATCACTAAACACGAATGGGCGTAATCACAATACACTGAACATTTATTTCTTTACATCTCTAAGTTTTTTTTATTTTTTTCCTTCAAGAGATTTCTTATAAACTTTCTTTCTAAGTAAGTAAAATTTGTAATTAATAAAAAAAAAAAAGGATTGATCAAATAAGAAAAGGAATTGATAAGGATGGAACTCGGAAAAATTTGCGTCTGATGTAAAGTAAAATTATTAGAACAGTTTAAGCGATATTTGATTTTTTCATTTATAGGAAAAGTTGCGAAAATTTTTGTTATTTTTTTACACAGACTGTGACGAAAGCCAATTTTTTTGAGTATAGGTATGCTTGATATATGCGTGAGATGAAACCTTTACTGTGTCAGCTTATAATTCCTTCTCTCCGATACACATAAATCATTTGTTTCGTGACATTACTGTGTAAAAGTTTACAAAATTAATTAATATGCACGATGTCGTGCAAAAGTATATTTAGAGGGCGGACTCTAATGTATTATATCGACTTGCCGCAAATTACGAATTCCTCGTAGCTACATCGATGTTTTTTTATTTGCCACGAATAAATATGGAACATTACGATATAAAATCACTCTTATCCATTACTCAAAGAGTGTAATATATAGATGCATACGACATGTTTAGCAACCGTCGAATCGATCTTTCGAAAGACTTACGATCATACATTTTTTATTCTTAGCTCTTGCGGTTCGAGAGAGAAGTTCTTCGTTTTATATAAAGTGACAACACTTTATTTTATTAGATTTACTTATTTAGTTTATTATTTTTATAAAGGAAGAAAGAAAGAGTGATATTTATTTAAAAAAAAAAATTATACGCGAAACCGATTTTAAATGTCAATATCGATATAATTATAAAATATTAAGTCTTTGCGAGACGCATATAATCAGTTGTATAAAAATGCAACTTAATTTTCTTTGTTCTGAAAGTACAGAGAAAGAGAAAGAAAGAGAGAGAGAGAGAGAGAGAGAGACAAGAATCACGAGACTTTCATGAGAAAGTTAGTCTCTTGCGGTTTGTCTAGAAGAGGATCACTCTCCTCTCTTTACTCGCTCTCCTCCTCGACCAATTCGTGTTTCTTCTCCTTCCTCACAAACGCTCGCGTACTTGCCGCTCCCAGGACAAAGTTACCTTGACAAGCACGAACGATTTGTGTGCATTGTTCTTCGTCAACGGCAACACGTTCCTCGAACGAAAAGGGTGGAGGAGGAGGAGGAGGAGAGTACTTCTCTCCAACCCCACGTATCGTCGCGTCCCTGGTAAGAACTCGTTCGTCCGAAAGTTTTATCTTCCGCTCGCGCTAACGCTTTTATCCTCTCGAGAAAGTACGCGTTTGCCGCCTTCCAGCCACTCGACTAACCCAAGAGATATAGAAAACGAGACAGTCCTGATAAAAACAATGACTTTTGCGTTAGCGTTTCATTATTATGTTAATCTGAGTTCTGTAAATGTTCCATTTATCTTTTCCCGCATTTTCCACTGTATTTTAGCACTTAGATTTGAAAGAAAAAATATTTATATTTTCAAATACCCCTGTATTATATATATCATTACATATCTAATACTAAATATGTCTACTGTGCGTAAATTATTTAAAATGAGTATAGAACTATTATTGATACTAAAGATTTTTTTATTAAGCAAATTAAATGTCAAACACGCGTGAATAATGGACAAATCGAATTACACAACTTGTTCTATCGCGTAAAAAAAAATTTTATCTCGCCAAACAATACATTGCTAAATAATTCCTTTGTTAGAGGAGAAGGCACGCTCTATTTTTTACATAAAACACACAGATGACGACAAATTGCAAAATCGTAGAATATTTTTAATTATAATAACTAAAGTAATAAATAATAATAAATTATAATAACTAAAGGAGGGGATAATTGCAATAAAAATAAATCGCAATGGGGTTGAATTCGTATCTCCGACTTCTCTCTTCTATTATACATATGTCAGCTGACAAAAGAGATTACTGTCAATGACTACTTCCCCTCGTTTGTTTTTCTACGACATCCATGATCGGAGGTCATTTTTCTTATACCCTCTTCGTATCCCAAGGCACACGGCGCTAATGACACTAAATGGCCGAACCTTGAATCGTGACACCCGAGAGCTATATATGTACATACATGTGCGCATCGGTAACGCGTAGGTCGAGGTGGTTGACCTGTGTCCACCCAGAAGTGGAACTCTCGAAGGTAGAGAAGAAACTAAAGAGAGAAAGACAGAGAAAAAAATAGATGGCCCCCAAGGTCGCTCGGCAAGACTAGCACGTCCTCCTCGTGTTATCGACGGATATCCGTTTTTCGTAATTCATCCGCGACGTGATCGATCGCGCTTGTTGATAACACACCGGCATTACATAACGATCGCATAACAGATGACACAGCTTTCAATTGCTCTCGATTCCAATTTAATTTCAATTCGATTATTCTATAATTTTATGATTTGCGATCACGTGGATGCGCGTTTTATATATTATAAAAATAGAATCTCTTTTTTCAACAAAGAGAATATTTTTATATACTTTTCGAAAATTAATTCTTTTAACAAATTTTTAATCAATTATACGGAAATATATCGTTTTTAATTTTTAATAAAAAATGCAATATTTTTTATTGCGTCTAGCAAATATAAAATACATTTGTTATTAAAATAAAATTTAGCTTAAGAAACTAGAGAGAAAACGAGAGAGATACAACTTTGTATAATCCGTTTAGAGTTTTTTTTTTTTTTTGCTATTTTTTGCTAATTTTCAAAAAGAATTTTACTTAGTTTTATCAACAAACTAGTTTTACTTTGAAAAATTTAATTCTGATCGATGAGAATATCGGTACAGAAAAAGCTTGCGGTCAAAAAAAGAATTACGTTTATTTCATGTTTGTATATCCTTTAAAAAATTTTTCCTACGAATATGGAAAAAAATGTAAAAGCGAAATGCGTACGTATTTAAACAATAAAAGAAAAAAGATAATCCTTATAGTATTAATATATATATATATATATATATATATTGAATAAAACTTTATTGTCATATTTTTCGAATGTATATTTTTTGTTTCATTTTTTTTACATATTCTCACAATTTAAAAGCTCGAATAGATAGACATTTACGTACACATTTATACATACATATCACATATCATAGGATTACTTCACGGAATGAGCGGGCAAAGAATGAAGGGGGTTGATGGCACGAACAATTCGAGGTGCAACCAGCCCTCGAGGGAGAGCAACACGAGTTTCTTCCAGCGATAGCTTCGGTAACTTGCGTGTATGTCGTTCTGCCTTTGCTCGCCTCATCCTCGGGTTCATCCTCCGCTTATCCGCAAATTGTGTTTTCAACGGACTATTACCCTCAATTTCCGACTTTCTCTTTCAATCCTCCGCGCTATTCTTCTTCAGGATCCTCGTCCGGAACAAGACGATATTGTATGCCGCACCATCATGCCGCTTCATTCCGTTCCCCCTTTAAGTTTTAGCCTTATTTTGCAAGACACGTTGCTATGTAAATTTCGTGTTATATCAAGTGTTATATATCACGATAAATATGCATATTAAGAGGATTCTTTTGAAACTCGGGCCATATGATAAAAATTTGATTAAAGAAAGATGCCGCTTTCGTCCTAATTCGAAAAAGATAAAACGTTATGAGAGAAACGTCGCACGTACATTGCACGATCCCAAAGTTTCTGCAATCTTTTTATTCGCGCAGCGTAGAAAAGTTAAGCCTGGGGAGGGGCAAAGAAAAAAGAGAAAAAAAAAAAGATAAATCAATGGCGTTCGAAAAATGGCTGTTGCACGGCGACCCAAAAGTGTACCTCTGTTTTCATTGGTAGGAATCGAACGATCCGATAACCGCGGTGGAAAATGTCACCGCACGTCCGTGCGATTCTTTTTACCGCGACAGTCTGCATCCACGCGTTTATCTATATAAAATGCCACTCGTTTTTCAACTGGCCACGTTCGTCACTCGCTGTGGATCGATTCCCGCTCCTCTCCTGTCATTGGTCTCTCTCGCGTCGAAGCGAACGCCGATGTGTGTTGCATCAGCACCGGCTGATTACACTCGTAATTAGGGATCGGCCAGAGATCTAGCACAAATGCAAATTCGCACGTAGTCAAATTAAACGATGCGATTTCGAATCGATGGGATTTATCGCGCACTGTGTGAAGGTTCAATATATTCCAAAATTAAACATAATGTTTAGCGTATTGACTGATGACATAGGTCTACAAAGATCAATTACAAAAAAACCAAGTATAAGTGATTCTTATAGAGATACATAATATGAAACTTCAGCAAATCGCTATTTTAGTTTTTATAAAAAATTGGTTCATTTGTTTATTTGGTTTTGTAAGTTTCAAAATTGTGTAAACTCGTGTAATTTATTCTTACAGATCTCTCAATTGAGAAATTCAATATAACTTTTATATCAACCTCTTTTATATTACTCTTAAATAATATAGGTTGTCTTTAATAATACAGCACATGGGTGTATAAAAATATATGTATAAACTACGATATATATAAAATTTTATTTTTGCGAAAAAGATAACTTGGCAATATAGCTCTACAAATAAAACGATAATATATTCAATGTACTTTTTTTAGAAAGATCAATTTTTTGAAAGCATTAGTTGCTTTATTTATTGAATGTTTTGATTACTTTATTTACAAAGCTATTTCTCTATAATGAGGAATAAATATCTGTCAATGCTGATCGATTATTGCTGCTTGTAAACAAAGTGGAATTAATTCAGTTTACGCTTGACATCTGGATAATTGTAGGTTAATTTTCGTTATTATGGAGACAAAATCGCTCATAATATTATTATGTTCGAAGAGCCGCATAATAACGATTAGCTTACTCAAACTCCAATAATTGTCATCTCAGTTGATATCTAGATTATATTGTATTGTACTTTTTTCACTGAGTCGCTAATTAAACGTCGTTGATTATAAATTAAAAATCCAAAAGTGTTTGACAATAAGTATTGGAAATATTTTCCGATACTTACTATTTTCCTTTTCATTTCCTCTCTCTCTTTCTCTCTCTTTATCTCTCTATCTCTTGTTTACGTAATTTGATATTTGTTTACAACATCCAAATGCATTTTTGTAATATTTATTTCTACCGTTATTTTATTTTATATTTGTATTTATATATCTATATTTATAACTGAAATGTGTTTCTCTGATTATACATGTAAAAGATAATCCTTTTTCTAGATATTATATATACATATGTATATGTATGTTTATATAAAGATATAAAATTTATATATACATATATAATTTTTTTATTATGAGATTATTATGGGATGTTAAGAATTTATGCTAATTATCAATAAACTTCTGTACGTACTAAAAAAGTGATATATAATACATTGATATATAATACAGATTATAATTATTCTATTATAAGCGTCGCTGATTAAAAATCACGATGTGAATTATGATACGACTGATCCGCAGATAAACGTGGGAAAATGATTAACGATAATGAGAAAACGATAATAATTGGGCATTTCGTTGTTGCAAAATGAAAATGAACGGGATCCGAGTGAAGCAAACGTTGATGGAACATCTAGCCAGAGTTTGCTTTTACTGACTCGCTAAAAATGCTCACTAATTACTCGAATAAATACGATGCACGTTGCACCTCGGCATATTGAGATTTCAAAATGGTTTAGTGCATTTTAACACACGAAGTTTCATAATTATTCAGAGATAATATATTTTTCTACAAACTATTTCGTCAAAAATATACGCGCGATTTATATATTATAATTATTTTTTTTTAATTCTCTCACAAAACATATTTTGAATATATGTATTATTATATACATCGAAAGTTATACGACGACATAAATTGCAACGCTTTTAGCAACTTCCTGACAATTTGATGAATTTCTTTTTATAATGTTTAATCGTGTTTAATTATAATAATTATAATATAATTATAATATAAAATATTTGACTTAAATATCTACATATTTAAATTTAAAAAATTATAACCAACTAAACGCATTTAGATAATGACTTTTTTTTCTCAGTGTAAGGGGGAGGCATATTGAGTAACTAGATTTATGTTCCAATCTCGTGCGATTATAGTAATTTTTCATTGTAGCCTCTCTCCCCTCACAATTATCAAGGAAAAATAATACTATCAATGCCGATAAATATTTACTAGTGCGTTTCGATCGTTTAATATTTTAATGTGATTTAATAATCTTCTGTGTAAGTTTATTACATTGTACTACAATTTCATACAAAAGGAATAAAAATATGTTAACAAAACCAATTAGAAAATTTATATAATAATTTCAAGTAATTTGGACCGAGGTTAACCGAATGATGAAATAAAGCAAAAAATTGTTGACTAAACAAATATTGTTAGACGTGAGTTTATGAATTAGCATTATTTTAACATGAATGTTAAACGACTAGAATAAACATACTTCATTTCTTCAAAACAAATATGAATATTTAATCGATTTACAAACAAAACCTTCTTTATATTCATGATTTCTATTTATTGTAAAATATTTATATTAACTAATATTTTTGTATAACAAATCGACTTTATAAAATTATCAGACTAAAGTAGCCGAAACAATTACATTTCAAAATTTATTCATTTGCGTTTGAAATACACGATTTATAGTTTTAGCTAGGTTTTTCGAAAAAACCTATATTAGTATCCTACATCTTTACGAACACTCTGTCTTCGATCGTGCTATTTCGCGACCTGTGATTACGCGGCTGCGCAAATAAATGTTCGGTTGCGTTGAACCGTGACCCGAGAACTCTCTCGGAGGTTGTCAAAACTGGCGCGTTGCCTTGTGCCTGGGAAATTGGGAGAATTCGTATTCGCCGCGGTCTCGTAATCGTGCCGTTTCTGCATAAACTCGGCTTCCGTTCGCGTTCGGATTCGTTCCCCGCCGAATACTACTTTCGCGCGAGTAAACAAAGCGAGGACGGTGTTTCAGTTTCCGCCGGTTACACGCCAAGTCCATTTGGGCGAATTTACTTATGCGCGAGCAACGAAACAACGGGAATCGATCGAAACGATCGGGCTTTCTCTCGACGGGAGGGGGTTTGATGACAATAGAAGATTTCGACACGATATTTTTCGATTACAAAGAGCACCCATTGCCGAAAACGAAACAGCCTGAAAGATTTAGAAACGCTTTGTATGTCGCGCCTCTTTTCCTTCCCCGTCTCTTACCCAAATAGGACGGGGCACGCAACAGAGGACAGATGTAATAATGAAAAGAGTGAAAGCTTATGAATAATATATATGTACACGGTATATATATATATATATATATATATATATATATATATCTACACGCGTAAATAATGTAGCAATGAAAACGTAGTTGTGAATAAATGAAAGCGTATGCAACGATATGAACAATACGTAAATTTCAAGCGAAATATTTAACTGTTTCGATGGAAATTCAAATCGCATATACGTCTTTGTAGATACACGAGCCGTTGTTTTCGGATAAATGAAATATTAATTCGTTTACACACTGCTTTGACATTTTATTTCATTTCAATCAATACCTTTTTATACAATGCAAGATTTCGATAAAATTTGACAAGCATCTCATGCATTCCATATTACCGATCAGAAAAAAATAAAACATAGAATCGAAAATTTAGACGATGCGATTTTTATTCGGAATATATGATGATAAATTTAATTTTTAAACATGACAATATGAAAAACTGAGCCGATTTTAGCAAAAAAAAGAAAAAAAACAATGACGAGATTCTTTCGCTGATACTTGATCCCTTCTGAATCAAGTAATTGTGCCATATAATAAGGCATCTTGTGGAAGTAGCCTTGACTTTTTTTCGTTGATTTTTGTAACAGAAAATGAAAGCCGTGAACGTTATTAATCATTATTCGGTATGGCAAAATCAGTCACTGTTTGGTATCGAACAACAGGCTCGCCGGTTGTACGGCTGTTGGAAATTTTGATGTCGAACGTGCCCTTCCGTCGCGGCGAGTAGAGTCCCTTTTTATCGACGTCAGTTATCCAACGGCTCGCCTTTGTTGCAAGGAACCTTGATCCGGCTTTGCCTTGCCCTTTCTAAATTATACGGCACGATATTAATTATGAATCACCGTTTCCTTTCTGTTACAGGTAAGAGCGCCGATCAAAAAAGTGTGTAAGGTGAATTGTCGCAACCTGACCTTGACAAGAAGGTAATACAAATCTTAAATTATCGGCTAATAATAGCACTAGACTTTTCTTCAAAGAATACTATTACTTTCATATGTACATACAATATATATAAAACACTAATAAAACACCATATCTATTATTTACAATGTATCTGTAACCGGGTTCGAAAAATATAAGCTTTGCAAATTAAATGACAGAACAACACGTGTTCATTTAAACTCTTTAATGAAATCTTTCCAAACGTGTTTTCTTTCATAATAACAAAGTAATTATATCTATAAATATTACCTTTCGTTATGTAACACTGATAAGAGATTTAGTAGCGGATGTAATTTTGCAATTTCGCAAAGTAGGTCGTGCATGTCGAGACGCTGTTTTCCAATCACATCGTCCGCTCGTTTGTTGCATTTATTTCTTTTTTTTTTTTTTTTTTTTAAACAATTTATATTTTCTTTTCGCGTTACCGACAGAGATCGGAGGGCGAGCTCTCCTTTGCGATTCGTCCGATGGCGCCACCAAATCCACTCGGGCCGGATTGTCGGTCGTTAGGTATCGACCTTCGTACAGTCCTTTTCATCTTCCTCGGGCGTGTTGCACGCACGCGCTCGCGTGTCGCGAAATAACGCGGACCGATACAAATTTCTCGATTGCATGCGAAGGACCGATTAACGATCGGCCAACGAGCACCATAATTCCCGCGAAGAAACTGTTACATTGCGTGCATACAATTTTACGCACAAGGTGACATCGTGATTTTGGTAAGAAGCTCTCTTGTAACGTTATTATATATGAAATATATAATTTTTTTTGATATGTGTGATTTTTGAATTATTGATTTTGTCCACTGCGAGATGTTTATCCAAAATGTAAAGAGCTCTTTAAAAAGGCTCGATGAGATGCATTTATAAAGAGAGAGTATCTCATATATTTTGCAAATATTAGAAATTAAAAAAGCGATGCGTATATAATATAATTGAAAATGAATATTTATTACGTGGAGATACATACATGTAGGTATATCGTTATCGCGTATAAAAGAGAATAAGTTATTTTCGCTTACAAACCGCTGCAATTTACATGAATGGTGTTACATGTGTACATAGTAACTGCGAGTGAATGGAAGTAGAAACCGAATCGGATTGCAGCTAAAAACTCGCGCTCTAGAGAAAGTATATAGCGATTGGACAAGAATAACTACTTCCTGGCGGCGAGGAGAGCAGCGAGTATGGCAAATCGGCGTCGAGCGATAGCGAATCAAAAGAACGAAAACGATTTAGTTTAAAATTCGAAACGTCCCCCGTTGGGTAAAATATTTTTTAGCGGAATATGAGATGAAGTTGAAATTTATTAAGAAACACTAGTTGCGTGTCTCCGAGTTGTCTTAATAATTTAATATCAACTTTATTTCATCTTTCGTTAAAAAACAGAAGCCACGTGACTTTGATAATTAATTTAATTGTAATAAGATGTCGGACCGCGTGCGCGCGATTTTTCAATCCGACCCTTCTGCCGTTACGCATTCGGCAGAATTAAACGTATTAAATTACTAATATCCTTCAGCGTGTATTAGAGAGCGGCGGGGGGGGGGCGAGGGGGAGGACGAGAGGGTTGTAGCGCTGTCCAATCCGGGAGTCGAATTTGCCCCCCCCCCTGGGGGAAAACGCGGTCGTTCCCCTTCAGCACCCTATTCTCTTTGACGACGAGAGGCAGCATGTGACGCTCAGCTGTATGTTAAATCCCGAAATTATTGCGGCTCGATGTACTACTCTCTCGAAGAGCGCTCGGGACAATTATATCCGGCGCATAAAGCGCGAAGCGACGACGATCCAGGGGACACGGGCGATTGACCCACGTGATGGGTTAACGGCCGGGTGGGGGGGGAAAAAAATTGAGGATCTCGAAAAAACAGGGGACGCAGGGGATCGCGGATTTATCAATCCGCGGCGAAGTAAGGGGAAAGGGGGGATCGAATTAGCGCGAATTCGGATATTGCGCGGGAGATAATGTGAGATTGGTCAATCTTACTCTATTTTACTTTTCGATTTCTATCTTCCAATTTTATTTTATTTTTATACATGTATATAACGTGAGGTACTTGAAATTCTCATAGTTATCGCAATTTTTATTATTATAAAAAAAATTTTGTTTCATCTATTTAATATTCCTTTCAAAACCGTGCAACTTTGATTTAATTCATGTTTCTCTATAAATAATAATATATTATAACACGTAACTTGACGTAATAATTTCAAGAGCTCCACCCTGTATATATACATGTATAAGGCTTTATATATATTTATGTATTTGTGTATATATATATAAATATATATATATATAAAAAATAGATGTAGATATAATATACAAATATATTCATATATTTGTATTTTATATGTACATATATTTTATATTTTTGTATAATATATATATATATATGTATATAAATAAGAATTTTTTTGTCGATTAAGTTATACCTTTAAGAATGTCTTTAAGAAGATAGTCGACAAGACTTGGTCCTTAATATTTACACTTTCATTTAACATATTATCCGCTTAGACGTTAAACGATTCTAGAGTTCGATAACTTTTTCTTTCTTATATTGCTAAAGTCAGCTCCATCGCTCTCACCCCAAGTCGTGGCATTAATATTGCGCGATGAATTTCTCTGGTTTACGCGCCACGCACGGGCTCTCGTCATGGTATTTGCTGTTAAAAATAGCCTTCGCATGCCATATGGGTCGGTAAAAGTGCATCGATTCATATGGCATCCATGTCCTCCTTTCGTGCGCTTTGCGGTGGTCGTTTCTTTTTTTTTTCTTTTTTTTTTTTCTTTTTTAAAAAAGACAAGAGAGGAGAGACTGCCCTCTTGGAATCGTATATTCGGCTCCGACTTCTCTAAACGGTTAAAACTTGCGATACACGCTAACGCTAAACGAGAAACGACTCATCGTCGGGATCATTACATCAGATTACCTAGTTATTACAGCTGTTTGTTGATTCAAGAGAATTACTCAAGCAATACGCGCGTCGGTGTGAAATATCATAAACCTCCTCCACACACGCGACGCATGATTGTTCACACGCGCGTTTCTCGCGAGGGTGAACATACACACCTGTGAAAAATAATCACTCGCACGTTTGTGTTATGGGAGGAGGAGGAGACCTTAAAAACGCCAGACACGAAACGCGTTCTTCGTACACAGGTTCGACACACAGTTGTTGCGCCAGCCAGTTCATTACGCAATGCATCGCACTTTCACGTTGTCATTCATTACGTCGCGATAGCTTCGCGGATGCGTATACGTATATTGCATATACGAGAGAACCGTGACGTGACAGTCGATATTAATAACGCGCTCGTCGATGTGTGGTGGAAGCCGAGTGAACACGAGTAGCGAAAACCCATTGACCGTGACCCTCTTCGTATTTCTAGTTTAAATGTAAACTATTCGAAGCTACACACACGTTAGTCGAATATACGGCTCGAATATATGAGGAAAATTTTACGATAAAATTATATCAGCGTGGAAAGAAGTTTTAAATTACTTATACGATTGACAACTTAAACTTTGCCCTGTTCTTTGTCTCGCGACACTTTTGTGCATTTATCGACGATTGTAACGTTCAAGGCTTGGCTCGAATTGTTTCGAATGTCGATCGTGCATTTATTAAATATTTCCATTGGCGCATATAAATTAACGAAACGGAAGCCGCGGCGACTTCGTGAATTCGTGAATTTTGCGAGCATTATAATGCGTATATACGCGCGACGTAAATAATCCAGCGAAATCGCATTGTCACGCGCGAGCCCGCCTGGCGGCAAGGAATGCCGCTCGACCGTGGTTAGGTCGTAGTGTCTGATAAATGATTGCACCCGCGGAATATTAAGACTCCCCGGCGGCCACGTACAACGATACGAGCTACGCAAACAAATGTTCTCGGCCGCGTAACTGCAAGAAGGAAAACCAGCGTGTTCCCTCGCGCAGACAAATCGCACGATCGAGAGAGGCGGTGACGTTCGTCCGTCATCATTTCTTACGACTCCTTAAACACGTGTAAATTCATTCTGTCTCGCGTATAAATTTCTTAAAGGCACGATTTTTAACGAGAATTCAATCCCACACGAAAATGTCGCGTCTTTAACTAGGGTATGATCACCATAGGCTGTAATTTTTTCAATAATCGCTACATAGTGCGCTTTTTTTAGTCATTATCAAAGATAATCGATATTTACAGTAGTTTATCTGCATACATTATTCGAAATAACAATATTGTGAATCTTTTATCATATTTTTACTTTTGACTACCTCTACAAAGTTTTTAATTTGTCCATTAAAAACTGTTATAACGTCGAATAAATTACAGTTAAGCTATCGTAATCGACGTTAAACATATTATAAGGATATGTAAATTGTTATATGACTTGTATAATTTTTATTTTTGTTTTTACTATTTTTTTATAAATATTAAGGATATCTTTCCGTCACTATATGGTCATCTTTTCCTTAAAAAGTTTAGTAAGATGGCCAATGCTTATGTTGTACTATTTGGATAATATAAAATTTCTATTAAATATTTTCCTTTTAATTTCAATAATATTACGTAATTTAAGCTTCAGTGAAGATAATATGCCAAACACTATTAAAAAATAACAAAAATAAAAGTATGTTTTCTGCATTTTAAAAAACTATAACCATCTTACCCGAGTTTACTCTACGTATTGCCATCCTTTCTCTTATAAGATAATTTCTCGAAAACTTGTTAAAGGAAGGGAGATGCCATTTGAACTTTCCAGACAATTATTACTATCGAGATTTTTAGATCGAAAATAGACGAGAGAGCCAGACAGCGAAGGAATGAAAATAGATGGGAGCGAGAGAGAGTCTGATCAAAAACGAAACTTGTCCTATTCATCTTTGTACATAATTGAAAGAAGTGAAGAATCTTATCAATACACGTTACACGAGTGGTATCAAAGGTGCGCTTGCGAATTTTCCGACTGAAAGATCGCTCTTCACGATAATTTCCTCGCGAATCATTTCTCAAGTACGCTGTCGACGAGATCTATCAAAGAAACACGTTAATTCCGACATGGTGATTTAAATAAGAAAATTAATGCTAGGAATATTTTGCCGATCCATATAATGTACTTTTCCGAGTTTGCACAAATAAAGATATTTCCAATATTTAATACTTTTTTCATACGATTATATTTTAAAAAATGATATATTTCAATATATCATTTCAATTTTTATTAAAAACATTGATTTTGCAAAATAATTTTCTGTATAACTAATAATATTTCTGCAATTTTGTATAAAATCTCTCTCTCTCTCTCTCTCGTGATCAATCATTGTTTTCAACCGCATTCATATAATTATATTTCTGATAATTTCAGATAATTGCTAATAATTTGTAATACAGCAATTAGTTCCTTCAATTATTTACGATGTCACCAGTGACGATACGCATATCCCCGATGATTCTTATAATTCCCTGGATGCTCACGGATGTTGAGATCACTCTCGTCCATTTGTTCTCGAGCAGTGTACACGCCCGTGCATGAAAGGCAGCCTTCAAAGTCCCAGGAGGTGGCGCGCCCGAGAGCTTTCCGGTTGAAAGATCACCCGTCCGCGGTAATTTTCCGGGACCGGTTCCTTCTTCGAGAGAAAGACGAGGAGAGGCGTTTGCGTCTAGCGTGGCATGCGGCAGAAGCGAAGCGAGAGAGGAGAAGAAAAGCGAGGAGAGAGAGAGGAGAGAGAGAGGAGAGAGAGAAGACCGGTCGTGGTGGTCAGCCGGATCGGGCCAGGCCGGGCCGGGCCGAGCCGAGCCGAGAGGCACGTCCAAGCGAACAGGAATCGCCTGAGCGACGATCGCTCGAAGCGTCTCCTTGGCTTCGGTCAGTGCCTGGCTGTACGGCCAACTTTTCTTCACCTTGCGGGCGAACGACCGTTACGTTTTTTCGTTCCAAGGTTGAACGTATTCCTTTCGTCCATGGAGGTCTCTCGACGCGTCGCGTCTACTAGGGACGCAGAATATACCCTGCAGAAAATATCGCAGAATCTATCAATTGTTTTTTAAATTTAGGAATTCAGAGAGAGAGAGAGAGAGAGAGAGAGAGATTTTTTTCAATGTACGATTCATAATTATTATATCTAAAGTCAGCAAATATTTATTTTATTCTTTGCCATCTACCTTTTTTTTTTTTTTTCTACATCTTGCTCGTGAAAATTGGTGCTTTTTTTCGGAAAAAAAATTCATTTTCTTGAGCAAATATCGTATATAATTAAACGGAAAATCAGAAATTAAATCTGCGAGTAATTTTATTAAATATGTTTTCTTACTAGCGACATTTTTGGATAAAATTTTTCTCAATGGCACTTGTCGCGTCGCGTCATCGGGTCGTTTTGCACGAAGCCAACGACAAAATCGCAAGTAGGTCCATCTTTTCCCACTATCGATTTATCTCTCTCTCTCTCTCTTTCAAGATTGTCATCCACGCAAGACGATATCGCATTCTCCGATCTGATTTATTCGAGGAAACAAGGTCGAGATGTCGCGACTGGAAAGAAACACGAATAACCGTGGAAAAAGATGTTTAGGGTCATGGAAACTTACGATTTAAAAGCTTGACACACAGGATTTGCGCAAGATTTCACGTCTGACTGAGTCGCATTCAATGTCTTCATCATCTATACACTCCCACATCAAAAATCCTTTTAATTACATACATATTGCTGTCTCCTGACAGAAGATCATAACGTCACGTTGAAAAATTATGAGCGGATCAGTTGCGTCAATATATGAAAAATCTTTTTACAAATTTATAGCCGTTATATACAATTATAAGGTATAATAGCGCTCAGTGCATAATATATACATAGTATAAAATTTATGACGCATCTCCATTATGACTAGCACAAATAGTAGAATATTCTGGAGTACCGCCAATTTTCATTTTTACTTCGAACTACTGCTAGCCAAATAAGATTTATATCGCAAAGATTTATATCGCGAATGATTTATCAAACTCAGCGACGTCGCCGGATATATCGATATCTTCCAATGTCTGCAGCTCTCAATTCGGATTCTAGGATATATTAAAGCATTGGCGGAAGCACATAAAAGTATCGTTATTTTATTGCTTCTTCTGCTAGAGAAATCTGAAGGCAAAACATTCTACTATTAATATTTATTACAAATATAAAAAATATTAATATTAATAATATTAAAATTAATAATATTAAAATATTAACGACTTGAAATACATAAATACGTTAAGAATTACATACACATATTTTGCAAAATATTTTACCTTTTATTTTAATCTATTTATTTGACGGACATTGATCTGAAATTTCTTTGCTGTTACGGCTCATATATTTTTAAAGTGACCTTCACCTGAAATTATGTAGAAAAAAATAGTGTTTTGCTATTTATCTCCTGCTCGAAACTTTAGCAGACTATTCACAGAAATTATATACATGTGCGTGGGTATTCAAGTTAGCTTTCTCTCTCCCTCTCTCTCTCTCTGCCGCGTGTGTTACAAAGCTTGCGATAAGTTCGTAGCAGTCTTGTATAATAGAGCTACCGTTACGTATGCGAAAAGTTCGGTAACAACCGACGATATGGAAATGTCCGGAGACAACTTTTCCGGGCCACGATGACGATGATCTGCATGTTTTATGAGTTGCATACCCCTCACGAGCGACCTCGCTGAGTGACCGACAGCTATCTGCGGCCCATCTTATGTACCTCGTAACAGCCCCGACGGCACGATCGTCAATTCCAGACGAATCTGTCGACGTCACGCGAACCCGCCGAGCTAAGAGCCCGTGCGCACGCGATTATACTTTTCCGAAAACTGCCGAAAATTACTAGTTCGACCAGCACGTGCTCTCTCCGAAGTCCGATATATATATATATATATACCGCCGGAACTTGAGTTTATGCGCTAAACTCGATATCGTTGAAAAGAGAAAATGTCGGAGTAATGTGATCAAAATAGTCATACGCAAGGATTAACTTGTGGGCTTAAAAATTTTGCAAATTACAGAATGTTTCTTTTAATTAAAATATATTAAATGAGATAGTGATGTTGTTACGAGAATGTGCTGTTTTTTTTTTTTTTTTTTTTTTTTTTTATATAAGACAACTATGTTTCGATTAAGCCGTATGTGCCGTGTGGTTGATGGCAAAGGCTTTGGTGTTTCTAGAATTTTGCTTTTTCCTTCTGGCATCCCGTTTTTTAACGAATTGGCGCTCAGGTCCAATCAGCTAATTGAAAAACGATGAATCGCGACGTGGCAAGAACGCAGGGAGCGTCATTAGTAAATGCGTTTCGTGATTGAATTTTTCATGTACCGCAATTTCATGAAACTTCACCGGCTGCCACTTCGTTTACATTCATACACGGCTTATCGATAGCATTCCAGCTCAGCTCCAATTAGCTGATTAAACTGCCAGTTAATACGCGAATGATGTTTGTTATTCCTAATTAATTCGCGGCTCTTGTCCTCTTCATTAATATCCATTCTCCCTTCATTAATGTCGCAACGTTGTTAAACAAAATGCAGACCCACTAATAACGATGCTTTAGTAACCGTAGTTCTTGTAAATTATCCGTAACATTTGTCAATTTACATCTGGGATCTGGGCTACACGCCCGCACAGAATGACGTATATCATGAATCATTGAATAGCGTCATCGAATACAATACAATATCTAACGAAGGACTGTCCATTCGTTTCAAAAACGCCCAATATTTTAACGTTTCAATGAGGGCGAATGTCGAAACATACAATATTTCTTATAACTATAGGTTTGTTCGTTTTAAAGATTTTGATAGGTATTTATTTAGCTTTTATTTTGTACTTCAAATAGGTAGCAAATGAACAATTTTTCATTTAGAGATTTAAAAGAAAGGCGCTTTCGACAAAACTATAGATTAAATAGTTTCAAAACTTAAGTACTTGAAATATCAAAGTAAATGTTAGATTGAAGTTAATAGTGAGAAAAAAATTTCGATTCGAATCATTTCATTAATTTAATTGATAAATTATCTGTTTTTATTAATATACTGCTATTTTAAAATAATGCATCATATAATAGTTATCTTCTTATTGTTTTGATTTATAATTTATGTTTATCAGAGATGAATATGGTAAAACAGGTCAATCCGGTTAATAGAGTTAGTAATAATTTATTATTTAATTATTTGTTTGATTTAATTGCAAATCATATTAGATTAAAATTATTATCCGGTGATAAACTAAACATAATATTACAATTTTATATCTTCCTTGAGGATGTAGATTTACCTGAATATTTCTCTTTTTTGAGTTTTAAGACTGATGTATGTGTGTGTATGTGCTTAAAAATTAATATTAAAAATTATAATTAAAAATTAATATTGAATCATTAGTTTTTTGTAAATGAAAAGTATACCCCTTCCGGGTATTCATTTGTTTATATAAAATTATAATATAGATTTTTGATTATATAAAGCTGTAAAATATTTTGCACATATTTGCATTTTTTATTAAACAGAAGAGTATGCTTTATATGTGAGAATACATAAAGTATAATTTAACAAAAGTTACGATTTTGTTGAAATTGTTCTAAAATAAAGTTAAAATAAAAATTTACAATTTAAAGCGTAATTATTAAAAAGTGCTTGTATGAACCCTGTCCTATAATTTTAATTTATGTTTGAAATATTTAAAATTGAAAGTAGAATATTTAAAGTACGTATTGTATTTAAACTTTTTTTTTTTTTTTTTAATTTTACTTTTGATTACGTTATTTGGAACTAATCTACTATATGTTGGAGAAAAAGAATCTAAGTGCATGCAAAATGAACAGGTCTTCTAACGCGAATGCATGATTTCGATAAATTTTCATTTAATTATTAAAATAAGTATGACATATACTAGTAAATAAAAATTGATGAAAAACGAACATCCATTCTACACGAATATCGAGATGTTTGCGGAGTATTTATGTCGACTGGATGTTTGGATGTATTTTATTTATATACTCGTGTC